>NW_005871183.1:236451-328165 GCF_000147115.1 Myotis lucifugus | reverse complement strand
AGCCTTTTCACCTTCTCCCTTCTGCCTTCTCATGAAGTGCTGGCCTTCTCACCTTCTCCCTTCTGCCTTCTCCCATGGCATTGCCCACCCACCAGTCGCCTCAGCTGGTCCCGCATTCTCCTGGTGCCTCCCCACTTCTGCCTAGATGTTAGCTATTATCATCATTTTGTTCTGAAGATGCCCTGTGGCACGCATAGGAGCTAATAAAGAGCTAATATGCTAATGATCTAGTTGTGATCCATTACAGCATCCCAGCCTAATTTGCATGTTACCTCTTTATATATGTAGATTAATGATATCCATATTACCTACATTATCATAACTTAATAACTGTATGCTGGCCTTCCTCTCTCCACCCCTACCCAGACCTGAATCATGGCCATTATTTGAATTTAATGTTTAGGCATTTATTTGCAAAAATATGCTCTTATATTAAGTGGTCCATCCATTTAAATCAATAATCTTAATCTCACCAAAGCCAAACAAAATATGGATTTTAACTAATAATTTTATAATTAACAACTTTGAGTTCAAACAGATATCAGGAAGTGATTATTTTTTAAACACCGAGTTATTATCAATGTGGGGAAAATAAATAAATACATTTTAAATTTTTTAAAAGTTGAGTTTTCAGTAATTTTTTTTATCTCAAAAGAAATGGTTGGTTTTTTAAATTAGTTTTCATTGGTTTCAATCATTACAATATAATCTTGTCAGTATTAATTCAGGTTCTACCATTTGAAGTTAATTCTCAAATAATAAGATTTCTGCATGTAAATATTAACATATATTAAGTAAACCTATTTTAAATGATCTTGCCTTTTGAGTTTTATGCATAGATCTTAAATTTAAAAAATTTTCACATATACCCTGGAGAAAGACTTTCTACAACTATCAAATTTAGTTTTTAAACTGTACTTTTAATACATCATTTAAAAGAAACTGGTGAAATATAAGGTTAGTGTTTAAAATCAAAGACTGTGTCAAATTGTGTGAATTTAAATACTGTCTTCACCATTTATTAGATCTTTGATCATAAGCAGGTAACTTAGTCTTTCTATTCTCCAGTTTCCTAAGATGAAAAGTGAAGTAACAATAGATCCTGCATAGGTTGGTATGAGAATTAAAAGAGCTGATCTACATAAAGCACTTGGAAATTTTCCAGCACAAAGTAAATGTATAATAGATGTTAGCTATTATCATCATTTTGTTCTGAAGATGGAGAGCAGAAAGAAGTATAATGAAATGCAAAGGGTAGGTGCCTGGAAGTCAAAACTACATAGGTTCAAATACTAGAACCCTTAGGAGATGTAAAATGTGTATGCTTAAAGTTGGATCTGAAAAATAATATCTATATATATAAAAGGCTAATATGCAAAGTGTCCCCTCAGGAGTTTGACTGGGAGACCAGAAGTTCAATTGCTTGCTATGACATGCGCTGACCACCAGGGGGTTGTGTGGAATGAACAAAGGCCTCAGCTGGCAGCTGGAAGACCCTGATCGGCCCTGATCGCTGGCCAGGCCTCGGGACCCTACCTGTGCACGAATTTTATGCACCGGGCCTCTGGTTTATATATAAGAATTTCCTGCTGCCAAACCCACCTGTGTGTAACAGGTGTTGCAATACTAGAAAAAAAAATTGCATCCTATGCTTTAAAAGAGATCTGTTCCTACCATAGATTTTTCAAGAGCCCCGCTGCACAACTTTGCACACACAATCCTTTTATAAATGTCTACACTGTAACCTTCAGATCTGCTTTTTTTTAAAGTGAGGCCACCTCCCCTTGTCCACTCATATTTAAATCTCCACACCAAAAATCATGCTCTTCTTTCAGAAAAAATAAATTATTTCTTTCTCAAAAAAGATATCATGTGAAATGGAGTTATTGTTCTTATTGTTTAGTCTTTCCAAGACAAATGTGCATTTCATAGCTGAAACCAAGGCGAATCTTGCAACCTCTATGCCCAGGCTCAGAACTGTTCCATAACAACATCCTTCTGACAATTGTGCACCCTCAGCTCTGTTGAATGAGGTTATAGATGTAATTTTGTGTTGGGTTGGATCCCCTGACTCAAGACTAAGACTGAGTGAAAGAAAGGTATTTGGGAGGTGCAGAAATACAAGGTGTGGGTAAAGAGTTGATGTGGAGTTGGGGGATGGAGGGTATATTAGGGTTCTTCATAAAAACAGATGGTAGATATCCTATATAATAAAAGGGTAATATGCAAATTGACCCTAACAGCAGAATGACTGGGAATGACAGGTCACTATGACACACACTGACCACCAGGGGGCAGACGCTCAATGCAGGAGCTGTCCCCTGGTGGTCATTGCACTCCCACAGAGGGAGCTCTGCTCAGCCACAAGCCAGGCTGATGGCTGCCAGCACAGCGGTGGTGGTGGGAGCCTCTCCCGCCTCCTCAGCAGCACTAACGATATCTGACTGCAGC
Source organism: Myotis lucifugus (assembly GCF_000147115.1). Classification (NCBI taxonomy): domain Eukaryota; kingdom Metazoa; phylum Chordata; class Mammalia; order Chiroptera; family Vespertilionidae; genus Myotis; species Myotis lucifugus. Next base: position 325,714 of record NW_005871183.1, on the reverse strand, counting down.
TTAGGTCTGCTCCCTGCTGGTAAGTGGACATCCCCCGAGGGCTGCCGAGCTGCCAGAGGGATGTCTGACTGCCAGCTTGGGCCCGATTTTCCCAGGGAGCAGGTCTAAACCAGCAGGTGAACATCCTCCGAGGGGTCCCAGACTGCGAGAGGGCACAGGCCGGGCTGAGGGACACCCCCCCCCGAGTGCACAAATTACAGCTATCTTGGCATCCCTTAGCCCAGTCAAGTTGACACATAAAGTTAACTAACACAGGAAGGACTTAGCAAATTGTAGGGGAACGGCTCCCCATGGTGCTTTGGTGACTTTGGATGTCTCCACATAGGGCCCTGAGGGACCGTCTGACCCACGTCTTAGAGGACCATCCTATGGTCTACCCCGGAACATGACAAGATAAGCAGTCTTGTGAAAAACTGCCAGGAGACCAATGCATCCACGTGCCTACTTTGGGGAAGGAACCCCTCTTTGTGGAAGGCTGCAATGAAGCAGTTTCTCATCTGCCTCTCTGGTTCTGGTGAGGCATGAAACTTCCTACTTTGCTCTCCCTTTGAGGACAGCCTCAGACTATAAAACAGCTTGGCTATAATTTAAAGTTGGCTTCTCAATGACACTGTGACTTGCTACTCTTGTTCTAAGTTGTCCTGTAATGTCCTGGGATGTGGGGAGCTGATACCACGTTGGTTTTGCTTTTGCTGTCTGTGTCAGTAATGAACTCTCTAAATCAATTTGGGCTTATTTTCTCCTAAGCAGCCAAATCCATGGAAATTTAGCAAGCCAACCTAGCAGTTAACATCACATTACTGCTTAGGGATTGCTTGACTGCTTGATGCAACTAAGAGATACATTGTAAAGGCAGCTGCCACAGTGGGAAACTAAGGCTTTACATCTGGGAAATGGTGTAAATTGCATGCTTCAGAGTTATCTAGCCAAGGTACAAGGGATTTATACCCCCATACCTATGTTATTAAGGGTTGCCTTGGAGGGACAGCAATGGCCAGGTGTTTCTGGTCGTGGTATGAGCCAAGAAAGCGTGTTCCAGCAGCCCGGTGTTATAGATATTGGCCATTTGAGAACAAGTTGGCATGAACAGAAATGGTAAACAGCTATAAGGGAATACTGGCAGAGCACTGACAGAATCTACTATACCTTGTTAGATCAATGGTCGTGCCAACAGAATATTGTATTATAGAGTCTAGTAATGAATTTAACCTTAACTGTCTTCTCAAAGAAGAGACAATCTAAGTAAAATTGTCCCACCTATCCCATTACTCTCTGTCTTTGTACTTTTTTTTTTCTACGTAATGAGTTTATAATTTCTGTTATCTTTCCCCTTGGTACAGTAGGGGCTTTATCTAACTTCCTCATCACTGTATCTTTAGGTCATAGGAAATGCCTGTCACATTGTGGGCACAGACATTTACTTCTTAAATGAATGAAAATAAAAATGAACGAATCAAATTATTATTGGCTTAGGTGATCCATGGCCTCTGTTAAGACTGTGTAATTAGAGCTCTGGCCAGGTGGCTCAGTTAGTTAACAGCATTGTTCTGTACACCAAAAAGTTTGAGGAATTGATTCCCAGTCAGGGCACACACATATGTGTGGGTGTGATACCCGGTGGAGGTGCATACGAGAGGCAACTGATCAATGTTTCTCATATCGATGTTTCTCTCTCAATCTCTCTCTCTTTTCCTTTCTCCCTAAAATCAATGAAAACATATCCTCCAGTGAGGATTAAAAACTGTGCAATTAGAAAATTTATAGAGAATCGAAGATGGCGGCATAGGTAAACAACGGAGACTGCCACCGTAAACAACCACTTCAAAAATACAACTAAAAGACGGAACGGACATCAACCAGAACCACAGGAGGGCTGGCTGAGGAGAGACTCTTCAACTAGAAGGAAAAACAGCAGCATTCCAACGCTCAGAGGAGGCGCAGTGTGGAAAATTTAAAGGTACAGTGGTGTGGTGGTGAGGTGGTGTGCGCGCAAAGCGGGCTGGTGGCTGAGGGCGCGGTTGTCGTTTTCAATCAGGAGTGAATCTCAGACTCTGGGCTACAGATCCGGGCGAGTCTCTAGGGACCCAGACTCAAACGGGAGAAGCGGGACTGTCTGGCTACGGTCCCTCCGAGGTTTCCAGCGGTTGCCGGGACAGAGAGGCAGAGCCCCTGGGGACGGACTGAGAGCAGCCATAGCTGCTCCCTCCCCCCGCCCTGTTGAGCCTGCCCCGCCCAAGCCCTGCACACAGCCATTTGCCCATCGCCTCAGGCAAAGGCTGGATTAGCGCCTCCCCAGAGGACAGACGTTTTCCACACAGCTGATTCCAACAGCCAGTCGGCCTGGTGGTCAAATCCCTCTAGTGTTAACTACAACAACTAAGGCTTGGCTAGAACAAGACTGCGCACAAAGACCACAAGGGGGTGCACCAAGAAAGCATAAAAGATGCGGAGACAAAAAAACATGACAGAAATGGAGGATATGAAGCTAAGAATCGCAATTTTGAGGGCTTGCTATAAATTTGAACAGAGCCTCACGAAAACTAATGAGACCCTCGATGCTACGATAAAGAAATTAGAAAGTAAGCATACACGGACTGAAATAAAGAATATTATACCCAATAGCAGACCAGAGGAGCACAAGAATCAAACCAAAGATTCGACAAAAAACACCCAACTGGAAAAGCAAAATGAAAAAAGAATCCGAAAGTGTGAAGATAGTGTAAGGAGCCTCTGGGACAGCTTCAAGCGGACTAATTTCAGAATTATTGGAGTGCCAGAAGATGAGAGACAGCAAGATATTGAAAACCTATTTCAAGAAATAATGGCAGAAAACTTCCCCCACCTGGTGAAAGAAATGGACTTACAGGTCCAAGAAGCGCAGAGAACCCCAAACAAAAGGAATCCAAAGAGGACCACACCAAGACACATCATCATTAAAATGCCAAGAGCAAAAGACAAAGAGAAAATCTTAAAAGCAGCAAGAGAAAGAGGCTCAACTACCTACAAGGGAATACCCATACGTCTGTCAGCTGATTTCTCAACAGAAACTTTGCAGGCCAGAAGGGAATGGCAAGAAATATTCAAAGTGCTGAATACCAAGAACCTACAACCAAGATTACTTTATCCAGCAAAGCTATCATTCAGAATTGAAGGTCAGATAAAGAGCTTCACAGATAAGGAAAAGCTAAAGGAGTTCATCACCACCAAACCAGTATTATATGAAATGCTGAAAGGTATCCTTTAAGAAGAGGAAGAAGGAGAAAAAGGTAAAGATACAAATTATGAACAACAAATATGCATCTATCAACAAATGAATCTAAGAATCAAGTGAATGGATAACCTGATGTACAGAATGAACTGGTGATTATAATAGAATCAGGGACATGGAAAGGGAAGGGACTGACTATTCTTGGGGGGAAAAGGGGTGTGGGAGATGCGGGAAGTGACTGGACAAAAATCATGCACCTATGGATGAACACAGTGGGTGGGGAGTGAGGGCGGAGGGTGGGGTGGGAGCTGAAAGGAGGGGAGTTATGGGGGGAAAAAAGAGGAACAAATGTAATAATCTGAACAATAAAGATTTAAAAAAAAAAAAAGAAAATTTATAATTATTAGGTGATGATTCTCAATTCTAAGTACCTGCAGGGTAAGAACTATATTATATTCACTGTATATCTCTTGCACATAGTAGACCTTTATATAGGGTTCAACTTATTGAATTGTTAATTATAAAATGTTACTGGAGGCCCGGTGCATGATATTCATGCATGGGTGCGGTCCCTAGACCTGGCTGGCGATCTAAGCATGAGCATCTGGCATGGAAGGGCAGGTCCCAGCTGACCTCTGGGCCCTGGGCAGCACCTGGGCCCCTGGGCCCATGCACAACCCCCTTCGCCTGAGTCATCGGGCCCCTGCCCAGCTCCCTCAGTGCCTGGGAGCAGGGTGGCAGCCCCACCTGCCACTGCCACTGCTGGGCACCATCTGTGGGGCTATCTGTGGGGTGATCAGGCTCCACTCGCACCCCAGGTGGCGGCCCCACCCCCCACTGCCGCCGCTGGTCACCGTCTTCAGGGTGATTGGGACCTACTCGCACCTGCCTTGACCTGGTGCCACCCGCTCACCTGCTCCGCCACGGTCCTGCTCTTGTTGGGGCCCATTGGGCCGGCAGTGCCTCCACTGCTGCCCGTTGCCAGCACCACATCGCCAATGCCTGCTATGTTCTGCGCTGCCCCCTGGTGGTCAGTGCATGTCGTGGCGAGCAGTTGAACTCCGGTCCAAGGGACAATTTGCATATTAGGCTTTTATTATATAGGAGGATGATTCCCTTTCATTTGTATAACTACTGATGTTTTAAAACATGTTCATTATTTCATTTATTTCTCACATTGGTACTCTAAAATCACTTGGTAGGTGTTATAATTCCAAATTTGTATATGATTAAGAACAATATTTCAAGAAGTTTGAATGAGTTTTTCCAATGATGCAAAAAGTAAAAGGTGGGCCCAAATTTAACTCCTAATCATTTATTCAACACATATAAACTGAATGTATCCTCTAAGTCCAGAACTATCCTAAACTCAGAGACTAAAAATATAATGAACAGTCCCCAAATATAAGGGGTTTATATTCCAGTAGAGGAAATATATATCTCAATATCATTTCCAATAGGATGACTACATAATGCCTCGGCTAATATCCCATGTTCCAGTGCCAAATCAGTTGGTTTAAATCCTGTTATCACTGTTTTCCAGTTCTGTACCTATCCCAAGCAAGTTACTGGCCCTCTCTGAGTTTCAATTTTCCTAGTTATTTAGAAAATATACAGAATACAATCAGCTTCATTAGTTAATTATAAAGATTAAATGAGGCACATATAACCATTTCTGTTACATAATATGTGCTTACTAAACATCAGCTGCTAATATAAATGCTGAAAGGTAGATCTTCAAGATGAAGTGGATGAAATGATTAACTATACACCAGAAAAATAAGATTACCTAGGGTTTCTAGAGGAACCCATAGTCTAACAACCATACAAGAAGGGAGAAGAAACAAACTTAAAGTATGTCATGAAATCAATGATTAGCTCAAAGAACCATAAGTATGTGAATATTTTTATAACAGGGACAAATGAAGGTACAAAGGAATGGAATGGGCCAATATGAAGAAAAACCTGCTATTCTAAGATACACTTCTACTTGACCTTGTAGTTAATAAAAAATCATTGATGGATTTAAGCAAGAGTAACATGATCAGATATGTAATTCAGAAACAAATTTTGGTGTTGCAACAGCTCTATGGACTTTCCTTTGGAAGCAAAGTTGGAGGTTGAAGAAGATCAAGAAACCAGTCCAGACAATAAGTGATGATGGGAGGACATGAACTAAAACAACAGTGGGTATTGAGAGGGAGCCTGGGAAACACGCGAGCATAGAGCAGATCTGGTGATGAGCTGCACAGATGCGATAAGGGAGAGAGACAAATAAAAGATGAGGTTTGGGGGTGGGTCAGTAATCTAGTAATGGAATATTTAGAAGTAGCATGCATATTTAAGAAAAGAAAGAAGTTTTAAGAAAATGCAGGAGAAGAATGGAATATGGTCAGATTATAACTTTGGTTTTAGATACAATCTGGTGCTCTTTCTGCTACACTGTGCTACCTGCAAAAGGTATAAATTCTTTCAGATTTGATTTTAAATAAAAGAAGACAATGCAAACATAGATACAAAATGGTAAAAGAATTTGTATAAGGCAAAAGCTGGCAAAAGCTGAATTCAAAATGAAGAGCAGGATAATTCCATTGCCAGGGTCTAAAGAATACCTCGATGTCCTGAATCCAAGTAAACTTTCACCAAATCTGACCACACACACACACACACACACACACACACACACACACACACACACGTTATATTCAAATAACTACAATGGGTTTTGTTTTTAACTGCTAATATTTAAAGTGCTCTGTACTTCTTAATTATTCAATAAATATTTCATTTGATGTGATTTGATGATCATCTGACATTTCATTCCTTTATCAGAAGGCTCCACATAGAATTTTATGGTGTCTTTACTGCAGAGGAATTTAAAACTAGAATATTTATTTTGTGCTTATCACATTTAATGATAATAATCACCTTCAACCCATCAAAGTAATTTCATATCCAAGCAAGAGACAGTTCTTCTCTTGAAATTCTGACAAATTTGTTGTGAAACAATTGCATTGACTAAGCAATTAACAAGTAACAGGGCTGAGATTGCAACCGTGGCATAAACAACAAAGCGATTTAAAGTGACAGAACTGTCAGGTGAGTGAATCTCACTTGACAGTCTTACCCGGTTTTAATACCTCACTATTTGTGTTCTGGGAATAATGTAAATGAAGCATGAGAATAGGTTTGTTGAATTTTTTTGCATACTTATTCATGTCATAGCTAGTCATTATGCTGAAGAATTTTAAAAGGTTACAATGAAATGATGTTTACCTTGGCTTGTACTTGTGAAAGTGTGGTGTATAACATGCAAGCTAGGGTTCAGGTACAGAATACAAGCTCTCCTCTTTCAAAACAAGCTCTTAGGCTGTGGAATGAATGTCATGATCCATACATGATTTTTTAATGCTGTGAGCCTATTTTTGCAAAAGAGAGAGAGAGAGAGAGAGAGAGAGAGAGAGAGAGAGAGAGAGAGAGAGAGAGAAAGGCTGCAGTTTTGACATTCATTTACTGAAAATATAGAAAACAATCTTACCCAGTGTATGGGCTTCACATTGACATGTGTCACAAGACTCATAGGAAAAACTGCTTCCTCTTGGGTTACATTTAATGTACTCACTGGAGAGTTTATCCTAACTGCACTATAGATGTAATTTTTTTTAAAAAACCCACTAAGCATACATTCCGAGTTACACACACACTTTGTCCACAAGCAAACTTTGTTTCCAAAGACAAATCACCCTTTAATTATATTTAAATTATAAATATAATTAAAAACACCCTTTAATTATATTTCCACTCCACTAAAAGAGATAAAAATTTCTAAGTAAGATGATACAATATAAAATTTTCTGCAGACAAGGCAGTGCAAGTGTTCTGGTCTTTCTTTTTCTACTCCTAAAAATGTAAATGAATGTCCCCATTGAGTCATTTCCCAAGGGACAGGAGCACACCTATTGCAAACATTGATCACATTGGTATAACTCACCTCTGATGAACAGGAATCATTGACTGGTCCATGCCTCAGGCATAATTTTGTGCAACCAAATACTTTCTCCTGAATTCTTCATTTTTAAGAAGTAACCAAAAATATGTATTATGCACTTGGGCAGAAACAGAAGTTCACAAAGAGAGGAACAAGGTTGAAGGCATGAGCCATTTTTTCTCTCTGCCTGGGAAGTTGTTTGCCCCTTGAGTATGTACGAAAAATCCATAAAAGTTTTTGGTAACACAGTTGGTAGCTTATCTTTAAGGAATCGTGGTCCTAGGAGCTGCACTCTAGTTCATGGAACATGTGTCACTTCTGTTATCCATTGAAAAGGAAGCTGTTTCTGTGAGTTTACGTCTACTATTTGACACATAGCTGACTCTTTAGATAAAAACATTAAAAAGACAATAGTCTTTTTTATTTTTTTAACCTTAATTTCTTTGTTGATTAAGGTATTACATATGTGTCCTTATCCCCCATTATCTCCCCTAACCCCCCACTCATGTCCTCAGCCCCCTGTTGTCTGTGTCCATTGGTTAGGCTTATATGCATGCATACAAGTCCTTGGGGTCGATCAGACCATCAAACCTCAGAGGGAAGGTAAAGGGAGTGGGGGTAACGGGGAAAGACAATAGTCTTTTCCTTGAATAAATTTAGTCGAAAGACTCTCCAAGGCAGACTTAGTCAGTCTCCATGCTTTTCAACATGTACATCACTTATCACATTTTCAAAATACCTTTTTCCCTTCAATAAAAAATAAACTCCAACAAGAAAGAAAATAGAGCTATAGAAGTTCTTCTGGCTTTATCACCAAAGTCTGTTCCCTCTGGAATAGCAAGACTAGAAAACAGAACACTTCAAGTGAGTAAAGAAATATATGTGTAAAAAACCACAACACAACAGTCAGAATTTTGGTCATTGCAATCGATAACTCCTCCACAGAAAGCTGACTATGTTCTCCTTGCAAAAGCAGATCCTGAGATTCTCAGAATACATGATCATGATCCAGCAGTTTCCTGTGGGCAATTTATAGGATTGCTTTGGGATATAAATAAAAAACAAAAGCCTGTCTGTAGATACTTATGCAAGCCCAGATATGAATAAGAAAGAAGTTATAAATTGAACTTTCTTCTCACAAAACAAACCCATGTTGTAAAAGAAACCAGCTATATAGGTAAGGATATTTATTGAGATTATCAACATTTTTAGTACCAGATCATTCATCAGAAAAATTTCTCACAGAGATCAATGATAATGTTCTGGAAATATCAGAGCAGGGACCAATGTCGTCCACATCCCAAAGAAGTCACGGAGATGTAGATAACTCAGATTGTGAAATTTTTCCTAACATTGTCCTCATTCCTCTTTATTTTGTTAAGTTGTAGGTGAGTGAATAACTCATGCAAAAAAATAACCCATGATATTTAAGTTTCTAGAAAGGAAATCTACACCTTTTCCCAGCAAGTAACTTCATATAATTGATTCTTCTCTATATATTACCAATAAGAATACAATATATGAACATTGAACTGAACTGAACACACTATCCCAGGGATAGTTTGAAGATACCTATCTACTAGTGCAAGCAGCTCAATTTGCTACATGTGATATTTTTCTATGAGGAATATTCCTGCTGTGGTAATTTGTATTGGTCAAGAGACACACTCTTACTCTCCCATAGGTATAATTGCTGCAACTGCTAACATATGAGAGTGACAACCTCTAGTGGGAGAATCAAACTCATTATTTTTATCAGTCAATAAAGCATAAAAATATTATCCATAATTTAGATTTCAGGGCATGCATGAATATATTTCAACAAATGTATTTCAAATAATAATAAGCAGAATTTAACTCAAACAAGGACTTGAATAACAAATACCAGTGCCTGTTCTGAAGAAAGCATTTTAGCAGCCTATGCTCAAGGACTGGCATGGCTGGAAATTCTTGTGACAATTAAATCTGAGAGGCTTTAGCACTTGTTCTTCACAGATATCAACAATTTTGGAAATACAAAATGGGAGAATGTAATCTTCAAATTAACTAATATTTAAGAAAAGTATTCAATGATGACTATGAGAGTAGCAATTAGAACAGCAAACTTAAGTTTCTGGGTATCATGATCTTGAATATTTGGGTATTTAATGTTTGCTGCTTGTCCTTGAAGAAGAAATATGCAAAGACAGCATCCTATTTGTATTTTTATTTTTAAAAAATATGTTTTATTGATTTTTTTAGAGAGAGGGAGGGAGAGTAATAGAGAGATAGAAAGATTGATAAGAGAGAAACATCATCGATCAGCTGCTTCCTGCACATCCCCTACTGGAGATTAAGTCAGCAATCCAGGTTTGTGTCCTGACCAGAATCAAATCTGTGACCTCTTGATTCCTGGGTCAAAGCTCAACCGCTGAGCCACACCAGCTGATCTGTGCATGTGTATTTGATAAACAAATATCATTGGTGAAAATGATTGAAGAATTTAGGAGTTGGAGAAGTTTGCCTTTACTACCTCCTCTTTCCCCTGTGACCTCTAAACCTTTCAAAGGTCCAAGGGCTTTCTGAATACTCACATCTTATTGGGTAGAAAAAAACAACAACATCAAATGCATGATTTCATTTTCATTAACAATATGGATTAAGCAATGCATTCTAGGATATTTTTTTAAGGATTTCTTCAGGAAGCGAGAAAATAGAATAAAGGAGTAAGTTGTGCATGGCAGAATTTTAAATACCAACAGGAGAAAGTTGGATAGATGAATAATCGAAAGGTTCACCAGACAAGAGAAAAGTTTCTTCTGGTTATGTGTAGGATTTGAATCCAAATGCATGTTCCTTTCAGTTGGAAATAGTATCTAACAAAAATGATCTCTCTCATAACCTGGTTTCTAGGCCCTTTCTTGAGTTATTAATGTGTTAGACAATGAAGAATTAATATGAATGTGGACAGTAAGAAGCATTTCATTCATTCAATTTGTTATTCATTTAATAAATATTTTAGTGTCATGCTTGATGGGGTTTTTTTGCTTAATGATTCTAGTTTAGGGGATAATTTTGCCCCCCAGGGGACATTTAACAATGTATGAACACATTTTTGGTTATTACAACTGAGAGGATGCTACTGGCATCTAGTGAGTAGAGACCATGCTGATAACCTACAATGTACAGGCCAGCCTCCCACAACAAAGAATTATCCAGACCCAGATGTCAGTAGTGCTGCTGTTAGAAGCTATGCTCTGGGGATGTGATAATAAAGAAGATGAGTAATTGTCTCTATATTTGTTATCTCCCACTATTGCTATAATAAAATATTTTAAAAGATTGTCTAGCTGCCATCTTATATCCTATGGATATCCAAAATTGGTAGGTATATTAATACTTGACTTAATAGAAAGTTAAAGAAACTGTCAGTTATTGATAACCTGTTTTGGCCAAATGCTACACAATGTATTATAGTATGAGGCAAATTCATACTTCCTGCAGTGCAATGTATACATTTCTTTCTAACTGGATCAGCACCTTTTAAGGTCATGATGGCAGAGTCCTTATGAAATGACAATCCCGGCATCCTACACTGGCAATTGTTTTTTACATTTTTTTCCAACCTTGTATATTAGGGCCTGACTCTAGCTCATTTTTTCCAGCTACCTTCTACACAATTGTTGGCCATATCCCTCCAAAATGTAAAGATGTTTCCCATGTCCTTCTTAATGTCAAAGGACTTCCACCAACCTTAATTGCCCACCAAGCTTTATCCTCTGTTTTCATGATCATTGTCTAAAGGAAACCTAAATCCACACAACTTGCCTTTTGACATCAGCTCAATACATTGCTTTTGTTTCCTTGTAAGAGATCCAGTGCACCTTCTGCCAGTCATCATGGGTCAAAGTTCTTCACTAGAACATGAAACAAAGGACAGGAAGGGAAGCCACAGACAGAATGCACTTAACTGGAGATGTGGTAAAATTCTCATCAGCATGGTTCTCAGAACATGTGAATAGATGATGGAGAATATGTCATTTCTAAATAGATTGATGATTGGTAGATGATAGATAGATAGATAGATAGATAGATAGATAATTTTATCATATTATTTTTATATTTGTGGAGACATGAACTCGTTAGGGATAATGAATACATTAGATGATACAGACAGTTCACAAAGAATATTGACAGACAGACTTCAAAGACTAGAGTAAATCTTGTGACATAAAATTTCACAGGAATTATAAAAGCTCTTATATTTTATTGCAACAGGATTAAGAATATTACAGTTTATTGGTTCAGAGCACAAACTCTGGAGCAAGGCTGTCAGGGTTCAAATTCTGGCACCATCACTTGTAAATAAATGTGTGAATTTTGGCAAGTCATCTGACCTCCCTGTGACTTGCTTTCTTTATCCATAAAATGGGGTTAATTATAGTTTCAATTTCATAAGGTTGTTTAAAACTTAAATTAATTAATGTATTTAAAGCCCTTAGAAAAATGCCTGACATACAGTTAGTGCTACGTAAGTCTAGTGATAGAGGGGGCATTATTTCACTGCAGCAAATGTGCAGCAAACATAATTAGGAAAAAAGAAGTCAGAAAAACTCAAGTTGTGCTTTTTAAAAAATGATAAGAATACTCAAAATTAAAGAAATAAAAAGCCCCTATGCGTGTAGGCTACACCATGGATGAATAATAATTAGATCAGCAAGAAGCAACCGTCCTTTGTTGCTCTCTGTTACTCAAAACACATTTGAAGGATTGGTTAAAGATCAGGTAGAAGGCATATTAAGGAGCAAAAGCAAGAGAGAGAAGATATTCAAAGCCATATTCAATAAAAGTGATTGATTCAAAGGCAATAGGGAAGTTCAGCTTAAAAATGAAGAATCTCACAGGAGATGTGGAGGACATGATGGCTGTCATCAGACATCTGAAAAGCTGTCATGTGAAGAGGAATTAGAGTATATCTTTAATACTCCAATGCATACATTTAGATGGAGAAATTAAAGGGAAACTAAATTCAGCTCATTATATTTTGAAAAGTTTTCTTAAAGAAAATTTATGAAATTTGAGCCTGTCTTAAAATGTGTGGCATTCATTTGCAGGAAGGGTTCAAGAACAGAGTTGAAGAAGGAGACAGCTATCTTACCTGTTCTTGCAGGTAGGGTTAACAGAGGTGAATGGAGAGTTGGAGGGGTGGTAAGGGAGAAATGACCAGCAGTGCAAAGCTTATCAAATGGAGGTCCTCTTGAGTAGAAACACCTCTAATTCGTAGCCTTTAGCAAAGCAGCAGTGCTGCAAGAAGGTAGTCCCTGCAACGTCAAAGTCCAAAGAAGCAGTGAGGTTGACAGTGAAACAATGCAGATATAAGGTGGTCAAATCCAAAGGAAAATATTCTAAAAAGGAAGACAAGCCACTGAGGATTCACCTTGGATGCTACTTTCTCAGAGAGGCCCTTTCCTGACCACAATATTCATTGGCCCCTCATAAGCATTCTCTGTAGCATCACTACATTTTGTTTCTGTTTGTTTTCATTTATCACTGTCTGCTCATTTATGTGATTACTTGTTTATTTTGTTTCCTCTCCTAAAATGTAAGCTCCATGAGAGTAGGAACCATTGTCAGTTTTGTTTTCTACTGTATGCCCAGCACCATTGGGTAATAAAGGATTACCCAATATATAGTATGTGCCCGTTTGATTTATTTATTCAAAAAGTAAATAAATGAACATCCAGATTAATAAACAAATAAAGGACTCAGGCAGCCAGGGACAGTGGAAGTCATTGAGAGAGCAAGCTGTTGCTATTTCCAGAAATAACTCCAGAGCTAATGAGTGACACCTGTTTTATATTTTCAAGCCTAGTGATTTGGGAATAAGCAATGTGTCCTAGACAATTATGGATACTTGAGGAAATTTAGAGTACAAAATGTCTAAGGAAGTTTTAAGCACTGGAAGAGGGTAAGATATGTAAACTACATCAAGCCACTACTACCAGACTAGCAGCCCCAGAATCACCTAGAAACTTGTTAGAATGCAATTTTTATGCTCCCAATTCAGACCTACTGACCCCAAAACTCTAGGGTTTTGGAGCCTAGAAATCTGTTTTAACAAACCTTTTGCATGTCATTATCATGCACACTACAGTTTGAAAAACATTGGGCAACATGATCTTCTGAGGGCCTTCCAATACTATATAATTCTATAAGAAACAGAGAGCACAGAAATAAGCCCCAAGTTGCAAAAGAGAATTCCTAGAACATCCCTTACAACTATACTTCACTGATCTTGAAAATAACAATAGCAACTTGGATAATTCCTCAGGGTATTGTTTCTTTGCTTGCTCTGAGTAGAAAAACATTTCTTTTAGGAAAATGCTACATTTAACAATATAACGTATTTCTTTCCTGCAAGAGTTTTCAGAGCCTTACTACTAATAGAAACTCTGGCTTTCAAGAAAATGGAGGTATAATATGTTGAGCTTTCCACATGTACTTGATCAAGAATTCCCATTCCTACAGTGTATCTTTCAGGAAAAGTATTTTTGCTAAATGCTGTCCAGGAAATACAACTCAAGGATGATAAATTTTTATGAGAGCCAAGTGCCCCCCAAAAAAGAAGAGGTCAAGTTTTTTGTCCATGACTAGCCATGTCTGTATATTCAAATATCCCTTTCTATTAGTAGGATACTGTTGATCCGCTGTAAGATGGGACTGACATTTATGATTCTGAGGAATTGCCTGCTCCACTAATGGTAATGTGAAGAACAGATGTGCCAGGAAGTCTCAGATTGTTTTCTGGATCATGAGCAGCTTGCACATTTCCAAATTTTTTTATATTCATATAAGTGAAGAATGGGCAAGAGTTTTGTTCTTTTTCCTAGTTTAAAGAAGCTAAAAGTGAACTTGGCTGTGATTCATTAAGCAGTATTACCTGTGTCAGGCATTAGAAAATTGCATTTCAGTTGAGGACAGGAAAATGTATATGAGTTACAGCGATGGTAAACAACTGTTCAATTAATTTATTTAAGCACTTGCAATTTTCACTTCAAAGCAGAAGGAACAATATGGAATGCTGAACAAAAAATTTAATCTGTATATATAATGCTCTTTAAAATACAGAAAGAATTCAATGCTGTCTCCCCAAAAATACCATTCACATTGTGTTAGAGCAGACTCCAGGAGCTTCACAGGTTCTGTAACGTACACCAAAAGAACTTAATGAACACTAATTAATCAAAGTAATATTTGTCCCATTTCCAATTAACTCCTGCAATGAATGTTTGCAAGAGAGACTCTGGATGCCTAAAGACAAGTCTATTATTTACTTAGGCATTATTTATTTATGCCTCCAACTACATCAAAAAATAATTGATTCAAACCGCAATGCAAGTAATCAATACAATAAAACTGTTTTCAAAAGCACAGAAAATAAAAATGAGTCAGACAGTAAATGGGGAGAGGAAAAGGAAAGTAATTTTAGAATAAAACCCAAGGTAAAGAAACCCAAGTAAAAAACTGAGCTTTGGCCTGCCTGACTATTATATGCAAATACCATACATATACATATGTATGGGCAATGAAATTCGTGCATGGGGGGCCTGGTGCATGAAATTTGTGCACGGAGCAGGGGGAGGTGTGTCCCTCAGCCCAGCCTGCACCCTCTCCAATCTGGGACCCCTCAAGAGATGTCCGACTGCCCGTTTAGGTGGGATCAGGCCTAAATAGGCAGTCGGACATCCCTCTCACAATCCAGGACTGCTGGCTCCCAACCGCTCGCCTGCCTGCGGGCCTGATTGCCCCTAACTGCTTCTGCCTGCCAGCCTGATCACCCCCTACCACTCCTCTGCCAGCCTGATCAATGCCTAACTGCTCCTCTGCCAGCCTGATTGCCCCTAACTGCCCTCCCCTGCCAGCCCGATTGCCCCTAACTGCACTCCCCTGCAGGGCTTCCCCCCCCCAACTGCACTCTTCTGCCACCCAGTCACACCTAACTGCCCTCCCCTGCAGGCCTGATCACCCCCAACTGCCCTCCCCTGCCGGCCATCTTGTGGTGGCCATCTTGTGTCCACATGGGGGTGGCCATCTTTGACCACATGGGGGCAGTCATCTTGTGTGTTGGAGTGATGGTCAATTTGCATATTACTCTTTTATTAGATAGGATATATATAGTGAGTTGCAAATTTTTCATGAACTACTGAAAGGTAGCATAGTGGTGAACAAAGTTTATCTTAATCCTAGAATGCAATATGAGAATATGAGAAAATAGAATATGAGAAAATAGGTCCTCATAAAAGAAATATTACATAAATTTATACATAATATCTTTAATTATTTTTACTTAAAAATGTGATCTTCTACATAAGATCTTCATTATATGACTCCAATAAAATCCAAGGACACTTTGATAAATGTTGTTCTTTAGTACATAGCCCAGTATATACTGCCCTAACCTGATACAGATTGCAAGCATAGAATCAGGAGCATTATATGAATGGTGAGGCTCTTAGAATACACATTTGTACATTGAGTGTCTCAACTGAAATTTTGGCAGGACACTGAAACAGATCATTTAAATATGGGGATTCTGCCAAGCATTTAAAGGTTATACATTCTGTATTGTTGACTGAGTCCTGCACTATGGACACAGTCCACTGACAGTATTCACAATGGGCTTAAATCTACTACATAGAAGAAATGGTTCCAAGTATCTGAAAAATCAGGTGTAAGTTAAAGGTGTCAAATAGCCCTCACAAGTAAGGTAGGCTGTATTGGTTTACCAGGAACATATATCAGGCTTAGAGAGCTTCTGTGATTCCTATATGGACCAGCTAGGGCAGGGGTTGACTTTTTGGTGTCTCTTAAACCAAAGTGGCCAGCTAAATTTATTTTGCCAATTGACTAGAGAATAAAGGCTCACACATTTTAATATGAATAAATTCCTTATGGATTTTTGTTTCCCTAGCCCTAGCAATGCACTCAACATAATAAATGCCCAATAAATATTTTTGAATGAGTAGCTATTATTCAGGTGTTTTGGAAATAGATTATTAAAAGACTCATTCATTTATCCAATCAATATTTATTATACAACTTCAGGGTTCCAGCTATCACGCTAATTCTGAGGATACAATGATGAGCTAGGCAAACTTAGTCTCTGTCTTTACAAAAGCCAACAATAAATAATTATACAAATTAAGACCTTAATTCAAATTGTGATAATTTTTCAAGAGACAAATAGAGGGCACTAGAAGAGCAAATAGGAAAAAAACAAATATTGTAACCACTTGTCTTTGGGGTTTGGAATTTGTGGATAATATTCTCAGTAATAGTGGCAGCCGGGTCCAGAAAGTATAGCAATTACTTCTTGAGCAGTTACTGTGCTATGGCCCTGGGTTAGTCACTGTGGTGCACATAGATGACTAAGATGCAGCCTCTGCACTTAATAACCTCAAAATCCAGTAATAAACATGTACTCTAGACATAATCTAACAAAAAATGAGTTAGCTGCATAAAAGATAGATCACAAATCCATTCACCAAATTCAGAGGACTTCTGAAATGATCAGAGAGCTTCATAAAGGAAGAGACATTTGTAATGGGCATTAAACAAGAAGCAACACAAATGTCCATTGACTGGTGAATGGATAAAGAAACTGGCACATAAATATGTAATGGGATACTATTCAACCATAAAAAAGAAGGAAGTCCTGCCATCTTGACAACATGCATGGACCTGGCGGACATTATGCTAAGTGAATAAGCCAGAAACAGAGAAATACTGTATGATCTCACTTATACTGTGTATGGAAATCTAAAATAGTCAAACTCATAGAAGTAGAGAGTAGAATAGACGTTGCCAAGGTCTAGAGGGAAGGGTAAATGGAGAGATAATGATCAAAAGGTGTAAAGTTTCTGCTATGCAAAATATATAAGTTCTAGTGCCCTACAGAGCACAGTGCCTATAGCTAACAATAATTTATTGTATACTTAAAATGTGCTACGAGGGTAGATCTTATGTTTAGTATTATTACAACACACACACAAAATAAGGATGATAGTAATAATAATACAGGGACTGGGAGGAAACTCTGGGAGGTGATAGATAGGTCTACAGCCTTGAGGTTGAAACTTCATGGATATGAACTTATCCTCAACTCACCGAGTTGTATACATTAACTATGTACTGCTTATTATGTGTCAATCATACCTCAGTAAAGCAGTTTAAAAAAATTATAAAGTGCCTATGTAGAGTGCTGATGGAGAAAAAGGAGGAGAAGGGTTTTTTAGTTGACAAAAAAAGGGGGATGGCATGAGGAAACATAGGCAACAGGCGTCTGATGTTCGGCACGGATAAAGGAACAGGTAAGTTAATAAGGGGATAAGGCAGGACAGGTGGATTTCAGCCAGTTCAGGAGACTCTTAGATGCTAGAGTACAAAGTCTGCTCTGCATTCAGGAGGTGACGGGAACCCACTGGAGACTTTAGATTACAGGAATGACATGATAAAAAGCGAGCCTCAAGAACCTTGAACTCTGTGGGTTGATTTTGAGAGATGTCACACCAAAGGTAATCAGACCAGCTGGTAGTTCAGACAAGAGGTGATAAGGGCCTGAACCATGACAGTGGGAATAGAAATGAGAAATTAGTAAAGAATTCTGAGCTCTGAACCCATTAGAAATCAACCACAGTAACTGATCTGATCACAGCAGAAACGACACCTCCATTAACTCTATTGAATCATGTCTCCAGGAGCCTAAGAACTGATTGGTCCTGCAGCAGATGCAAGCTTATTCTGGCACCATCTGCAGGATTCAATTACTCAGGACCACCCACGCAGTCTTTGACTTTAATTTTATTTATTTATGTATTTTTCAGTATTTACCCAGACTTACCTTTAATGAGTTGATTACATGATTAAATATTATGATAAGCAATGTTAGGTTTAAAAGTCAACAATATTAAGTCCAATATAAACACACACAGGCAATTAATTTAGTATGTATTAACTTATTGTTATGGCCACACCCGAAACCTTTATTTACCAGGAACTTCCCTGCCTCTGAAACCTTAAATGTATCATTCACTCTGTCCACAAGCTTCTTCAAGTCATGTTGTTGGTTTCTTTTTTAATTGAATGTATTGGGGTGACATTGGTTCACAAAACTATACAGGCTTCAAGTGTACAACTCAACAAAACAGTACCTGCACACTATATTGTATGTCCATTGCCCAAAGTAAAGTCTCTTTCTATCACCATATGTCTCCCTTTTCCCATCTCTACCTAGTCGCCACCCCCCATCTCTCTATCACCACACTGTTGACTGTATATGTGTGTGTGTGTGTGTGTGTGTTTTGTTTTGCCTCATTCATGACTTAATTTTAAAATCACATACTACATCAACAACATTCTAGCATTTATCCCACTGTGCTCTTTTGCAAGTCTTGGAATTTATTAAAATATATTTAATTTTTCACACTTTTCTCTCTCAGCTTTATTCCAAAGAGGCTTCACTTTCTTCCTAACAAACTTTTTCTGTCTCCTTATCTAAGATGATACCTTACCCCCTAAACCTTAGATACAAAGACAAGTTACAGTGGCATATCTTAGAAGATAAGAGAATGGAAGGAAATTCCATATTCAAACAATAACTAGCAAAAAGTAAGTGTCCAACAAACATGGGACATCTCTAGACACAGAGGTCCTCTATTTAATAAAGAAGGAACCTGCCAAAGCCATGCTTCGTACTAGAAACTTTATTACTGATGCTAAAACACAACCAGAAGGCAAACCTTTAGTGTTTAGAAATGTGGTTTGGAAGTCAGATTTTTCGTTTTTACATGTCTTGACTCCATTCACTTACTAGCTGTGAGATGTGGGAAGATGAGCAACTTCTCCAGCCCTCAAATTCCTTATCTAAAAAAATGGAAATAGAGATTAAGCTGAACTTACGTATTTTTTAATATTAAATGAAATGAGCCACTTAAAGCATTTGAGCAAAGTACCCAGCCCATGGCACTCACAAAGAGTGAGATATGATTACTCTTTGTATTACCTTTGATATTATCAATCGCCGTCATACTGGAGGTCTTCTATCTTCTCTTCCCTCTGTGGGAAAATGATTTTGGTATAATCTCAGTCTAGCTTGGGAAACCCATATCTTTTCAAGGTCATGTGCCGCCAGGTGATTCAGAGGCCATGTGCCCCAACATGTAAATTCCAAAAGCACAGCTCTTCCCTCGATGCCCAACACCAGTCCCCTTCCCCAAGCACATTCATCTTCCTGAGTCACTTCAAGTTTTCCCAGAGCTAAAATGACCAGAATCTCCATTTCCAGCCTCTAATTTTGTTCAAAGATAAATCTGTTAAACAATCACCTCACAAGCTAATAGAAACTTAGGGCGGAGGTTGTGTTTTTATTTCAAACTTGGAAATATCTCACATCTGTCTATTTCACATGAGATTGCTTCACCCTAAGATAACACATTCTTTCATAACCTAGAAATATTTGACACTTTTTATATATAGTCAATGACTATGTCTTTGAAAATGTAAACAGAAACTAAAACATCCTCTATATCAGTTTTTGCCAAAACATATTCTATAGAATTGTCCCCTGAGGTGTCTTTCCTCAAAACTAGTCAAACAAATGTAGATAATGCACCCCACCCTTAGAGATTTACAATGAATACCGGCATTTTAAAGAAATGCTTAGAAATCCCATCAAAAAGAAACATATTAAACTGTTTCACTCAGAAGATTTTCTTAAGAACAAAACTTTTTAATATTACAAATTACAAATACCATACCAAGGAAATAATGTTCTAGAAATTTGACTCATCTAAATGTTAATCAAGGCATTGAGGACCCTTGAGTTATTTTTTAGATTAAGTAAACTACTAAAAAATAGTTCAAGAGATTGAAGGCAGTCATTTAGATCTTAAATGTTTTTCACCATTGATCTTTTTTAAGAGAGTGCTATTACTAAAGTCACTAAAACAAATTATTATAGGTGATCAGAGTTTAATTTAAAGGTTAATATAGTGAATATATCATGGTATTAATATGCAAACTATTGGGGTAACTCTAGCTGTCTTAAAATCACAGTAGGGCCATCAAAAGGAAACTTTCAATTTATTATGTTTACATTTTGCTCTGATCTTTGGAGAAGATATTTTATACACACTGGAGGCCTGGCCATTTTATATTTGAAAGGCCTCATAAAGAGATTCTAAGAGCCTTTAATCATCACACCACACAATTGAAAGCCACTAAAAGTTGATCATGAAAAGGGGCATCAAAATGAATAAAAGGCCTTCCTAAGACATGATAACTTTTGATCTTCTCTTGAACCTGAGGGAGATACAAACACATAATAGTTTCTCTCTCAAGTTGAAGTAAGCACGGTTTTTAAGATACATGTGTCAAGAACTCACAATTATCTGTTCCTGCAAAAAGATTAAAAATACTCTAGGACCAGTAACCAGAAATGGAAAAAAAACACACAAAAAAAAACAGATCAACTGTGTTGGTTTAATAGGATCTATTACTGAAGCCTTGCAACACCACATTAGGTGAAAAGACTTAAAGTTCCAATCAGGCTCTCAAGCAGGTCCTGCCTACAACTGGGACACAAGCAGTTAAAGGGGGGAAAAGTGTAAGAGAGGTAAATATGGGGTAAGAGGAAGAAACTTAGCATGTGGGTGGAAATACTATAGCACTCTGAAATCTGAAAGAGTTTGTTGATGTATTTTTTTCAAGATTTTTTATTAATAAATGAATGTCCCTTTAGTAAAGAATTATACCTGGAAGTCTGATGAGGAATGTTTAACATTCATTCACATTTTTTGAGTGGTGTTCCCTCATGTTTGATTGTACATTATCAAACACTATGGGTTTCAAAAATAAACAGCAAAATAGGGTGACATTTTTATTAATTTGACTAAGTTTTATTCACTTTTCTTCTTTAATTTCCTTCATGTGTATCTCCCATGGCTTCTTCTGTTAAAAGTAAAAATGAATTAAAGAAAGCCTAGCCCTAGCTGGTTTGGCTCAGTGGATAGAGCCTTCTGGCTTGTGGACTGAAGGGTCCCAGGTTGGTTTCCAGTCAAGGGCATGTGCCAGGTTGCAGGCGCAATCCCCAGTAGGGGACGTGCAGGAGGCAGTAGATCAAGGATTTTCTCACATCATTGATATTTCTCTCTCTCACTCCCTCTCCCTTTCTCTCTGAAATCAATAAAAATGTTTTTTTAAAAGAAAGCCTAAAAGATATATACAACCCCAGGTTCATTGCAGCATTATTTACAATAGTCATGACATGGAAGCAACCTAAATATCCATCTATGGATGAATGGGTAAAGAAAATGGGATATTATTCAGCCACAAAAAGAAGGAAATCCTGCTATTTGTAACAGCATTGATGGACTCCAAGGGAATTTGACTAAATGAAATAAGTCAGACAGGTAAAGACAAATACCATATGATCTCACTATCTGTATGTGGAATCTAAACAAACAAAATCAAATCAAACTCATAGATACAGAGAATAGATTACTGGAGGTGTATGTGTGTGGGAGTCGGGGGGGGGGGGTGACAGGTGAAATGGAAATGGGTGAAGGTGGTCAAAAGGTACAAATTTCTAGTTATAAAATAAGTGCTGGTGATGTAATGTATAGCATAAAGGTGAAAGTTAATACGCTATTGTATATTTTAAAGTTGCTAAGAAAGTAGATCTTAAAAATTCTTGTCACAAAGATGAGATAATTATGTGGATATTAACTAGGCTAATTGTGATTATTTTGCAGCATGTACAAATATCAAACTGTTATTTATATAACTGATATTAATATAATGTCATATGTCAAGTATATTTCAATTAAAAATAAACAAAAAAGAAACCCTAATTTATGTTATGATTATATTTCAATAATATATCTTATTCAATTTAGTTGTATATATAGATATGTGACTTTGAATCCATATTTAACTTCATGTTGTAGCTCCTTTATAGACTAACCAAGACCCTCAGGCTGCCCAACTTCGCCTAGTGGCTTTACTAATCCCTCTATTTTACTTGACTCCCTGCATACCATATGATGACTCTGGGTGTCATTTCTTTGTAGAAATAAAAAAAACACATGGACACATTTCTCCTCTATATACTTGAAAGCAATATCCTATGTACAGTTGCCCTCTCACCTTTACCTTCAGGCTGAGAGAAATAAATGTTTCCCTCCCTCTCTAAGTATAACTCCTCATCCATATCTCTCCTCAATTTCTGTAGGGCATTACTTGGCCTGTTTTTTATGACATTCTTCCTTGACTCAAAATCTGAAACTTATATTTGGTTTTCTCCCTTCATTACCTTCAAACAACTACAATGCTATATAATAGTAGTTGATGATTTAGAAAACCTCAAAGAAATATATATATATATATATATATATATATATATATATATATATAATTCACTCTCACCAAGATATAAAAATAGATTAAATTGTATCAGAAAAATTTTCAACATCTGAATTAATAGTAATTTTTTTAAGTTGTGATTAAAAACTGACAAAAAGCCAGAAATTTTATAACTTGATTATCCCATTTCCAGAGCTGAGATTAGTAGTCAGAACACTGGAATAGAAATTAGAGAACTGCCATTCTATTGCACTTACTAGTAATCATTTTTTAATCTTAAATCCCTAAACTTCAGTTGACCTCAGTCTTCACATCTGTAAAATAGGAGTTGCTCTAGCATTGTGTTTTTAGCTGCTGGCTACAACCCATTCATTAGTGGTTAGCAGGGATGGTTTCACTGGTGTAAAAACCTGTGCAGTCTCAGAAGGCCCCATACTCAGTAGGGCTCCACCCTGGATTAATGATCTGCTATTGCCATATTGAAATTTTTAATAAAGTTTTTATCAAGAAAACCCAATAGGCTCATTTTGCTTTGGGCCCTGCAAAGTAAGTAGCTTGTCTTAGTAATGAGATCAGTTTGATAAGCAGAGATCAGTATTTTTTCTTAATGAACTAGTTGAAAAGAGAAAATAAAAAGGCATATCACACAGAGCACATATATTTTCACAAAGGTCTTGTTCCAGTTTTATTTTCATGCATGCATACATTTGTGTGTGGAGAACGTGGGGAATGTGTGTCTATGTGTGTGCATTTTGCTGCAAAATAAAATCTATTTTGATTGACAATATGACAGCTGGGAGGATGGCAGTGAGGAACAGGGTGTGAGTGAGTGAGGAAGTAATAGGAGTGTGTGTGGACATGTGTGGTGCATGCATGTGTGAGTGAGAGACAGTTGGATTTTGCAAGAATCTCAGGGGCAGGAAAACTAGGCTCTCCTGGATGGGGAGCCCCTGCCACTGCTGCAGGCACTCCCCAGGCTGTGGGGCTGGGGCAAGGAGCCCACGTCATCTAGAAGAGGAGAGTGGCCTCCACTAGGAACCCAGCATAACCACCACCCAGACTGGCCTTGGACACTGCCCAGGACCCGGCAGCCACACCACCCAAGAGGAGCAGCAACTGGAAAAAAAATTAAAAAATCAGGAGGAAAGCCTAACGGAGCTGTGGGACAATACAAAATGAAACATCTGCATAATACGGGTGCCAGAAGGAGAGGAAGCTGAGCAAGGGATAGAAAACCTGCTTGAAGAAATAATGACAGAAAACTGCCCTGATTTGGGGAAGAAAAGAGTCCCACAAATCCAAGAAGCACACAGAGTCCCAAACAAGATGAACACAAAAAGATTGACACCAAGACACATCATAATTAAATAGGCAAACATCAACAACCAAGTAAGAATCTTAAAGGCTGCCAGAGAGAGAAAGTTACTTATAAGGGATATCCCATTAGACAATCAACTGATTTCTCAATAGAAACACGTCAGGCCAGAAGGGAATGGAATAAAATATAGAAAGTGATGCAAAGCAAGGGACTGAATGCAAAAATACTATAACCAACAAGGCTTTCATTCAAAATTGTAGATGAAATTAGAAGCTTCACAGGCAAAAAATGCTAAGGGAATGTATTATCACAAAGCCAATAATGCAATAAATGCTAAAGGGACTGCTGTAAAAAGAAGAAATAGGGAGGGAAGAAGGAACACAGGCATAAAGAATAAAAATAGCGACTAACAAGTACCTATCAATAATAACCTTAAATGTAAATGGACTAAATGCTCCAATCAAAAGACACAGAATAGCTGAATGGGTAAGAAAACATGACCCTAGCCCTAGCCGGTTTGGCTCAGTGGATAGAGCATCAGCCTGCGGACTCAAGGGTCCCAGGTTCGATTCTGGTCAAGGGCACATGCCTGGGTTGCGGGCTCGGTCCAACGTGCAGGAGGCAGCCAATCAATGATTCCCTCTCATCACTGATGTTTCTATCTCTCTTCCTCTCCCTTCCTCTCTGAAATCAATAAAAATATATTTAATAAAAAAAGAAAACATTACCCTTATATTTGCTGTCTACAAGAGACCCACCTCAGAACAAAGGACTCACACAGACTGATAGCTAAGGGAAGGGAAAAAAATTTTCAGGCAAATGGAAATGAAAAAAAAAAGCTGGGGTAGCATTACTTACATCTGCCAAAACAGACTGCAAAGGGAAGGCCATAAGAAGAGATAAGGAGGGCCACTTCATAATACTAAAGGAAGCAATTCAACAAGAGGACATAAATCTGGTAAACATATATGCACCCAATACAGGAGCACCCAAATAATAAAAAAACTTCTGGAATATATCAAAGGAGAGATCAACAGCAATACAATCATAGTAGAGGACCTTAATACCCCATTGGCACCACTCAATAAATCCTCTAAACAAAAAATCAGCAAAGAAACAACTATCCTAAATGACTCATTAGATCAGATAGAATTAATTGACATTGTCAGAACATTTCATCCAAAGCAACAAATTATACATGCTTCTCAAGTGCACATGGGACATTTTCAAAGATAGACCACATATTAGGACACAGGCAAAGACACTCCAAATTCAAGAAGATTGAAATCATAACAAGCATCTTCTCAGATCACAATGACATAAATTTAGAAATCACTACAATGAAAACAATCAAGCACTTGGAGGCTAAATAGCATGCTATTAAACAATGATTGGGTTACCAAAGAGATCAAAGAAGAAATCAAAAGCATCTTGGAAAAAAATGACAATGAAAAAACAACAATCCAAATGAAAAAACAACAATCCATCTATGGGACACAGAGAAAGCAGTCCTGAGAGGGAAGTTCATATCTCTACCAGCCTACCTAAAAAAAAAAGGCAATAAATTATCTAACTCTACAACTTAAAGAATTAGAAAGAGAACAACAACAACAACAAAAAAGACCCAGAGTGAGCACAGGAAGAAGATAATAAAGATCTGAGCAGAAATAAATGACATAGAAACAAAAAAAATAATACAAAATATCAATAAAACCAAGAGCTGATTCTTTGAAAGGATAAATAAGATTGATGAACCTCTAGCCAGGCTCACCAAGAAACAAAGAGAGAGGACCCAAATAAACAAAATCAGAAATGAAAGAGGTGAAGTAACAACCGACCCCACAGACATACCAAAGGACTGTAAAAAAATACTATAAGCAACTCTATTCCAACAAATTGGACAACCTAGAAGAAATGAACATATTCCTAGAAAAATATGACCTTCCAAAACTCAATCAGGAAGAATGCAAAACCTGAATAGGCTGATAGCTATGGAAGAAATTAAAGCAGTAATCAAAAAACTTCCAGCAAATAAAAGCCCTGGTCCAGATGGCTTGACAGAGGAGTTTTACCAAACCTTCAAAGAAGTACTAAAATATGTCATCCTCAGACTATTAAAAAAAATCAAGAGGAAGGCACACTTCCAAGCTCTTCATATGAAGCCAGCATTATCCTAATCCCAAAACCAGATAAAGACACAACAAAGAGAGAGAATTACAGACCAATATCCCTGATGAACCATAGATGCTAAAATCCTCAACAAAATTCTAGCAAATCGGATCCAGCAATACATTAGAAAGATCATACACCATGACCAAGTGGGATTTATTCTAGGGATGCAAGGTTGGTACAATATCTGCAAATCAATAAACATGATACATCACATAAACAAATTGAGAGGGGAAAAAATCACATAATCATATCAATTGATGCAGAAAAAGCATTTGACAAAATCCAACACCCTTTCTTGATAAAAAAAACTCTCAGCAAAGTAGGAATAGAAGGATCATATCTCAAAATAATAAAAGCCTTATATGACAAACCTACAGCCAACATCATACTCAATGGGCAAAAACTAAAACCATTTCCCCTAAGAACAGGAACAAGACAGGGATGCCCACTCTCACTACTCCTGTTCAACACAGTACTGGAAGTGCTAGCCATAGTGATCTGCCAAGAAGAAGAAATAAAAGGCATCCAAATTGGAAAAGAATAAGTAAAACTGTCATTATTTGCAGATGACATGATACTGTACATAGCAAACCCTAAAGACTCTATGAAAAAATTATTAAACTTAATAAATGAATTCAGCAATGTAGAATATAATATTAATGCCCAGAAATCTATGACTTTTTTATACACCAACAATGAACTCACAGAAAGAGAAACTAAAAATACAATCCCATTTATCATTGCAACAAAAAAAAATTAAGATGCCTAGGGATAAACTTAACTATGGAGGTAAAAGACCTGTACTTGGAAAACCACAGGACATTTAAAAAAGAGATAGAGGAAGATGTAAATAAATTTGAAGAATATGCCATGTTCATGGGTTGGTGGAATCGACATCAAAATGTCCATACTATCCAAAGCAATCTATAGATTCAATGCAATCCCGATTAAATTACCAACAGCATATTTCACAGACCTAGAACAAACCCTCCAAAAATTCATATGGAATAAAAAAAAGACCCTGAATAGCCACAGCAATCCTGAAAAAGAAGAACAAAGTGGGAGGGATCACAATACCAGATATCAAGCTATATTACAAAGCCACTGTTTTCAAAACTGCCTGGTACTGCCACAAGAACAGACATAGACCAATGAAACAGAAGAGAGCACCCAGAAATTGACTCAAGCCACTATGCTCAATTAATATTGAAAAAGGAGGCAAGAGCATACAATGGAGTCAAGACAGTCTCTTCAATAATTGATGTTGGGAAAATTAAACAGATACTTGCAAAAAAAATGAAACTAGACCACCAACTTACACCACTCACAAAAATAAACTCAAGATGGATAAAGGACTTAAACGTAAGATGGGAAACCATAAAAATCCTACAAGACCCCATAGGGAGCAAAATGTCAGACATATGTCATAGCAATATCTTTACCGATGCATCTCCTAGGACAGTGAAAACTAAGGAGAAAATAAACAAGTGGTACTACATCAGAATAAAATGCTTCTGTACAGAAAAATAAATCATCAACAAATCAACAAGAGAGCCCACTGAATGGGAGAACATACTTGCCAATGTTATATCTGATAAAGATTTAATTTCCAAAATTTATAGGGAACTCATATAACAACTTTATAAAAAAGGAAGATAAACAATCCAATCAAAAAATGGGCAAAGGACCTAAATAGACACCTTTAGAAAGAGGACATAAGGAAGGCCAAGAGACATATGAAAACATGCTCAAAGTCACTAATCATCTGAGAGATGCAAATCAAAATGACAATGAGGTAGCATCACACACCTGTCAGAATGGCTATTATCAACATATCAACAAACAAGTGCTGGCAAGGGTGTGGAGAAAAAGGAACACTTGTACACTGCTGGTGGAAATGCAGACTGGTAAAACAGTATGGAATTTCCTCAAAAAAATTAAAAATGGAACTCCCATTTTACCCAGTAATCCCACTTCTAGGAATATATCCCAATAAAACAGAAATACCAGTCAGAAAGGATATATGCACCTCTATGTTCACAGCAGTACAATTTACAATAGCTAAGATTTGGAAACAGCCTAAGCGCCCAGCAGATGAGTGGATTAAAAAACTTTGGTACATCTACACAATGGAATACTACGCTGCTATAAAAAAGAAGGAACTCTTACCATTTGCAATAGTATGGATGGACCTGGAGAGCATTATGCTAAGCAAAATAAGCCAGTCAGAGAAAGATAAATATCACATGATCTCACTAATTTGTGGAATATAATGAACAACATAAACTGATGAACTAAAATAGATCCAGAGACATAGAAGCATTGAACAGACCATCCAACCTCAGAGGGAAGGCAGGGGACGGGGGGTGAGAGATCAATCAAAGGGCTCGTATGCATTCATATAAGCATAACCCATGGACACAGACGTAGGGGGGTGAGGGCATGTGCTGGGGGGTGGTGGGAACAACCGGGGAGAGGTCAGTAGGGGATAAAGGAGACATATGGAATACTTTAAACAATAAAGCATTAAATTTTAAAAATTAAAATTAAAAAAATAATAAAATGTAGTTTTATATGAGTTGTGGTTAGTGATTAGACAATTCCTAAAGTCCCTACCAGTTCTAATAGTCTAGGATTCTATGTCTCTTATTATTAACCAAGATAGCACAATTAAAGAGATCTTTTCTTCAATTAAAAAACACCATTCAGTGGGACAATGCAATGATTCCAACAAAATAATTCAAATTCAAAGCCAGCTGGTATCACTTTCCTTTTGAAATGCTCCTATATACAAAGAAAACAATAGTAACTTGAAAATAAACATTCTAAATATGAAACTATGATATAAAAATACTTTATAAATAAATCAAGATCAATACCACATAGTATCTAACAAAGAAACAGGACAGTTAGAATTATTCTTTGTTTGCAACATATCATGCATGTGTTCTCCAAAGATCATAATACTTTATTGGTCTCTCATTATATTGTATACCTCCCAACATCAAGCATTAATATAATTAATATAATTATTTTGATTCTCTAAATCAGTGGTTCTCAACCTTCCTAATGCCTCGACCCTTTAATACAGTTCCTCATGTTGTGGTGACCCCCAATTTCATTGTTGCAAATTGAACATAATTAAAGCATAGTGATTAATCACAAAAACAATATGTAATTATATATGTGTTTTCCGATGGTCTTAGGCGACCCCTGTTAAAGGGTTGTTCAACCACCAAAGGGTTCGCGACCCACAGGTTGAGAACCGCTGCTCTAAATATTTAGAATTTCTGCTAGGTCTTTTTTTAATATATTTTCATTGATTTCAGAGAGGAAAGGAGAGGGAGAGAGAGATAGACACATCAATGACGTGAGAGAATCTTTGATTGGCTACCTCTATTGGGCATCAAGTCTGAAACCCAGGCATGTGCCTTGACCAGACTCGAACTATGACCTCCTGGTTCATAGGTTGACACTCAATCACAGAGCCATGCTGGCTGGGCTAGGTCTTTTTTTAAAAGAACATTCAGTATGATTGTACACAACATTCTGACATCTACTTATTGATCCTACATATTGAACCTGGGATGAGACACAGTGTCCATAAATAGTAAGAACTTTTCAGAGATGGGTGTGTTGACATAAAACTATCAATTGTATCTAAGCCATATAATTTTTTTTCATATTTAGTAAGCAATTGTTTCTTTTTCTCTTAAAGAAACTAGTTTTATAAGCTACATTTACAAAATGTGAGCTTGCACAGATTAAAAGCTTTTTCTGCCCATGCAGAAATAAGATCGAGTTAAAACATTTTTTCTGACATACTCTGGACCCACCAGAGTTCAACAGGAAAGCTGGTAAGAAAGCCCATTTGGCAGTAATACCCATATGAGAGAATGTTCAAAAGATAAAATGATGACCCCAAGGTGAACTGAAAGCCAAGGAAGCCTCTGCTTATAATTACAGTTTCAAAACCATTTCCATTTAAGGCTTTTTAGAAGCTTCATATATGTGAATTATTGGTCAAATTGCTGCCATTAAATGTGCCACCCTGTGTATTTTGGGTGCTTATCACAAGCACCTTGCCGATAAAATACAGTTTGAATATACAGATTCGAGTCTGATAAATAGCTATCATTTTTCTTCTGTGAATAAGGAGGTCATATTCATATTCTGGCTGATAAGACACTGCAAACTGCATTCCTGTGCCCCAGTCTTAGCGAAGAGATGGCTAGCCCAGCAGTAATAAAACCAAGTAGTGTTATGTGTATGTTAAGAAACTAGCTACACATTTATGCATAAAAAAGTCATGGATAAAGTTAAGTTGACAGCTCGCAAGTTAAGTTAAAAGATCTGCGCTTGTCTCTTGTTGCAATTCCACCCACTATTTTGTTTTCTCTAATGCTTCAGCTCCCTTATTAGCAAAGTGAGGAGGTTAACATCTTCCCAGACTCATCTTCCAAAGGTACTGTTTGTGTGAAGAGAGGCAACATGGCACATAGAGAGAAAGACTCCAGACTCTGAAGTCTTCTTGTCAAAGGTCAACCTGCTGTGTGGACTAGGCTACTCATTTAATTCCAGAGCAACTCAATTTTTTCATCATCCATAAGATGAAAATTCTTATAATACCTAGTTCACAGAATTAACATACAAATGAAATAAATCTTGTATGGGAAACCTGATTTGCAACTGAATTGCTACTATAAGTGTTAGATTACTGCCCTTGAGTTAGATGAGAAATATTTCAGAGAGGATCTATGTAGATATCCTGGATACGCCTAACATCCCAGGAAAATAATTATAAAATAAGACATAATTCCAATATTGTCAGAACATTGGAAGAATTAGCAATAATTATAAGATGAATAGAACCAGGATAAAAAAAAATACACAATTTTGATGATCTATCCATACTTAGCCACCTGAAACAAAACAAACCTGCAATTCTGAAAGAAATTTGGAAATGGCTGAAAAGATTCTTACTTGCTTAGAGCCACAGAAACACCACCAGCTAGGTGTTAGGGATTTTGCTTCTCCTGTGAAAATTATTTTCCAGCCGGCTAGAGGATACCATATTTTTCTGTGTATAAAACACTATTTTTTTTCTAAAATCGTTAGACTGAAAAAATCGATGGGCATCTTATACATGGAAATCAGCTGAGGAGGAAGCCAGGTGGGTGCATAGCTGGCCATACTTTGTCAAACAGGCTTCCTCCAATCACGAGCCTTATTATTACTGATGTCAGCTGATGCCGTAATTGGAGGTGGAGGTGGAGTGTGCACAGATGCAACAGGGACTGGAGTGTTCTGAGCCCATAAAGATGTCAAAAAAATAAAAAAAGATAAATACCGGTAAGCAATTGTCTTACTCTGCTAAATTCAAATTGAATGTAATCAGCTATGCAAAAGAGCATTGAAATAGAGCTGCAGGGAGATAATTTGGACCTCCTCCCTCTGAGTGTATGATCAGACAGTGGCGAAAACAGGAAGAACAACTCCTTAGGATGCCAAAAAAGAAGAAGGCCTTAAGAGGAAAACCAGAAAAACGTTTAAAATATTGATTTATTAATTTTAGGTTGGAAAAGTGGGGGGGCGTCTTATACATGGAAAAATATGGTAGTTATTTCCTTCCATCTCTTCCAGCTCAGCCATCCCTATTCCATGTCCTGAACACATACATACCATTGTAACCACTAACAGTAGTGAGTATTCAAGGGAAAGAGGCCTGAAGAAGTGGCCAGCTCTGGTCAAACAGAAGGGATGTTCTTACCAGTCTGTTCTGCACAATGTGCCCAAATTTGGAGTGGACCCAACATCACCCAACCAGGAAATGAGAACGTGGTGGGGACTTCAAAACCAAATTATAGTGCTAGTTCTAGCATAAGAGTAAATGGACGTCATTTGGCATATAAGTAGATAAAATAGCAAAGTATTACAAACACTGGTTTTCTATAGGATAAGCCCATGTTTTTACTATAGCATCAGAGTTTTCATGATCTGACCTCTGTCTTCTTCACCATCATTTTTGGGCCTTTTACATTGCACTTTCTGGCAATAAGCAAATTCGTGTATTTCTTTAACACTTTGCTGTTTCTGTACTCCATGATTTGCCTTAAAACAAAAACATCTTCCCTTTCAGACATATTTCCTACCTAGCTGCTGCCTTCACATCATTAACCATCATTTCAAGTGACAAGTCTTTCAAACAATCTTTTCTAAATGTGAAGCTTAATTTCATGGCCTTATTCTGTGCTCTCAGAAAAGTCATGCATGGACTTGTACCCCATTTATCACGTCAAAAAAAGCCTATATTTCTGCTCCCTTCAACTGCAACAGGAGAACAAGTTCTTCAGTACAGAGACTAGTTCTAGTCTGTGTAGCACCAGCACCAAAAACAGTGCTTGTCCACTTCTTTATAAGATAAACAGTTCCTGGCATTTCAGCAGGTTCTAAGATGCAGGATATAGGTGGTTTGGGACAAACCTACAAGAATTAAAGGTAAAGAAAATATAGGGCCAAAGGGGAGCATCGGAAACAAACCAAACTTGATTATTCAACCACACAGTCGAGAGCTATTCAGTCGACAGTTCAATCCAAGGTGTTGGCACAGGGTCAGGTGAATGCCAGGCACAGACAGGAGGAAAGAGAGGAGAAGGTCAAGGCTATAGCAAGTGGATTATATCAGAGAACTGGAAGCAGAATCTGAAACTCTTTTTCTAGGAATCCAAGCTTCAGTAACCTTGACCTGACCGAGAGCAGCTCTTGTTTCACGATCGGGGGTTAGAGGAGCTGTTAAAGATACAAAGAAGACTGGACAATTGTGAAATTACCTTCACAAGCAATATCTTATTTGAACCCCACTACATCTCTAAAACTAAGACAAATGTGACTTCATGTCACAAACATAAACTAAAGGGGATAAATAAGAAACTAAAACCTCAGTCTTCAGACTATGAATCACCCCAGAAAAAGTTCCAATCAATAGCACCTTTAAAGGATGTTACACTGGCTGCCACATTGTGAGACACAGCAAACCATCAAAACAACACCCCGGATGATTAAGTATATTGGTTGCACTGCTTTGGAAATTGCTTTTAGGTGAGTTATTATAGGCAGTTTCAATGTATGTTAATATGGCAGAGTAAACTCAGAAATGTAATAAAAGATTTTATCCACATACACATATAAATGGTTAATATTTATAGTACCTAAAATGCCTGATTTGTGTTTGTAATAAACATGTGAATTTATTAAAGAGTCAAGGGAAAAAGTTAACATTGAATATTCAGAAGAAGGAACAGTTTTACCTAAGCGAATATTTCATAGGCAGATGGAAGTGAATATGCAAAATTGTTCTAGTTAAGCAAATGTCCCAGATAAATTTTCAAGATAAAACATGTCTGCAGTCCTATGCAATTTGCACTATTTTTAATAGTCTGTTACCGGTGTGTGTGTTTTTTATATGAGTTAAGTTATTTTATCATCCTTCTTCTTTGAAGCAACACTGAGTATGAAAGACTGAAATAAAGAAAAGCTCTGGCCAGACAGTGGGTAGGAATAGAAGTAGAATAATGAGGTTGTAACAGGACTATGAAAGGATGACAGATGTACAAGGCAAAGTTCTTAAACATGTAGGAGATGAAGCCCATTAAGCCCCCAAACCTCATGATGTCTGTCTCATCAGTCAGGCTGGGATTCATTACACAAATGGTTCAGTACCTTCAAGATGCATTAGAGTTAGTACCCTAGTGTTAGAGCCTCATTCCTGGAATCACCATATTGAATTTATATATAGAATTCTGAAAAAAAATTAAAATTCAAAATTAGAAAGGAATGTATGTCACCTGGGTTAATAAATATACTCTGAAATTAAAAACAAAACAAAATAAAACAACCTAGATTTAATTCCCAGCTCTACCAAGTATAAGATATGTGACCTTGGGCAACTTGCTAAGTCTTAGTATGCTTCTGTTTCCTCACCTGTAAAACAAAGATAATATCACCTACCTCATAGGGTTTCTGGGAGAAATAAACCATACAATGACTGTTAAATAACGTCACATAGTAAATCCATGGATGAGGACAAAAACAAATGGCTGATATAAACTGTGTGACATTCACATGAATGTGTTTCTACTGTAATGACCTATAAACTCTAAGAGTTTCTATCACCTGCACATGCCATTGCAATGCTTCCTTGACTAAACTCAAACTCAACTAGCAAACAAAAGCAAGGGATCTGACTTTCAGTTTGTAACATCAATGTGTTTCACACTTAATATCAACAATTAAAAACAACAACCACCAAACTCTCTAGTAAATTTAACATTAGCTAGAAATCATCGACTGCTAAATATTAATGGAAAAAGAGATATTTTGAATATGTGTCTAATTTTACTAAGACAGACACAAGAAGTAGGTAACTTCTTTCCAACTTGAATTACTAAACAAACTCTTTTAAGTAGTTATCAGAAGTGATTAACACCAAATTCCTCTGAAAAAAAACCACCAAATAATTTTAGAGTTATAATGGGTTTTTGCTATTATCAAGTCAAAAGCATTTACTTTACACAAGAGAAAACTGAAACCCAAAGATATGTGACTTGCCCAAGGTAGTACAGGATAATGATCAGAGAAGAAGTACTAGAATCAGGTCCAAAACTACACCAATGTTATTCATTTTAAGGCATCGTATTGACAGTGGGATGAATTTACTAGCATAAACTGGAGAGGGATTGTGTCCTTTGGCATTTGCTTAATATTTATCAATTCCTATTGAGAGTCAAGTATCCCATAAAATATCCTGATTAAAAAGATACTAAAGAAATTGGTCATCTTCCAAACATAGAAAAGAACTAATTTAAGTTATAAAGTAAGATTTAATAAAATATTCCTGGAGGGTCAGAGTTGAAAGAGAAGATAAAAGAAGATAAAGATAATTTTTTCATAACTTTCTTTGAGGGTGTGAAAGGGCATTATTGAGAGGAAAGCCAGTTGCCTTCTAGATTCAAGGTCAAAAAAATAAACTAAATACCAAAAGAGTTTAAACCATTGTAGAAAGGAATTCCAAAAGTGGCTGCAGCAATATCTGCCATTCAACATGTTCCTTTAAATATAGTCTTGTCATTTCTCTCTCAATAGGTAGAATCTATTTCCTCTCTCCTTGAGTATGGATAGGTCCTGTGATCTTTTTTGAACTATAAAATGTGTTAGAAAGTGATGCTATATAACTTCTCTTACAAGACCTCTACACAGTTTCGACCTTTACTGATTTTAATGCTGTTTTTGGAAACCCAATCATCATGCTGTGAGGAGGCATAAGCAGACCTGTGGAAAGAATCACTTGGAAAACTCAGGCTCATGGCTGACAGCCGCCACTGAGCTCCCAGCTGACAGGGAGCACCAACTATCAGCATGTGAGTGAGGTCATTTAGACCTCCAGCCATCCCATCACCTCATGTAGTTCCACATGAAGCAGAACTGCTCAGAAATGCCCTTCTCAATATCCTGACCCATAAAACACTGAGTAGGTTAAATGGTTGTTGTCAGTAAGTCAAAAAAGTGTGTTGCTAACTCTTCAGGCTAGACACCCATCCCATGTGCTCCTGTAGCACATTGTTGTTCCCCTACCAAAGGACCTATGCTCCATTTACTCAAGTTACCTGTTACTTCTCTTTATCTCTCACTGTCCTGTGTGAAGAAAAATAGTTTTATATAGTAAGAGACAACTGCAACAACTGAAGAAGATGTTGGGATCCTAAATATTTATGCAATGCTTAGATAATACTTATTCCCACAGATAATACATAGTTTCCAAAGTACATTATTTTACATTGAAAAAACAAGGTCATAATTTTTTAAGCAAAATATCTCTTGGTCTGGGCCCTCTAGCCACACCTATGCTCATGTCCATCCAGATAGTTTTAAAGATTACCAGAGACTGACTCTAATCAGATGGGTTCTTTTCACAACTCTACAGGACATAGGTGTTTTATCCTTTAGCACTTCAGGTTGCTAAAGTGCTATTTCCTGCTGTTACCAATGCTGCCAGGAGCAGCCCTGCCACTGAAGCTCACCACAGGGTTGCTGATTCTGTTCATTGCAGAATGTTGAGGATGCTACGATGTTCACAAGTGGTATTGATTAAGTCAAGCCCAATGTCTTTTGAACCTTCTCATATCAGAACAAATATATGGTGTCCAAAAAAAATGTATATACATTTTGGCTGCCATTATTAATTCCAATGGATAAAATCTGAAAAGAAAGAAACATTAATTGAGCTATCAGATGTTCAGGTGTGTATACATTTTGAGGGGGGACACCCTATATATGGTGATAATTCCCCTATTGGCACACCTTTAATACTCTACATAAATTTAAATAAAATAGTCTTACCCTAGACTGAATGACATTATCTCTTTCATTCCTCCAACAAGTGTTTATTTATTTCATGGCACTGTCATCAGCACTGGGGTGCAATGGGAAACAGGAGGACAAGGATTCTGCTTTCCTAAAACTTGCAGGCATACTAAAAACGAATGCATAAAGGAAATAACTATAAGTAGTGATCGGCTATAAAACACCAGAATGCTTGGATAGAACAAAATGAGGGAGATCTGCCTTCCTCACTTCTTTAGAGGCTAGGGACAGCCTTTTTGCGAAGGTGACACTTTAGCTGAATTCAAAACTATGACACAAAACAAACAAAAAATATGCAGTAAAAAATATTTGTTGGCAGAGGAAACACTGTGTCCAAAGATCCTGAGGTTAAAAAGAATTTGGTCTGTTCTAGGAGCTGAAAGGAGGCCAAAGAACTTGTAGTGGACTTTGGTATGAATGAATTGGGTGAAGTTAGACAAATTAGCAGGGAGTAGATCATGCAAGAAAGAAGTTTTGCACTGGATGTGCAATGGGTAGCAAATGGCAGCTAGCAAGGGAATTATGTGATACTACTTAACTTTTAGAAATATCAACCTAGCTACTGTGGTAAGAATGAAGGAGAATAGCCGAAACCGGTTTGGCTCGGTGGATAGAGCGTCGGCCTGCGGACTGAAAGGTCCCGGGTTCGATTCCAGTCAAGGGCATGTACCTTGGTTGCGGGCATATCCCCAGTGGGAGATGTGCAGGAGGCAGCTGGTCGATGTTTCTCTCTCATCGATGTTTCTAACTCTCTATCTCTCTCCCTTCCTCTCTGTAAAAAATCAATAAAATATATTTAAAAAAAAAGAATGAAGGAGAATAGACTGAAGGAAGACAAAAATGGAAGTAGATTATTAGCCCAAGGGAATATTGGCCAAGACTGGAGAGAGTTGAAGGCAAACAAATGTAGATGTTGAGCCATGTATTCTAGCCTTGACCTACTTCCTTGAACCAAACAGTGAGCCTCAATTGTCTTTTGCATTATACAGTCATTCAAATCAACAGACCCCTCCTGAGCATTTTATCAGTCCTTCCGTGCTCCTGAAACTTTGATGTTTTGCATCAGTTAATGCCCATGCTATAAGTGCACATATTCCTATGCAAAAAATTAAGGTACTAAATTAGTGAAATTTTAACTATACTAATTTCTATCAAATAAATCCAATTATGGAGACCAGATCAAAGATTTGTCTCTTCCTAAATTTGTCTAAGATATTTAAATAAATATAATCCACCAAATGGCATTCTTTCATTCTTCTACCCCTATATAAGGTGGCAGTAATCCAACTTTCTCAAGCCATCTTTCCTAAAATTTTTGTTTCTATTGAGATAAAGAGAAAATGGCACCAGCACTTTTGGTTTTAACCCCATTGAGCCTATTGCACTAATGAATTCAACAGCTGGTATCCTTAACGTAAAAGAGAAAGGTAAAAACCAATGCAGTAGCTCTGAGCCCATGGAAATTCTGTTAGGTTTGCCAAAGCCAGGAGCCTGACC
Organism: Myotis lucifugus; assembly: GCF_000147115.1. Classification (NCBI taxonomy): domain Eukaryota; kingdom Metazoa; phylum Chordata; class Mammalia; order Chiroptera; family Vespertilionidae; genus Myotis; species Myotis lucifugus. The sequence continues at coordinate 287,713 of NW_005871183.1, read as the reverse complement.
AGGATTCTGTGGATCTACTGTAAGAAGAGATATAATGTTAGAAAATCTACCTTAAATTAACAGTATAATTATTGTAATGGTAAGTTATGGTATGAAATGTATTTTGAAGTATATAATGCTGTTTCTTTTCATAGGAAAACTTCTTGAAGGCAATGAAGAACCAGTATCAGTGATGCTACAAAATGTGGGAATTACTGGAGCCATTTGGAGGGATCTCTTTATTTCAGTGTTGGTAACAGTAGCTGAATGAAATGCCAGTGAAATTATGATAACTTGTCTAAAACAACTAAGACCCAGATAGAGGTCAGGACCATTTTGTGATTCCATGACACCAGATGACCCAACGCAATATGTATGAAGAGAAAGGGGTTTGAATCCACAAGGCTATGTGGAGGGATGAACAACAGAAAGAAAGTTCAATAGATTGGGAATATGGTTATCAAAAGAAGGTACATGCTTTTCAACATCCTATTTGAGTTGATTCTAAGACATCTCCTCTATGATGCCCCTTTTGTTTAAAAAATTGAAATAATAATCATAGGTAAGTTTCAAGAGTGGTCATGTACATCTGTAACATGTTTATGCATGCCCAAACCTAAAAAAATAGCTTCACTAAATGTGAAATAAGACGTAACTAATTCTTTACACAAGATCATTTTATATGCATTAACATTGCCTTTGACTGAGTGCTGCTGGTTTCTTCCAAATGTTATTAATGTTAATATAATTTCAAATTTTAAAAGAGCATGAAACAAATATTATTGATCTTATGTATGAATTCAATAAAAGTCCTCCTTTTTTTCTCTTAGATAAGACTCTCTCTAAGTTTCCAGATTGAGAACAAGAGTTGGCATGTGTTGGTCTAAAGCAAATGTGCTTTCTTTCCTGCTATTCTCTCTCTTTCTCTCTTTCTCTCTCATACACACACATACACACACACACACACACACACACACACGCATGACACAGGCAGAGAGAAATACCATTAGTTAATGGATGCATTGCTAGAACAGAAATCAAACTGAGAGTTCATAAAGCAAAGAGAAGATAAAATGCTCTTGACAGCATACAAAGAAAAAATTGGCTAATTGCCAACTCAAAAAAGAAAAATTCTTTAGGTAACTATTTTTAAATCATATGCTATAATTTTTCCTTTTGGACTAAAAAAAAAAAGAAATGAATATGCGGAAGGCTTTTATACTGTTTCTGATGTTCTCCAAAACTTCAGATTCCTTTCTCCTTCACGCTTGAGCCACTCAAGCTTGTACATAAACACACATCAAATCAGCAGGTCCTTTTTCTTTGAGTTGGATGCATTTTATGAGCCATGTTAAGAAGTAAAATGGCAGTTTATTTGTTACATGTGAATGTTCAGATTTTAATGAATACTTTGGTGAAAACTACTGATATGTACTCAGTTGTATATTTCCCCCAAACTCATATGCTGAAGTCTTAGTCCCTCATACTTCAAAATGTAGCTGTAATTAAAGATAGGTAATTAGGTGAAAGGTAATTAGGCTGGGCCCTAATCCAATATGATTTATGTCCTTATAAAAAGAGAAAAAATAATTAGTTCATATTCACACAGAGAAGACCAGGTAAAGACACAGGGAGAAGTCAGCCATCTACAAGCCAAGGAGAGAGGCCTCAGGCAAAACCAACACTGCTAATGTATTGATAAACTTCTAACCTCCAGAATGGTGAGAAAATAAATTTCTATTGTTTAAGTTCCCTAGTCTGTGATACTGTGTAATGTCAGCCAGGGCAAATTAATACAGTTATTAATTTCCTATAGGCAGAGCAATAAGCACTTCCTAAATACTAATACTGGTCTTACAATGAAGATCCCTTTTCCATAAATGTCACCTGTAGTTAAATGGAAATATAACTGAGAGTTTCTTATAAAATGGAAGTAACACAATCTGTTGTTGTATATGTGTCATCTTTATAAGTCTGGCCAAGTGTTTCATACCTTTACAGCCATCACAGCCTCCCGGGGACAGAAGTGGTACATTCAGAAACCCCAGGCACTATACTGAAACATAGAAAATTCCAGGATTGGGGTATAGAAATAATAAAGAAGAGGCTGTAAAGTTAGTTTCCTGGGGTGATGATAACTTTTCTCAGGCAGGGGAGATGTCTCTGCCCTCAGGTACTGTGTAAAACTTCCAGCTGATAAAGCAGTTCGTTCTAGTTATTTCTTACATGTCTGCCTCAATTCACTACACTAGAATTTCCTATACAACAAGGACCACATGCCTGACACATCAAAGGTGCATATGTTTGATAAGGTGATGAATGATTAAATAGATGACTATGGAAATAAATGAGTAAAAATAAATCAGAAATTCAGGGCATCTGAGAAAATTCCAAACAGCAGGCAGTGCAGGCACATGAATTACCTAACAGCAGACATAAGTATAATGAAGTCATTGGACAATGCATAGTATTCAGCCCAGGAGGCACTATTCAATCTCATTGTAATTTAGTCCCAAGAAGACTAGACCCAGTTACTTTCAACTCTGGTTATATGGTTTTAACAGATCTAAAAACCAGACTGAGTCAATGTTGAATGAATGAACTTCAGTCTTTTCTTTCCAAGGAAAAACTTGATCCCAGATGAAAAGATTTGCATTCGGAAAGAGATTTAGGAACAGTTTCCTAAGAAACGTTCTATGTCTATAATGTATCTCTAGCCATAATACATATTGGGCTCTCAAGACACAATTATTGATAGAATCAATTAATGTTAATTCACTTTCAAAATATACCCAAGTTAGCTCAAACATATAATACTTGCAAATTAATGAAAGTGGTGCTATGAAACAAATTTCAATAATTAACTGATTTAGAAACACCAAATGCGAATCGGTGACATTTAATGAAACCAGCCCCTCCAGCATCATCCCTCTCTGAGTCCTGCAGAGCATGTCAGTCAACTTCACTCAGTATTTGGTCTGTAGCCAATGAGAAAGCACGTGGGTCAAACAGCTTAACAAAATGTGTTCTGGTGCACTCACTATGCCTGTTATTTTAATGTGAGCTCAGCATTCATCATTTTTAATTACCTAGTCACAGCACCTTAGCCATCTAGGTGGCAGTGGATTATGCAAAAGATTGACTATTTGCTTTCTTGACTCAAGGGGAGATGCTGTAGGGAGGAAAGGGGTAAAAAGGGGGGTGGAGCTCATAAAAGGGGCATAAGAAAGTGACATTAATTAGACACATGCTATGTGCCAGCCATGGTAATAGGCTTGTAACATTTCTCATCATGTAGTCCCAATAACAACCTTCCAAGACAAGTGTAATCATCTCCATTTTACAGATGGGATAAGTGAATCTCAGAGATTCACTGAATGGACTTGGTTTAAAACAAATTAATCCTTTCTCTATTGTACAATTCTGCAAGTCAGTAATGAGGCTGGGTCCAGCAGAGAGAATGTCTGGTCTCTTCAGGGCTCCCTCAAGTATCTGTTGTCATTGAAGGTCAACCAGGAGACTCTGGTCCTCGGAAATGGCCACTCATCAGCTGGGAACCCCTCTCCTACACATGGTCTCTTCACCGGTGGTCAGAGGTCTAGGCTCTGAAGTGCCACATAGCCACTCATTCTCTTGGCACTTCATTCTGTTGGCAAAGCAGTTTCAAAGCCAAATTCAGAGTCAAGGGATGAGAAAAAAGACACCTTCTCCTTTTCTTTCTTTTTCACCCACTTTTCCTTTTTTTGATATATCTTTATTGTTTAAAGTATTACAGATGTCCCCATTTCCCCCCCCCCACTGTCCCCCACAACAGTACTCCTGCCCCCTGCCCCAGGTCTTCATCTCACTATTGTCTGTGTCTATGGGTTATGCATATATGCATATAAGTTCTTTGATTAATCATTCCCTGCCCACCCCCTTCCCTCTGAGATTTGTCAGTTTGTTGCATGCTTCCATGTCTCTGGATCTATGGGAGTACCAGCAAGGGACAGAGAACCTGTTTGAAGAAATAATGGCAGACATATTTTCTTAATTGGAGGAGCTGCAGAGTCACATGGATAGAATGGAGAATTGGAACATTTTCCAATCAAACTATCACAGGTATCAAATGTTTTTCCCAGATCATCGAGACAGATCTTTGTACTCAAGTCTTAAGTCTCAGTCGTATACCCCATTGTCTCTTCCTTGTCATTGTGCTCCCTTAAAGCAAGGCATGATTAAGTATACGGTGAAAAATGCCAATTCTGATTATGCTGAGATAACTGTATCTCTCCATATCCTTGAAAACCTAATCCTTACCTAGAGATCATTTTAAAATAAACTAGCTTTCCACCTACAAAAGGATTTTCCTAGAATGAACTGCTTTTCTAGATCAACGTCAGGCTATGTATCAAATGCACCAAATTAAGCAACTGCTTTTGAATCAATATATCTGAAAATCATTATATACAAAGCTACTAGTACATAACAACAAATTAAAAAACTGAACTCAAACCAAGAAGTATAAGTTTCACTTCATAAAAGCAATAACTAGTATGGAACTAATGTTTTAAAATATCACTCTGGCCTGGCCAGTGTGGCTCAGCAGTTGAGCGTCAACCCAGGAAACAAGAGGTCCCAGTTTGATTCCTCCTCAGGGCACAAGCTCAGGTTGGGGGTTCAATTCCCGTTAAGGGCCATGTCTCAATGATGTTTCTGTCTCTGTATCCCTCTCCCTTCCTCTCTAATAATCAATAAAACATATTTTCAAAAGGTAAAATACCATTCTGGTCATCACTATGGCTTCACTTAATAATGCTGCCCTTACAAGTAAAGAAAACATTAGGATCAGAAGGGTCTTTCTTTCTTCCTTGCCTCTATACCTTATGGCTAATTTTTTTCTGCCATCTTCCCTTATTAGATCTTGTTTGAAACTTTCCAGATATTTTCATATTTCTCTTCTCAAATAGTTTTTTTTTCAAAATGTGTTATTCCAGGTTGAACTATACTAGGTTTAGAATCCAGTTGCTTCATTTTTTTGGGTACTCTTAAGAGTAGCAGCTGTCTACCTAAGCAAAGTGGATTTGGCTCCCAAACCAAAAAAACACAGAGAGAGCAATTTTGTAATACTAAAATAAAAGAGCTAAGTTTTACTGACCCATTAGTATCTTCACTGTTTGAAGGAGCAAAGACAAGTAGAATTATGTTGGCTCTGGATTACAAATATAGGTAATGTAAACTAAAGCTCCATATATTTGCTATTCTACACATATAATGCTTTATATCTCACCAACTATAGTGTTTTCTCTCATCACTCTAAGTTTTTGAAAACTCAAATTTTATTTTCATCTAGAACAATTCTCAGCAACTTCCACAATACTACATACATAGTGGATATTCAAAAAATGTGTTCTGAACAATGAAAAATATTTTCATTAACTATAAAGTGTACCTGTTAAAAGCTTGAATTATTAGGCTATTTTTGCTCTTCACCTGACTAATTGCCATGATACCTAACTTACTTAAAAATATCAGGGAATGATTCCCCAGAAAATAAAAAATAGAATTAATAAATTGTTTGTGATCCTTAATAGCCTTTCCTTTTCTGGCAAGAACCTGTTATAAATTAATTATCATTATTGGTCCATTTGTTTTGCCTGATTATCTTTAAATGTTTGGAGGAAGGAAGAAATTCATTTTTTTTAAAAAAGGATAGATTCTAAAGTGCAGATTCCAATTAAACTAGCCAAGTAACAACAAGCCACATTGAAAAGCACTAGCACATAATGCCCCTCTTGTTTGAGAAAAAGATTCTAGTGAGGAAGCTGTTCAGAGAGCGAGGACTCTCTAGTAGAAGACATACCCTTGAGTGGCCACAACTAAGACAACTAACTGCACAAGGGTTATGAATGGCTTTAGAATCAAATAAATTCAAGCAATATATGTGCTGTCAGCATCACCTTGGCTTACTCCTCACCACAGGAGTACCTTATGGTCCTTCAAGCTTGACTCTGAAGATGGTGTCTTATAAAAGGGGCAGGAAACTTCAGCCATGGGCTAAGGATGACCTATACAGGAGACACTGAGGATGGCTCTTGTGGCAGGAAATAAGAACTCCCATAATACTCAGAATACCTAAGTTCCAAGAAAGAAAATATGTATATACTAGAGGCCCGGTGCATGAAAATTCATGCACTAGAGGGGGGGTTCCTCAGCCAGGCCTCCCCCCTCTCACAGTCTGGAGCCCTCAGGGGCAGGAGGAAACCCGTCAATCAGGGGAAGGCAATGCCCTATCACACCTCTGCTGCTGCCACTGCTCGCAGCGCAAGCCTCAGCCGGCCCTGATTACCTGAGCTTCGGATGACCCTGGACGCCTGGACAGCTGCCATGCGAGGCTTGCCTGCACCTTGGGCTGGCCCTGGGAGGCTGGGGGGGTGAGGGGACTGGGGGACTCCTGAGGCAGGTGCACAGAGTGGCCGGGCCTGCCTGGCCTTGCTGCACCTGCCATACTGGCGGGGCTGAGGAGACTGGGCGCTGCCATCTTGTGGCTGTGGGCACTGCCATCTTTGAGGGTGGGCCAGTCAATTAGCATATTCCCTTCTTATTGGCTGTGGGTGCTGCCATCTTTGAGAGCAGGCAGTCAATTAGCATATTTCCTCCTTATTGGCGGTGGGTGCCACCATCTTTACGACAGCATGAGGGTCAATTAGCATATTCCCTCTTTATTAGATAGGATTTTTTCAACTGCAACATGGAACTGACTGCATAGTGAGGGCAGACAAGTTATCCTATATAATAAAAGCCTAATATGCTAAGTGCCCGGTCATCCAGTTGGCCATTCAACCAATCAAAGCATAATATGCTAATGATATGCTAAGGCCACTCAACTGCTCACTATCATGTGCACTGACCACCAGGATGCAGATGCTCTGACTGGTACATTAGCTTGCTGCTGGGGTCCGGCCATTCAGGACTGAGTGAGACAGGCCGGACACACCCTGGAGCCCTCCCATGGTCCATCCCGGCTAGCCAAACTCCTGCATTCCTCCCTGGCCCCAATCATCCACGGTGGGGTCTTTGCCTGGCCTGTGTCCTCTCGTAATCTGGGACCCCTCAGGGGATGTTTGACAGCCATTTCAGCCTGAATGGCCAGTCACTATGATGCACACTGACCACCAGGGGGCAGATGGTCAATGCAGGAGCTGCCCCTGGTGGTCAGTACATTCCCACAGGGGGAGCGCCCCTCAGCCAGAAGCCGGGCCCACAGCTGGCGAGCGCAGCAGCAGCAGTGGGAGCATCTCCCACCTCTGCGGCAGCACTAAGGATGTCCAACTGTCAGCTTAGGCACGCTCCCCAGGGGTAGTGGGCCTAAGCCATCAGTCGGACATCCCCTGAGGGCTCCCAGACTGCGAGAGGGCACAGGCTGGGCTGGGGGACCCCCTCCCCCAGTGCACAAATTTCATGCACCAGGCCTCTAGTAAATAATAAAAGCCAACTTTGCCTGGCCTTTACCATGTGCCATGTACTGCAGTAAATGCTTTATTATTGTTTCATTTATTCCTCACATGAATTCCAGAAGATAGATCCTATGTTATCCCTATTTATAGGTAAGAAAATTGAGCAAGAGATTAAATAATGTTCCCTTGGTCATAGAGGTAGTGCACAGCAAAGCCTGGTTTGAATCCAGAAGTCTCTGATCACAAAGCCCATACCTTCAACCTATACACTTATGGCCTCTTACGCACAGCCTGGGTTCCATCTAGATGAGGAAAAGATGAACATAATGGTATTACCTTTACATAGTGGAATTTAAGTTTTGAATATACAACTAAACATGACTAATCATATATGTGCAAACATGGATATTTTGCATGAAACTATAATTCTAATAATTTTCAGATAGAGTAGGATTGGGTAGTCCTTTCTTTTTGTAAGAATAGAACGTCCATTCTCTCAACTTTCAAAATAATGCAAAGCCTTTTCATTAACATCTCTGTTATTGAAAGCACATAAACATTCATAAGTCACCAGCTCAAAATTCCAAATCATCAGGCCTGCACTTGAGGGTATAACCTTTAACCAAGTCAAAATTTATTGCCAAAATTTATTCAAAATATCACCCAAAAGAGTGAATATACTATAATTATAGTCGCCATTTATTGGATGTTTATTATGTATCCTATGCTTTGTGTGCATTAGCTGCAAAATTATATAACAGGACAATACTTGATATTGATACATATTGGTTGTTTTGTTTTTATTTATTTTAATCCCTTTTACCCATAACCTTCCCCTTACCATTCAAACAGCACTAGTGTGTTTGATACAGAGGGAAAATAAGTTAGATTCATGGCTTTCAAGCACTTCCACATACCTTGATAAATATATAACATAGATAGTAATATTGAAAACTCCAGTCTCTCTCCTAGCCCCCCCTCTCTTTATTCATACATTCTAATCATTTGGCTTTATTTACCAAGGGCCAAATCCAAGAGCATTAACAGCTGAGAATTTACTCATTAACCATAGAGTGTTTAGAAGGGAAATAAAATATGGGATGATATAAATTCCTTATTTCACTAGGGCCATATGCCTATGACTGAGATGAGGTAGGACCAAGATGAGGTGGGAAATCCAGTTCTCTGCCCCTTTACCACACTCAGAAATTAATTTCAGGTGGAAAATATGGTGAAATGATAGCAACTGCAATAGATCATCAGATATGTTTTAAAAGAGATCAGAGTATAAAAGATAATTACCTGATAAATAAAAAGTGTATATACACACAATGGAGTATCATTCATTCTTTAAAAGAAAAGAAATTCTGACACAAGCTACAACATGAATGGACATTGAGGACATTATGCTAATTAAAATAGACCAGTCACAAAAAATGCAAATACTATATTGTTTTACTTATGTGAGATACTCAGAATAGTCAAATTCATAGAGACTGAAATTAAAATGATGATTTACATTGGCTGGGAGAAGGGAAAATGGGGAGTTGTTATTTAATGGGTATATAATTTTAGTTTTGCAAGATAAAAAGAGTTCTGGAGATTGGTTGTATAAGAACATAAATGTACTTAATACTAAACTGTGCACTTAAAATTATTAGGATTCTAATTCTATGTTGTGTGTATTTTAAACAATTAAAACATTAAAAAATCAATTCTTTGACTTTTCAGGAGGATATAAGCCTTATATGGATGCATATATCTGACATAGCAGTAAGAATAGCAGTGGCTAAAAAAGGTGTCTAAGAAGACAAGTGTTGGTGAGAATGTAGACAAAGGGAACCATTGTACACTTTGGTGAGGGTGTAAATGCTACCATGAAAAACAGTATGTGATTTCCTCAAAATATTAAAAATAGAATACCATATGATCTTGCCATCCCACATCTGCATATTTATCCACAGGAACTGAAATCTGCATTCCCATGTTTATTGGAGCATCATTCACAGTAACTAAGTAATGGAAGCAACCTAAATCTTATCAAAGGATGAATGGATAAAGATAATGTGATATTTGCATAAAATAAAATGTTATTCACCCTTTAATAATAAGGAAATTCTGCATAGTTTAAACTTACACCATGTTATATGTCAGGTATATCTCAATAAAGCTGGATGAATGAATCGAGAAAGAAAATAAGAAAGAAAGAAGGGAAGAAAGAAAGAAATAGGAAAAAAGAAAAACCTGACAAAAACCTCATAAAAAGAAACTAGAAAAGAAACTGAGGACTCCTAAACCTCTGAGATAAACACAGAAGTAGAGAAAAGAATTGGTGTAACAGAAAGACCCTCGTAGTTAGCATAATGAGGGAGTATACTCCAAAACTAGAAGCTATGGGATGTCCAAAGACATTAGAGGCAAATAGAGTAGGACCAGAAGGCAACACCTAATACCTGAAGGGACAAATTATATCCCAATATATGCCAGCAAGGCCACCAACAAGACATTTCACTTTCCATCAACAGCATGCCTTTACATTACATAAGTTCCTCTCAAATATAGGATCACCCAGGAAGATGGAAAAGAGGGGAGAAGAAAATCTTTTTTTTTATCTAAACATTTACTTAAAATATACAGTTTTAAACTACAAGAAGCTGAGTTATTGTGAACTGATAAAGTTGATCATATTTTTCACCAGAAGAAACACACATTCTTAAGTTACATTCAGTAATAAAGAAAGAACAAGATGTCTTGCATACCCCATATTGCAATGGTGAAATGTTATACCTACTATATTTACAATATGCTTCCAAGGAAAATATTATTTTCACTAAAAATGAGACCAAGTTTCCATATAATTAAACAACTTGCTCAGCTTATAATTTCTGTGATTTGAGATTCACACTCAGTTGTTTTTTGTTCCAAGGTTCATCTACTATATCATGGCAATATTCTCAACTAGTTTTCAGTCCCATTTCTGTACCCGGCTAGATTCCCAGAAAGACATATATTCTCTTGAGTACCTCCTCATCCACACACACCCAGAATAGATACTACCAGTATATTTATTTCTTGGCTTCTTTCTCACCTATTCCCACTTCTGTTCCTGCCCCCCCATCCCCGCCCCAATTCTGCCTGATAAGCTACTGTTGCCCTCCAAGTCTATTTCCAGATCTGGAAGCCTGCCCTGGACATCTAACTGGTGGCAGAGGGTCCTGCTGCTCTAAATTCATGCTAATCCAATCCCCTGGAATTGGGACCCTGAACTTAACCCGAGGTATTCTCAAACAGACATTTTTTTTCAGAGCTCACAGTGACTGAGCACATTCTCCCCTGTCAGACAGCCATAGACGGATCCACGGATTCCTCACTGCTGTGTTCTCTTCCCAGTGGGAAATCCAGTGCTAACCATTTTAGGAAGTGTGGCTATCCAGGTCACTTCCTGGCAGTCAACTGAACCTCCAATGTTAGTTTCTGTAATTGGAACAGTTCCCCATAACCAGTTCTTCATCCGTAGACCACCTTCATTGGTTCTTTCTTCTCTCTTGGAGTACCATTCTTCCTCAAGAGACCATTATACCTTATATGACACATTTGATCTCTGACATCACAAATTTTGAAAGTAAACACACACACACACACACACACACTTGCACATACATATACATATATGAATGAGAAGTTTGTTGACTGTATAAATATGATAAAATATATATGTGTTATAAGGGAATTCTGGCTTATTTAATAATATATACCTAAGGATGGCTATAGTTTTCTATGTTTCTTAAATTTATATAGTCATGAATAATTATTTTCAAGAAAGATTTGATGGGATTTGTATCCAGAGTACATGCTTTGGAAGCAGTATGTTAATGGAAAATAATACTAATAAAGAACAGATATTTTGAATTTTATCTCTAAGGTCTACAATTATCTCTGCTGAAAGCAAATGTAAATGCTGAGATTATACTACCTTTTGTGGATATCTGTTATTTCTACCTTCACAATACCCATCCCTCCTTCTTGAAATAATTCCTTGATTTTCCTTTGGAAGCCATCTTTACCCACCAAATCAATCTACCTGGTTTAGACATGGTTGATCCTACCCTTGACTTCAAGAGTGGTCCCATGAATGAGCCCAGCAAATCAACATATTTTATCCTACTGAACACAGAAATTGGTTCAGGGGTGGGTACCTGACTGAAGTCAGGTTAACACAATTCTTTTTTGCTGGAACTCTTTGAACAAAGTTTGCTAGACTTACAGGATTTAAGCCTGAAGCTGCTGTGCACAACAATTGATAAGGCCAGCCCAGAAAGAAATCCATTCAGGAAAGCAGAGCCACAAGGCAGAGTCCTCATGAAAGCATTTGAGTCATTGAGTGCAGACAATGGTTAGATTTTTTTCAGTTACATTCACCACTTTTCCTTTTTACTTAGAACATTATTAGTTGGGTTTGATTACTTCTGACCCCAAAAAAATCCAGATTAATTCACTACTCTAAACAGGCAGCACTGTTCCCTGGTAATAAATAGCACAAGTGGAAATTCATGGTGCTTAGAAGAAGTTAACTCATTTTCATGGATCTAACCTTACATCCTTTATTCTAATTCTGGAGGGGAAAAAATGTCACAGGATTATTGAGAAGGAAATCTCTTTCTTCTATAATAAAACAAATGAACTTCAACTTCAGGTTTCCTCTTCTATGTCTTAATTTATTGAAGCCTCACAACTTTCAAAATGCTTTTAACTTAGATCCATCTTGTGAGCCTTGTACATTGTAATTAATCTTTGTAAACCACCTGGAGATTCCTGGGTGAAAGACAAGATAAAAGACAAAGCGATATTATTAAATAATGTATCCATTATTATTCTTTCAGGGGAAATACAACAATGACCATCTTCAGGGACTGTAATAATTAGGGAAACAATAATGAAGAGCTGATTGGAAAGAAGCCTCCCTGTCCCTGCAAATAAGAAACTCTTCCCAGAGCGCTGGTGGGTGCGGGTCCGTGTTACACAGCCTTTCACTCCCTGCAGGCCCACTCCCTCCGCCTCCTCAGCACAAACACACACACAGGGACCCCAGAGGAGGGGCCTTTGTGCGCATTTGAATGAAAGGTTCTGAGGAGAACATGTAACAGTTCCCACACAATGGTGAAACCTAATGCCATGAGGCACTTCTCTGAAAGAAGAGCTGCCTGGCTGAGACAAACATTTTAGAAAGGAGCAAACAGGGAAATTCCATGAATATGAGTTCATTAGAAGCTTGAAAAAATTTGTGGCTGACTCCAGACAAAGTGCTTATGGGATATACACAGGCTTAGAGCATGACATGATGTACTTTGGTAGGTGGGTAAAAGGCAGTTGTCCTAACAACAAGTTTAGGTGAAACAAAGAAGCTTCCAACTTGGCGAGTGTGTCTTTTGCAGTCGGGATTAATTGCGATGGTGCCACATCACTTCATATAAAGGTCAGACTCAAGCAATAATGATGAAAGGACAGGTCATCTCCTAAGAATTAATGACTGGAGGGAAGGAATTGATGGTCTTTGGCTCTTCCTTCAGCCATTAACCCCAGCTGGCCATCAATCCTCAGCAAATGCCCTGTGCGGAGGATGTTATTGCTGTTATAAACTCTAAATGAAGAAACCTGCACAGGCTCAAACAGCAGCACAAGGAATTCCACTCCGTGAATGATGCATTCTGAAAAGCATGTGTAGGACAGGTCAGAGAAACAGTTACGCTACAAGTGATTCTGCCAGTTTGGATGGATCAGCTCCTTTCCATCAGGATATAACTGAAACTACACATGATGCCAACACTAGGCTCAGAAATTAACAGGGTTTACATATGAGCGCTGTGATTGCTATTCTATTATTGTCAGTGTTCTTGATTAGTGCAATATAATTACAAGGTTTATTGTTATGTCAGTGAAATTACAGAGAGAAGATTAGCAGCTAGCAGAGGATTGTGCAGACATTTCCAAAGGTCTGTCCACCCACTGACTAGCTGATGGAGTTGGTATTTTGCTCCCCACCAAACTATTTGTAAAAGGGAGCTGGACTCTTCCACATGCCTTTCTGACATTTCTAGAACTATCATCCTTATGCCTGAGGTGATAATTCCCTAAATTAGTTTGTGTGCTGGAAAAAAAAGAAAAAGCTAATCTTCATAGGCTTCTTGAAATGCCATCTCTGTGGGGACTTGTCTCAAAGCAATATTTCCAGAGTGACATGAAAGGATTACGAGATAAATAAAGGAATTGGGCACACTCCAAAATCAATTCATTCAAACAGCTACTCATCAGTAATACAAAAAGTAACACCACATTGGGATTAACGGTGAGAAGTAAAATTAGTTGAGCCATAGTGAGAACAGTATGAAAAAACAGCAAAAAATATCCTGGACCAATGTAAGGTGTTCACGGTGATGGGGAAACATGTCAAAAGTAATTTTGTTTCCTAATAGACACCATTAGGTGATCTCTGCTAAGTGCTGATCTCTGATATGATTCATTACAAGTCAATAAATCGGATCAGCACTACTCTCTCGGATAAAAACAGTAAGAGTCTGTGTGTTAGGAAGTCTTAGGTAGGTAACGTCTAAATATCATATTTTATATGGTGTTTTCTAAATTACTATAATTTCTAATGGAAAGAGGCAAGTTAGGCATTTTTACCTCAATTTTGAAGATGATGAAGCTATGACACAGTAATTGCTCAAGGCTGCATAGATAGAAAATGAAAAAATTTGGATCTAGGGCTTTCTGACTCCAAAGACCATGCTCCCCCCCCCCCCCCGCACTGTCTTCCTTTAGATGACACTGATGTATGATATTTCATCTTAGTCTATACTATAACTCTTCCTAATGCAGCTCTAAAATACAGCTGCAGCCTCACCTTCCAGGACTCCCAGAACGTGCTCCAGACAAAATGACTGCATGCCATTCCTTGGCTGTACCCTGTGATTCCTCCCATACCGACTACCATCACGTATGGAGAACTGACTCATTGTTCAGTGCCCATGTGCCTCCTTCTCCACAGAGCCTTTCCCAATATCCAGGCAAATGTCATCTTTTCATCATCTGACCACTCAGGTAGCATTACTGAGGCGTTCATCTTTGACAAACTTTCTGGTATCATACCTATTTGTGTATGGAACATATTCACTATTAAATTGTAATAAATTACATTTCATCTTTACACTCCAGCATTACAACATCTTACAAAGAGCTCGATGAATGAATGCATGCTACCATCTCCTTACTTTCATCTATAAGCCAAAGAAAGTTTCTACCTATAATTGCATATGCCCATTCCTATAAGATCTTTTTTTTTCTGGTTAGATTATTTGGCCTGCATCCTCCTAGATAAAACCTGACACACTGACAGGCCCTGAGTTCCCTTAGACTTCATAGCAATGTAATCACTGGTGTAGTCAGTGATCCCAATAAAAAATGGTCCTATAAGAATAACAAGAAGTAAACTTCTGCCAAGAAGACTTCAGTATGTGAATAACTAGATGAACCTATACATGTTGCAGCCTAAGAGAACTAAGATCAGATTTGAGTCTAACACTGTATTCATCTATTGCCTTAAAATGTTGTCGACATAACACTCAATTGAGGCCTCTGAACCCCACATATCCTGCAGACACACACCATCACTAATTAGTTCAACTGAAACTCATGTTATATAGTATGTGGGCATTCTCTAAATCATCCCACTTGTACCAAGTTTACCTTGGTGACTAATGAGAGCCCCTTAAAGAAGCACCTTACAAAGCTAACATGGGCCTTCTAAGAGTAAACTTATAACATGTTCTTTGAAGAAACAACTGCCTAAGGGTACTCCATGAAATCACAATAGACTCAATCAGAGGCCCTCTCTTTTGGTTTTATAGTGCAAAGTCACAGGCCTTCTGACCCTTGAAACTACACACATGTACCTTCAATGTTAACTGTTTCAGAAGGTATACAGGAAACACAGGGGCATCCATTTACCTCTCAAGGAGAAGAGAGAAGTTTTCATTGTTCTTTCTTCTACTTCATTACATATATTTATGTAAAATTTTATCCCCAGATTTAACAGTCACTTTCATGCTACCTTACATGCATGTAATTCTGCTAATGCTTACACTATAATAAATGTTATGCTCTCTCTCTCTTCTCTCTTCTCTCTTCTCTCTCTCTCTCTCTCTCTCTCTCTCTCTCTCTCTCTCTCTCTCTCTCTTTCTCACATCTATCCTGCTACAGAGAAAAGCAAAAGAGCCTTAAATTGTTTCATCTTCTATACAAGGAGCTCCAGTCTTTAAATAACAACATGAGGTAACACCACCCTGACTAGCATAGAGCTCCAGCATTGATTGAAGGTTGGTATCTAGAGAAATAAGTCCTGCTTCATAAATGGAGTGCCCAGAGATGCCTCTCCTGAGGTTTTCTTAGCTCAGCCCCTCCCAGCAAACAGTGTAGGTGGTATGGTTCACTGCTTAACAAATAGCGTTTGTTAAGTTTGGCTCCATTTTCCTGTGACTCTGTGTAAATCAAAATGGGGTTATAAGCACTACCTCCTACAAAAAGCAGTAGGTCAAAAAAACCATTTCATAACTTAATGCGAGAAATAGCCTCACGTTACCATGGCATTTATGAGAAAAGGGAAAAGAAAGAAAACAGCACAGAAAGTGCAGGCAAGGTTCCTGTTAAAACAGAAGAGATTTTTGTGCCAACATGTTTTCATGGAAAAGGATTTGGTATTCAGGCTTTTGTCTAAGAGAAGGAAGCACTAGACCCCCTCTAGGTGAATGCTCCCTGAGGGGAGGAAATGTCACCACCTGAGGCCAATCACAATTTACAGTGGCAAAACATTTTATCTGGGTGAAATGAGGTTAAAATGAATATCTGCAGAAGCCTTGAAGCGTAAAGGGTCTAAGAAAAGACCTTTCCTTGCAGCTTGCAGAAGCAAACATATGCAATGCAATTAGAATACATTGGTGATTTTCATTTTTTTTAAATCTCACTGCACACATAACTGGAAAGCAACTGTTGTGTTGGCTGTTGACATTGTTTTAAAATTTTATTTGATAATCTAAAGGAAAAGGGGTCAGGGCCCCCAACTAAATTGTCAGGTACTGCATGTTTTAAAAATTCTTGCAGGACACCAGTGTGCCCCAGCATACCGGTTGAAAATCACTAGACAACATTAAGCTTTACAAGTTGATTCGATGCTTATAGGAGCCAGACAGGGGCCATTAATGAGTAATGTAAATTGGGTAGGGAGTGTGGAGAGTATGGCCCAAAAAGCAGAATGTGTGTCCAAATGCAAGTTTGTAAACTTACATGGAAGAGAGATGCCTCACTGAAAGCACTGGCTTAGGATCACTGGCACATGACTTTCTGCAGAGGAGAATAAATGAGTTTGAACCGGGGGTCTTTATAGAACAATCCAAGAGCAATCTACTTCTCTCTTACAGGGACCTTAATGAATGGTTTTCCATAAGGTCTGTGGCCCTAAAAATCCTGGGCCCCAGGGAACTGTTTGTAAGAAGTCTATATATAGGAATTGTCTATGCCATTCTACGTGTACTACAAATGCCTTAATCTTAAATAAGCTTGATACGAATATCCCATGGCCCAGTCCAGGAGGCCTGAGCCATTACCCTCACTGTGCTCCCACAGGTGATCTCATCTCAGGGGACCATTTAAATGTGTTCTCTGCTATGAATAAGGCTCCTCTGGCACCAGCTGGCACATAAATGTGTGTGACTGGTCTCAGAAGACTGGGACAGGAGAGCATCTATGGGTCTCAGTGAAGTTTATTTTATTTCTCATTCTAGACCCTTCGGCTACATTTTGCTTTTTATTACAGACCCCTTTTTAAACATTGCTCTCTTTTGTTTTTGGTTTCTGAATTGTTTTCTTACTTCTTGGTCCTTCTCTGAATCCCTCATGAGATGTTTTTTCTCCCCTGCCTATTAAATATTATGGTTTCCCCAGGGTTATATCCTCAGTCCACAGATATTCTGCAGACTCTTCCTGCATGAGAGGAGGTGAAGAAACGATGAGTATATATAAGAAAGGGGAAAAGTTAGTTTCCAGAAAGGTAGAGAGAGGGCTAACAAGGACCAAATCTCATAATGAGAAATCTACTCCTAAAGGTGTGAGAATGAAAGACCTGAGCTTCTCAGAAGTAGCACAGGAGACAATCGGGGACATGAAGGTTGTACATTCCAACATCTATTAGAAAGTTATAGCTACATAGAGTGATCATGGATTGAGTCATTACTTCATGCTAAGCAATCTGCATGCATTTTTCATGCATAATCACATCAGGTAACTATCAACTCAACTCTACCAGACATTATCCCTGCTTCACAATGCAGAAGAACCTGAGACTCTTAACAGGTTAAGAAATTTCATCCAGGGCCCCCTGTGTAGAATGGATGAGGGGGGATTCATGCTGTGGCCAGGCTAAACCCAAGCTGATGCTTCACATTACACCATAATGATATCTCTGTTAGTAAAATTTATCTTTCTACCTTAACAGGTGAAATTTCTAGCAAATGATATCTCCATGATTCTAGGGAACATGAGCACTCAGATTTAGGGGAATAGCATTAATAACTGTGAAAGGAAGCAAGTCTTTTCTTTCTCATACTTTTACCCGTATATCCTCTCCTATCCATAGCAAAATGCCCTTATTCTATCCCAATGAATTGGTAATATTATTGGTGAAAACACAAAACTTTCATTGGAGTAGGTTTGTAAAGTGATCTGGTTAAATCTGCTCTGCAATTTGATGAATTCTAATCATCTTTCTCTTTTGCACTCGTGCCTCCATGTGATAAACTTGTCCTACAATGGCTTGCCATTTAGATTTGGAGAATGTTATGGAAAGCATGAGCCTAAGTAGACAAGGTTGGCAGTTCCAAGATATAACTTTGTCTGGACTTGGATATTGTTTTGCATGCTTATAGATTTTTGGTAGGAAGCCTCCAAGAGAGATGGGAGGTGGTAAGATTTCCAAAGGCCTAAGAATGTGTAGAACTATTAGTGCAATGTTAACACAGTTTTAAATGGCAGCATGAGTTTATGTACATGGAAAGAAAGCCAGCAAAGTGGGCATTGGAGAGCAATTCCAAGCTACTTTACTATGGACTTTCATATTTTAAATTTGGCCCTGGATTTAGGAATAAGTGAAGCTATATAAGAGCATTTCACACCTCATTGTAGCCATGATTCTTATACTTTCCATGAGCTCTTCCTCCTGTGGTGCCTTTTCTCATAGGAAACTGTTACTTGCTTCCCCTGCCAACAGAGAAGAAAGAAAGCTTGGCAAGTAGTGGAGGTTTTCACTGTCTTCCTCCAGCTGCTCCAGAGCCTGTGCAGGCTTCCTGCACAACCACACATTAGTAAGGGCCTACAGAGCTTCCTGCACAACCACAAATGAGTATGGCCCAGCCTTGGGGCAGGCTAAGATGCAGGGAAACCTGGGAAAGAAGACACAAGCGTTTCTGCTGAAGGAGCTAGGAGTTGTGGTTTAACTGTGGAGAGACTCTCTGAAGGAAAATGTTTAGGCCAGAGTGCATCCTCCTGGGACAAGGAGATGGCAGGTTACCATAAGCACCTGGCAGTCTGCAGTCAGAGCACCAGTGCTGCATGGAAAAGTCAGGACAGACACCAAAGAAGAGAGTTCCTCTGAAGTATTATAATATGTGCAACACTAAGATAAAGGCCTCTTTAAAATAGAATTCTGTAAGCATTCTTGTCGACTAGTTTTATCTGCTTTAGTACTAGAGTTTTGATAAGGAAGTGAAATCATGCATTCCAGATATCTACATGTAATCCAGGATATTAAAATGGTAGTTTTAACTGACTAAGAGGCAACTGATATGAAATTCAATTTTAAAGTTAGCAACCTAGAACTGGCATGACAATTCTAGATGACAATTCAAGGAAAAAATAAACAACAAATGAATAAATAGTTGGGAAAGGAGAGATGGAAAAAAGATTTGGAGAGGAGTTCATGGGATGAAACTGTGCTGTAAACTCCACTCCAACGTCCCAAGGAATGGATTTGGTGAAGAGGGCTGTCTCTCCTTTTTCCTCCAGTTCAGTGAGATGATACTCAAAGGAAACCACTTGGAGAGTTTGAGATAAACTCCTGGGAGGTGGGGTGTGCATTATGGTGTCAGATGCCAGCTTGGGGAATCCCAGGTGGAGAGGCTGGCTAAAGCAGCCAATGTTAGCAGAGTAGAAGGTTGTATCTGAGCAGTAACTGTACGAGACCTGATAATGTTCTGCCAAAATGTGCCTATTAGTTTCCTAGGGCTGTCATAACAAACTACTACAAGCTGGTTGCTTAAAGCAACAGAAACTTATTCTTTCACAGTTCTGGAAGCCAGAAGTCTAAAATCAAGGTGTCAACAGAGTTGTGTTCCCACCAAAGGCTCTACAGAGTATCTGAACAGTCAGTGACTGGCTTAGATGTGGAGCTTCCAAAAAGAACCACCCAGGAGAAAAAGTGTCAACATGAAACATCAACCAGGCCTGAAAGAACAAAACCAGCTTATTAACACCCTAGCCAAGAAGATGCTCTGGGATCCCCTATCTCTTTCTCCCTCCCCCGCTCCATTGAGAGCAGAGACAAAGGTCCACACACTTTTCCTTTACCAAAGGCCACAGTTCTCAACTGCAGCCGGCTCTCCCTGGGGAAGGAGCTCAAAAAGAAAAAAAGAAATCTTACCTTTGAATGGAGATTGAAGAGTTAATCAATAGATAGAGGATTAAAAATTCTAATTTAGAGTTTTCTAAATTCTCATATTTATGGCTGTGTTTTCCATCCTAAATTGATCATAGGATTTTATGTTATCTACAAATATTCAGAAAAATTTTGGGACTGACTAGCATCTCATTCAGAGGCCTAGCAAGACCTTTCCTCATAGAACACATGTTAATGAACTAGGAGAAAACAAAACAAAACAAATAAACAATTTCATTTTGATTATTTCTAGAAGTTTCCATTGGTCAGGGTACTAGTGAACTCATACGACAATATCTGTGAAAGGGTTCCTCGACTGATAACTTTATTAAGATGACAAATGATATTGATTTGCTATTTGTTGAAAATTACTCCCCACAGTTTGGAAAAAGAAAGTGAGAATTAGATTCAGTTTACTCTAAAGACCAATATACATATACAAATGAGCTTGAAAGGATATTCAACGGGATCTTCTATCAACCTCCAGTTCATCCTCATAGGGAAGATACACCTTAATCGATGTATTGAAAGTTATAGTTTGGCTTCCCCCTGGGTCCTCTCCCCCGTGTCACAGTGTGATACTGCTATCCAGTCCTGGAAGTACTGTACTGAAAGCTCTGCTCTTGGTTTTGGTTCCCAAAGTCTGTCTTCCCTTATATACCTGATTGAGCAAATCTTTAAATAATCTTTGTCAAACAATTTTGAAAGAATGCATTTTTTCTCCTCTAATATTCTGCAAGAATCAAATTAGGACTGCTGCTCTCGTAGCCGTGGGCAATCTGGGCTGCATGCCACGTGCATTTCTCTGTGGTACTTTCCCCTCTGTAGGGCCAGTATCCTACGCATTGTGGTAAGAGAAAGTGAGTTTAAAATGCACTTTTACAGAAATAATCACTTTTTATTTTGAATGAAATATTAAAGTACATCTCCCATTATGCTAAAATATGGATACCATGATAATTTCTACTCAATAAATATGCCCCTGGCAGAAGCTTAACCCAGAAGAAGCTCATGAGAATCTTTCTGCAATAACTTTCTTCCCAGTGTGCTTAGAGTACATGTTCTTAAGTAATGGGCAATTCAAACAGCAAACAACTATATATATGTTCGTGGATACAAACAAAACACAAGATGTTTTCATTTCACAGAATCCCTGGTATCAAAGATTTGCTGGAAGTTCAAAGTGGAAAAGATAAAAATCTAAAATATAAACACATGAAAGTTTTATTTCAAGAAACCTTTAGGAATATATTAAGAACTTTCTCTGAATAGTAAAACATGGGCTCCTGGTAAGATTGTATTTTATGACATGTTAGCCAGTGACATGCTGCACATTGCTGTCCAGAAAGAAGAGGAAAATTCAACTATTTTTCAATTGACTTATTATAACATGAAAAAGGAGAATAATTTGGTCATTAATCAATAATTGATTTTAAAAAATACCGCCTATGCAAATGGGGCCTATATACCAACATCTATGGTGCTTTAGTTTAGTGCTCTGATAAGACTCTTGGAGTCCATACAAAGTCAACAAAATCCATTAATAATGTCCCCTTTCTCCCTCTAATAATTATATTGGCTAATAGCTCTGAAGCTTTACTCTGCATCAGGCACATGCTAAGTGCTTAAAATGCTGTTTTCTTTAATCTTCCCAATTACCCAAGGAAGTGAAGCTCCCAAATCCACACCAGATAGAGGCAGAATTACAAAAGATTTCTTCTTTCCCTATAAATCCTGGTGAAGGGCAGCCTAGTTCAGTGCTCAATTTACTAAACCATTACCTCTTGGAAAAAGAGGGAGGCATTAATTTATTTTTAAGGAAAGTGATTATTTCTCCAAAGGAAAATTAATTACCCTCCAAGTACCACCATCTGTTTTAATGTTTTCAAGCCTAAACTTTGAAGAGAGACACAGCAACTTTAAAATGTCCCCAATCGTGTGTCCAAATGACCTTTGTCATTAAGCAGGCATAGCAGACTCATCCTGCCTGAAGAAAGTGAGGATGAAGGTGATGTTGTCAGGAAGCTGCCTCCAGAGCCTATGAAATGACCTTTTGATACACAACATAGCTGCATTTATTTCTCCAGGAGGTCAAAATAATGCAGAATCGAATAGCCCACAAATACCTGACACTTCAGAGATGCCACATCAGAAGAGAATAACCATAATAACAATGGATTATAGAAAAATAACTTGTGACACTAGCCTGTTCGGCTCAGTGGATAGATCATCAACCTGCGGACTGAAGGTTCCTGGGTTTGATTCCAGGTAAGGGCATGTAACTCAATTGCAGACTCGATCCCCGGCCCTGGTTGGGGCACATGTGGGAGGCAACCAATCAATGTATCTCTCTCTCCTCCTCCCTTCAACTCTCTCTGAAAATCAATGGAAAAATATCCTGGGGTGAGGATTAACAAAAAGAAAAGTAACTTGTGAGATATTTTCATTTCATATGGGTAAAAGTTTATTTAGCAACAAACTTTCATTATATATTTACTATCGGCAGTCTTGCTGTTACAGAGATACAATGGTAGACAAGAAAGCATCCTTGGCCCTAAGAAGCTCAAGGGTTACTGAGAGAGATGGGTAATTAAACAATTAACTGTGGTAAATTCTGTATGTGACACATTGTGGCACCTTCCAACTAATAGTAATAGTATTGGCTATTATTTTTGAACAATTGCTAAGTATCCACTTCTTGGCTAAGCACTCTACATGGATTTTCTCCATTTAGCCCTCATATCAATCTTATGAAATAAGGATTATTATTGTATTTCACATATGTGAAAGCAATGGCTCCTAGAGGTTAATATGTTCAGGATATCCCAGCTTGTATGTTCCTGCTATGCTTGATTTAAAACTACTATTGCTACTTAAAAGGTGCAGACAGGTATTTGAAAGCAGGTGATTATAACCTTAGTCAAAATCAACCCCAATCATGGTTGCAAGTCTTGGACAGAGCTGATATTTCACCTCAGATGTGTCTGATTCGGGTCTTGGGTTCTATATGAGCCTCCAAAATCTATATGAACCTTTTATGTACCCAATGTTTTTCATAATTTTCATAAACCTTTTATTTGGAATATTTTTTTATTTACAAAATGGTTGCAAAAGTGTACTCCTTATGCTTTCATTTTCTCTTAATGTTATAATTTTATATCTGACAAATCTAAGGAGCCACATTGGTATATTACTATTAACTCAATCTTAGACATTATTCAGATTTTACCTGTTTCTCCACTAATGTCCTTTTTCTGTCCCAGGATCCCACCCAGGACACCACACTGCATTTAGTCTCATGTGTCCTTTGTTTCCTCTGGGCTATGGCAGCTTCTCAGGCTTTCCTTATTTTTCGTAATTCCGACTGTTTTGAAGAGTATTGGTCAGGTATTTTGCAGAATGTTTCTCAATCTTAAAGATTGGTTTGATCTAGGATTCTGCACGAGCTCAATGTGAAGCAATTTTGGGTATTACCCAGATGCAAAGAACCTTGAGCAGGAAAGTGTGCTGAAATGTACTAAGAAATAAAGTTTATAGTGGAATTTTCTAGGGCGATGAGCATGTTCTGTACCTTGATAGTGGGTGCATGTATGCATGCATAGGTTTGTTTCTCAAGTGGTCCAGCTTAGTAATTCCAAAACTACATTCTGAAGAAATGAGTAAATATATAGATGGGTTTTAGGTATGCAAAGGAGGTTGATTTGCAGAAAAAAAAAGACTCGAGAGATGTGAACTGTGCGCACAATTGAATGAGAATTCCAAATTTGTAGAGGCAATCCAGAAGAGGGTGAGAAGCAGCACAAAATGAAAGAGAGGGACTATCAGCAGGCAGTGTGGCCAGTAGGAATGCCCCACAGTGAATGAAGGGCAAGCATGACTAATATGGGATTCTAATTTGCAACAATATACTTTCAATAACTTAATTCCATCTTGTATCCCTAGTTACCATGATGGGGAATACAGAAGGGTATATGTGCCCATTGGGATCAGTGGCAGGTCAGGAATAAAGGGACAACTATAAGAGAGTCAACAATAAGAAGTCGGTACAGCCCTGGCTGCATGGCTTATCAGGTTGGAGTGCCATCCTGTACACCAAAAGGTTGTCGGTTTGATTCCCAGATTTGGTCCAGATGCCTAAGGGAGGCAACCAACCAACCAATCAATGTCTGTCTCTCACATCGATGCTTCTCTCTCTCTCCCTTCCTCTTCCTCTCTAAAAATCAGTGAAAATAGATTCTTGGGTCAGGATTTTTTTTAAGTCATTATAAGCAGAATATTAAAGACAGGTGATTATAAAAGCATAAGCCTTTTGGGAGTTGACAGAAATCTTAGCAAAAGTGATGGACTTGCCACAAGACAAACTATGAGGAGATAAGCCAGTCTTACCTGTATCCTAAGGGACAAGGTGACCCCAGCTCACATCTCAGTTACAAATGCATTACTCATGCAATGTAACTGGCATAGCCAAAGACTTATGAGCCTTATCAATATTTGAGATTTTCTATAGTTCTAACCATCTGCTTTCAAACATCTCTGTGCACCCTCCTGTCTATAAGCTTGAGTGGTTCGAAATCAATACTAAATCTCTAATGATCAACCACATTTATATTATCATCAAGCCCAACCAATCACTCTAATATGAACCCAGAATTAAGTCTCAAGAGGCTCATATTAATGCAATTAAGTAGTTACTTTTTCTAGGATGTGCACAGCTGTGGCCATTAATATTTGAATGGTCCTCATACTTCAGTGTCCAGGAAAAATCAAAGCAGTAATATCTAAAAAATGCAAAGGAACCAAAAACTGAAAGCACAGGGGGAAAAAATGCCACCAGCTGTAGACAGTAAAATCTATTCTACCTGACTAGCTACATGTCAAAGAATCAATGCCTATCCCAAGAGATGGACATGAACTAGTGCGTGAAGAGCTGAGTGTTCAAGATTATTAAGATTGCTAAGTAATAATTCATGAGACACTGAACTCAGAATTACAGTCTTGTTTCCCTCCCAACATTCAATTCATGGAAAGGGAATTTGTCCTTGATCGCAAGTTCTTATTTCTGTTTCTATACTCTGTACTTGTATCTAGTTCATTTTTCTAACAAATGTATTTGGTCAATGAATATGTACAGAATATCTATCATGAGACAGTCACTCTGTTAAGATACAATAATAATGGAATGCAGAACATTACCCTTGCCTTCAAGGAGCTTAGGGACTAGTGATAAGCAGGGTGGTACAGTTCAGGATGGTCTGATAGCAATAGAGCAGTGGTTCTCAACCTTCTGGCCCTTTAAATACAGTTCCTCATGTTGTGACCCAACCATAAAATTTTCGTTGCTACTTCATAACTGTAATGTTGCTACTGTTATGAATCGTAATGTAAATATCTGATATGCAGGATGGTCTTAGGCGACCCCTGTGAAAGGGTCGTTCGACCGCCAAAGGGGTCGCGACCCACAGGTTGAGAACTGCTGCAATAGAGCAAGGAAGGTCATGTCAGACAAAGAGATTAATATTGAGGAACATTTCAGTATGATTCACGCATCCTGAGCATTATGAACAAAGGCCATAGCAGGACATAAAGCTGGAGAGGCAGCCTTGAACTTGATAATAAAGAGTTCTGAATACGAATTAAAAGATATTGGGCTTTCTTGTGAATCTAAAGAAGATTTCTCTGGAAAGGGACTCATTTGGGGATGGCATGGATAGAAGCAGAAAGACCTGCTACAAGGTGATCAGATATAAATAAAAACTTCAGGAGTGGGGGGACTAATGTGTTAGAATGGCAATGGACATAAAGGAACAAATAACAGGATCTGACTAATTGGATGGGAAAAGTAAAAACTAATGACCAACTCAGTGGCTTGACTAAGTAAAGATGCCGTTGACTGAGCTATGGAAGGAGAAGCAGGCTCAGAGGTGAGGGTGCAGTGGGGGTTGAGGAGAGAATTAGAGGTAGATGACATAGGAGTGGAAATGTCCAGTAGGTAGCAGGGTGTTTTATTAACTAGAACCTTTTTTTGTTAAAAGTGAGAGATTTCTATCAAGCTAGCTTTAGCAAAGATCAGACCTTATTATAAATGTACTGGGATAGGGATGTAACTGTACCTTAGGAGCCAGAGGATTCGGGACCTAATACCTTCAGGACTCTGTTGGCATTTCTCAGCTTGCCCCTCTTTTTAAAAATTATTATTATTGATTGATGCATAGTTCACACAGAATAAAATTCACCATCTCTAATTTACAGACTGTCTTTCTCTGCTTATGTGGTCCACATGAGAGTACACATGGTTGTCTGCAAATCCCAGCTTTGTACCCTAAAATTAGAAGTGATGTCTAAAATATTTAACCACCAACCAGAATTGATGGAACCCTTACATGACACTAATGCATTCAACCACCCTGATTCCAACCCAGGATCTCAAAGAGAGGTTGTCCTGACGCCCAGTCTCAACCCAAAAATCTAAGGACTCAAATTTATTGGCCAACTTCAGATCAAGCACCCATCCTTGGACAAACTGTGGTATAGGGAAGAGTCACATGATAACATGACATCCACATATGGGTAGAAAGGGAGGCCATTCCCAGAAGATGGGCCCTCATCAGATAATCCCTTAGATGTTTATTCAAGGCATCTAAGTCTGAGCTCAGGAGAGAGTTCAGGCATGGCAACCACCAGCACATGGATGGTAATGATGCCATGGGTGAAAATGGAGATCATTTAGGGAAAATGTGTAGAGATGGAAGAGAAGGCCAAAGAAAAAGAGCTATTAATGACAAAACAAAAAGTGGTCTTGATGAAGACTGAAAAAGAACCACCAAAGGGATAGGAGGCAGGTGAAAATAAAAACAAATGAAGCCCTAACTGGTTTGGCTCAGTGGATAGAGTGTCACCCTGTGGACTGGTTCGATTCTGGTCAAGGGCATGTACCTTGGTTGCGGGCACATCCCCAGTAGGGAGTGTTCAGGAGGCAGCTGAATCAATGTTTCTCTCTCATCGATGTTTCTAACTCTCTATCCCTCTCCCTTCCTCTCTGTAAAAAATCAATAAAACATATTTTTTAAAAAATAAAAACAAATGAAGACATTCATAGGAGAATATGTTGTTGTGAAGCCTGGGGGATAAGAGAGGTTCAAGAGGAGGCTATGTGTAAAATGGTGCAGAGAAGTCAAACATCTTGGAATGAGCAAGAGGAGATGTCTGGAAGCTCAAACAAGAGCAATGTCACTCCAATCGCAGGGACACAAGCAAGACTGTTGAGGGTGGAGGCAAGAGTGGAAAGTGAGAAAGTGGTGACAGCATATTAGTGTCAGACTTCAGAGGAAACTGGAAAATCCTCTAATGCACACAATATTATTTTCGGGTATGTAGATGTATGACTACTGAAATTTGCCACAGTTCTCTGTGATTGTTTTTATTTACAGTTTTTGACACTTTGAATCATGAATTCTGGTTCTATATCATGTTTTATGCAAATAGGAACTTCCTGGGCTTATGTTCATCATAAATATAGATTATTTTCTACCAAGGCAATAGAAACTATGGAAAAAGTATATTACCACTATGCATAGTAAAATCATAAATGTCCATTAAAAGAATCGTATTTCATATTACTAGAGTGTGTTGCAATTCTCAATGCATTTTGACTTTTATATATCATTTCATAAACTGTTTCAAAGTGAACAAGAACTTCTCCCTTCTAAGCAACCTAAATTACCCAAATACCATGAGGTATTCCTCTGACATTTAGCCCACTGGCAAGATAAAGCCCCTCAATACACAACAGCTATTGAAGAGTAAACAGAGTTTGATGTAAACTGCTTATTCAGATGAGTATGACATTTTCTCAAGTAACAAACTTCTGTTTCTATGCAACAAGTCAAATGGATCAAAATAATGCTTTGGGGTTTTTAAAATTCAGAAGTTGACTCCTTAAATTGTTTATGGCCTTGTGATTCTAAATCACCTTTCACTTTCTCATGACTGCAGAATTAAATTTCTTTGATAATTTTCAGCTAAAATGATATGTGTATGAAATAAGTAGGAATGAAGTTGAGAAAATAATTCTCCCCAATGCACCAAGGAAAGTCCAGTTCACCCAAACTCAGAATATCTAAATCTCCTCATGTAAACCTGAAAAAATTCTGAAACTTGCAGTCTGGAAGTTATGAATAATTGGGGGAAAAAATGCCTTCTCTAAAGTCACACAAAAATCCTATCAACTCAGTACAATTCACTTATCCTTTTATTGCAAGCATAATAAGCAAATGCTCAACGGCTCATTTTTTTACTGCTCCAACGGTGATGGAATCCACAGTAATGGAAACTTGTGCCTGGATCAAGTTATTTCCATAGTAGCTAACTGTTCTAGATCACCAAGTTAGCCCTAGTATAACAGGTTGGAGACATTTTTATTTAACACTAAAAATAACATTATCTTATATCGTCTCATATGAAGTAATAACTGATTTAAATCCAGGTTAATTATCCTGAGATCAATCTTGTCTGAGAAATTAGATCTTACCATCCTCAAACTGGTTAAGTCACTTGAAGTGGATAGGATCAATAATGTGTTACTAAGGTAACAGGGAAATATTTCTAGTCTTCGGAAGCACAGGGTTAAGTATATAAGGTGTCCCCAAAAATGTATACACACATTTTGAATAATTATAAAGGCAGTGTTTATTAAAAATAGATTTTATATTCAGCCTGACCAGTGTCGCTCAGTGGTTAAGCATCAACCTATCAACCAGAAGGTCATGGTTCAATCCCTGGCAGGGTACATGCCCAGGTTTCTGGCTGGGTCCCCACTGGGGGACAGGCAGGAGACAGCTGATCAATGATTCTCTTTCATCATTGATGTTTCTATCTCTCTATCCCTCTCCCTTCCCTTTTGAAATCAATAAACATACTTTTTTAAAAATAATATACATTTCATTTTCAAAATTGAGCTATTAACTGTTAAAGTGTGCATACCTTTTGGGGGAACACCATGTATATTCAACAGGTAAGACTGATATTTGGGCATAAGCAAATTATGGTGCAGAGACATACATTTTCCCCTTTGAGAAACAAATTATCAAAAGGCAGTTGGACACAAGACTGCTGGACATTTGTGGATATGAAGTTAATCTAACATTAAGTCAAGTTGACATGATGCACTGAAATAAACAGTCCTTTTTTTTCCCTGGATGGTAGGCATGTTTCTGATCTCTGCAGATATTCAATATCCCTCTGTTCTCTAGACTGTGTCCCAATGGCATAAACAATTCAGGAAAATTAGTTCATTTATGTCTAAGATAACAACCACTGTAGATTTCTTATCTTAGCAGTGATGATAATTGCATCTCAACTTATTTTCAGGCTAGTATCCCTGAGAACTTATATAGTTTGCCACAGAGAATTTCCATCTCTGCATTCTTTTGGTATTGTTACTCATGTGAGTACTTAACACTTGACACATACCAACAGGGTTCCAAGCAGTGCAACAAAGCTACTCATACTCAGTCCTATAGAGAAAAAAATAGTGACATGAGTGCATGGTTAGTTAAGTCTTTCCTACCAAACACATAGAGGATTAAACACAGGCAGCAACCCTGAATCCCTGCATGAAAAACCAGGCTATGGCATGGACTGATAGTTGGAGGTAAAGTGGAGGGAAGGAGAGAAAGAAAGAGACAAGGAAAAGGGATCCCTTCCAAGAGTGGCCTGGAGTAGCTCTTCAAATACATAAATTAGGAGTATGAACTGAGTTAACCATCAGGAGGATTCGTAGACTTGTATTTGCGTCAATGGAACAGGTAAGCAAGGATGTAGAAGAGGGAAATTTCAGAAAAGAAGTAGTAGTCTAAATGGGTGGTTGTGGAAAGAACATGAAGTATCTTCTTAGTGGGTAATAAGCAAATCCTCACCAAATTTCAAAGATCCTAATCATAATTAATAATCAATGGGTAGCCAATGAGTATTTTTGTGCAGAAGAGTAACGGAATCATAGCTCAGTTCCAAGAGAGCCATGGGTGCTAAATATCATGGAAGGAGCCCTTTGAAGATGGAAAGAAGTTTACGTTAGGACATGCTAAGTTAAAGATGGTTTCTAAGGGAGTTTACATCTCCTCAAAAATATGTCTTTATGAAAAAAGTTCTGATCAAGAGTTTCTAAGGCTCTCACCTGGGCAGATTGGAAACTCTGGTTTGGTCTACTTGAAACCTAGTTCTTCAGTCTGCTCAGACAAACAAACAAACAGAAAAACTCAAATGAAAGTCGGGGGGGTGGATAAACTGGCTAATTGGCTGAATTGACCAATCAATTAATTCAAAACAGTCACCTATTCAATCTAAAGCATATCTCTTCAAGACTGCAAAAGAAGAAGCGTCAAGACCTCTTCCCCCAAGGTTACAATTCTAAAGGATGAAATAATGCTTTTATCAAACAATTAGATCTCTCAGCAAAATCAATTACTGATTGTATCCCAGATTCCTGGGAGAAACACATCATAAAAAGTGGTCCTTTGTAAGCAGTCAAGGGCAAGGACACAGTGATTTGAATTCTTTTTTTATAATTACAGTGGTCATTAATGCATGCTTTACTAAATGAAATGCTTTGATCTGTATATGTTCTAAAAAATATACAATTTTATAGCAGAGATGGTTTAATTTTTAAGATACATGCATTCATTTAATGATTCAGAAAGAGATTTTTATATTTCTCAAAAGGGTTGGAATCATGAGTGGCTCGTTTGTCTCATATTTTCTGTCTCCTATAAGCAAAAAGGTTTTAAAAATATCACATTTCCAAATACAAAATTCTTAATGCCAGGTGGAAGAGGCACAGTTGTCTGAGATTTTAGAAAGATCCTGGTCATTTAAAGTAAAATATATAAAAATCCAACTTCCTTAATAATAAGGAAATAATTTTTCCCCATAAATATAAAAACCATACTCTCTGTCCTAGCTGGTTTGGTGCTGTGGATAGAGCTTTGGCCTACAGACTGAAGGATCCTGGGTTCAATTCCAATCACGGGCATAGATTTCAGTTGCAGGCTCAATCCCCATCCCAACTCAGGGCATGTGTGGGATGCAACCAATCGATGTGTCTCTCACATTGATGTTTCCCTCGCTCTGTCTCTGTTTGGTATGAAAATGTGCATTGTTTACTAATAATTTTTAAGAACACAGATTATAGAAATTTGGATCCTATTGTTTAAATGCAGCATACTATGAAAGTACTTCGGAGAACTAAATATTTTGTCATTTTAGAGGCACACAGTGAAATTCTTCTGGGTGAAATAAACTGTTAGGAAATTGTAATTTAATGTGCTTTTCCAACAATAGATCAATGTAAATTACATTCCCATTTCATAAGAAGAGACCACCAAATAATTACCAATATTTTCCATACATGACATCAAAGAATAATGTAAACTATTTCACACTGTATATTAAAGAAATAAAAAAACTCTGGTCATCTTTTACCATGTACATATTCATGTAAGAATACTACTAATACCATATGCTTTGCTTACCTTATTTCTTAATTATTTTTATTTAAGCAGAGCAAGTAAAACTTTTTCATGGAAAATGTAATTTCACTAGGTATGTAGATCAATAGAAATTTCCAGAGACAAGCATGTACAGTGACACAATTTTAAAATCTCTTTTTATATTTAATAATCCCTTCCATTTTCTTACCAATCATATTAACTGATTTCATGCATTTGATCTTGACAAATTATATTTTAAGAGTCTAATATTTAGTCTTTTAACACTGACCACACATAAATTAGAAAATATTCAGTTACAAAGAAAACATGGAATAGAATCATCCATTCAATCAGTGAGAGTCTCCCTAGCTGATACAGTATTCCTCACCAAAAGTACATTATTAACACTGAAACAATTAAATTTCAAAAATAACAACCAAACTGTGAACTAAAGCACTTAACACAAGAAGCTACTAATTACTTATTTTCCTTGTTACAACCTATAGAACAAGACTGAAATACACAAAGCAGTTGTGTCCATTGTCTCTATAATTGAAGTTCCAGGCAGCGCCTCTCAGGAGCATATTTATGACACAATCCTACTGGTCCACAGACTTAGTACAGTGAACCAAATTACACACCCAGTTGTTCTCTTTTGGCATTAACTTTCCTCTTACTTCTTGATTTGATAAAGGGCTGATGGTCTCCTGGCTGAATATGGTAAATGCCTGAATGCTGTAAGACAACGGGAACCCATTTATCACTGGGCAGAAGCATCTTTGCTAATGGAAATGGCAGATGTCCAGGCCTACCCTTCCAGTAATATGAGTAGCTACTTTTTGTCAGCTTCAAGGTGTTGAGCATGATAGCATTGTTGAGACTTGTTTGCTTTAATAGCAGCTCCTCCTCTATTGTGCTAATATACTACAACAATTCTCCCTCAAAATGATAACTGCAAAAAGTTTCTGGGGGAAACATAAAAGGAGGAGTACATCTTTCAGAGTAATGAATGGGGGAATGACAAAGGGAATCCAAATATAGAGAAGAATCTCATGAATTTAAAAAGTAAATAGGAAGGGTATATCTCTGTAGTCTGATTTATCATGGTTTGAGAACCCTGCCACTTTCTAATTATATAAATTTGGGAAAGTTATTGAAACTCTGAGTCTCAGGGGATTTTTTATTTGTTTCTTTGTTTTAGTCTAATCTTGTAAACTGTAAAACAAAGCAGACTGTTAAATTAAGTAACACATTGCATGGTGCCTACATATATTTTATACTCAATGAGCAAGAGGACTCTCCCACAGCCATTTCAAAAAGGTCTACTGTCTGCTTCAACTTAATGTATTATTTGATGCTTCCCAGGTTTCCTGGGAAGAGGAAGCAAACACTGACCCTACTTTCCTTCTGAGAATGGTATGCAAATATGCAGCAGTAGGAAATTCTCTGGTCCACAAAAACCAATGGGCTTGAGCTAAGTTTTTGTCCTCTGCTGAGAGTCAGCTATACCTGGGCATGTATAGTGGACCAGAAAGGTGGTCCAACCAAGATATGTTTGTTTGAATCCTGGTAGCCTCACTGCTGAGGCCTCATGAGACTGGGGATAAGCATGCATTGTGACTTAGCAAATGAGGGCTCTTCAAGTCAGCTTGTATGGAAGCTGAAGGAAGTCACAGCTGGTAAATGAGGAGAGCGCAAAGAACTGACCTGGTAACAAAGCCAGGGATGGGAGTGTTGATTCACTGCAGCTATCAATCCAACTTACCTATGGATTGGACCCATGGGCACGTCTTGGTTCTAGTTCACAAAGATAAAAATCTATAAGCAAATTTTGCAAGAGTTTGTTCACATCATAAAATACTGATGAACAACAGCACAATACTGAAACCTCTGAAACAGTCTAACAATGACGAGAGAGACATTCCCTCCTATTGCACCATGGACCCTGCCCAATTTGGTCTCTTTGAGGCCTGTACCCGGCAGTGGCAGCACCTCCCTAGACCCTAGAGTCTGAAAGGCAGCAGAGCTGGACAGGAGGGCAGTGATGCCAGCTAAGGACTTCGCCTTTGCCTGGAGCTTCTATACTAGAAGGAAGGTTAGAGGAAGAAATAATGACATTCTGCCTATCATGATTATTATTGTGGTCCCCTGCCTAGCCCCAGGTGGTGAAGTTCAAGGAAACGTGGGTTATATTTTCCAGTGCACTTCAAGGTTAATATTATATCCACTGTCATTTCTCCCTTTTCTTCACTCACTCTAATTCTTTCCCCAAGGGGTGGGGGCATACAGAGGAAAATGAAGTAGTTGAGGTTTCCTTTTTCTTTCATTTTTTGAGTTTTTATTTACATGGCTAATTAAATGTCTAGCCTTTCGTCTAAATTAACCCAAACTCAGTTGTGATTATTTCTCATTATTGAATTTTGTTTCTTTTAAAAAGTCAGTATTCACAGTCTACTGTATTCAGCAAAGAATCTGAATGATCAAGAAATAGAGTGGCTTGCAAAATATTTTACTAGTGAGAAGAGCATAAGCCACACTTTTCTGATTATCATTCAGCAGGCTGTCAACTGAACAGCACAGCATTTCAAAATGAGTATTTTTAGGCAGGAGCTTAAAACTCAGCAATTAGCTCTTCCTGGTGGGATTTTGTTTGTTAACTTTGAGGGTGCAACCTCTAGTAATTTATTACCTTTTACATTAGATTTATTTTACAGTTTCCTGCATGTGCTCTAACAAATCTTGAATATGAAGGAGGTAAGAGCACAAGTACCTCAGGCAGCCTTTGGACTTCTCCTGCCTTATGTTTTATTCAGTCCATCAACATGGCTGCCATTCTGTATTCCTAAAATACAAAGGCGTACAACAATCCTGCAGGCAGCAACGACAGACACACACCCTCCCAGCTCCAGGATGTATCAGGGAGGAATTGACTCCAACCAGGAAGCCTCAGATCCTTTAAGTCCTTTAAAGTCATAGGGTGACATTTCTCATCGTGTCAGGAGCCCTTAGAACATGCTGAATTTGCAGTATAGCTTAATGAGGATTAGTCTAATTCGACAGAAGGTGTAGGACACCTTCTCCATACCGCCTCACTTTCATTTTAACCTGATAACCAGTAGCTAAAGGTGAAGGAGTGAGTGACCTCTGCCAGTAACTTTGAGACTCCAAGTTGACAGAGCAGAATTGCTCTTCTTCAGATGTCAGGGTAACCAGGATGCATGATGTTGATAGGGGTCAGATCGACTAAGATATATATTTTCATTCACTTCCTTAGGGATTGGACCTGACAAAACCATGATAGCTTATTGAGTTCCAAATGACAATGACATACTGGGTATTTTGAAGCACTTTTATTTATCTTACTTCCTGTAACTGGTTAGAAAAGAAAGCTGTTATCCCACAAAATAATAATCCTGCAACATTTCAAAATAATTTTTTCACAGCACATAATTTTATATTTTCCCCCATTAACTTTTTAGAGAGAATGGAAGGGAGAGGGAGAGACAGAGAGAGAAACAGCGATGTGAGAGAGACATACCAACTGGTTGCCTCTAGCCTGAAACCAAGGTGCGCTTGACTGGAATTGAACCTGATACCCTTTAGCCCACAGGCTGATGATGCTCTAACTACCGAGAAAACCATCTAGGGGGGCACAAATTTACATTTGAGCTGTGTGCCTCCCTCTACATTGTATGTGCATAGAATATTGTAGTCAACCAATGTATAGAGTCTATGTAGCTAGAATTAACTAGAATTTATCTGGAGCTCTTTCTATATAACTGAGCATCGCGCATCTAGATCAAGGACCAGCAAACCTCTTCTGTAAAGGATCAGAGAGTAGATAGCATCAGCTTTGTAGGCCATAATGTCACTTCATCAACCACTCAGATCTGCTCTGTAGCATAAAATAGTCCTGGACATTATGTAAATAAATAGGTATGTCTATGTTCCAATAAACTTTATAGACACTCAAATTTCATTTTATATAATACTAGTGGCCCTACGCATGAATCCATGTGCCAGTAAGTCGCTGCCACCCTTCTGTAGCTCTCCGCCCACTTCCCCGCCCTCCTGTAGCTCCCCGCACTCATAGCTTGCTGCCCTGCCCCATCCTATAGCTCTCTCCCACCCACTTGTAGCCAGTAGGTCACTGCCGCCCTCCTGTAGCCCCCCCACCCCCCTCCCTCCTCACGCCCCTCATAGTTTGGTGCCCTGCCCTTCCTGTAGCTCTCCACAGCCCGCTTGTACCTCGCTGGCCCACCCTCCTGCTGATCCATGATCTGGTCATGATATTCTTGGTCATTATGCCTCAGGACATAATGGCTAATTAGCATATTCCTCTCTTATTATATAGGACTAGAGGCCAGGTGCACAAAATTCGTGCATGGGGGGGGTGTCCCTCAGCCTGGCCTGCACCCTCTCCAATCTGGGACCCCTCAGGGGATGTCCAACTGCTAGTTTAGGCCCGAACCAGCAGTCAGACATCCCTCTCACAATTCAGGACCACTGGCTCCTAACCACTCACCTGCCTGCCTGCCTAATGCCCCCAACTTCCCTCCCTGCTGGCCTGATCTCACCCTCAACTGCCCTCCCCTGCCAGCCTGATCTCGCCCCCAACTGCTCACCCCTGCCAGCCTGGTAACCCCCAACTGCCCTCCCCCGCCGGCCTTATTGCCCCTAACTCCCTGCCAGCCTGATCTCACCCCTTACCCCCTGCCAGCCTGATCTCGCCCCTAACTGCCTCTGCCTCGGCCCCCACCACCATGGCTTTGTCCGGAAAGAAGTTGGACATCCAAAAGATGGCTGGTTGACCCGGTCTAATTAGCACATTACCCTTTTATTAGAATAGATTCATGTGTCATGAAATATTCTTTGTTTGATTTTTTTTCAACCACTTCTTAACTCAGGCTGAACAAAAACAGGATGTGGGCCCATGAACCAAGATGTCACCAGTTGGATACCCGGTCAGGGCACATACCAGGTTGTGGGCTCAATCCCTAGCAGGGGGTATGCAAGAGGCAGCCAATAAATGATTCTGTCTCATCATTGATGTTTCTATTTTTTATCCCTCTCCTTCCCCTTTCTCTAAAATCAATAAAAGCATATTTTTAAAAATACAGTGGAGGAAAGAAAGCCTCTTCAATAAATGGTGCTGGGAAAGCTGGGAAGCCATGCAAAATAATGAAACTAGACTGCTATTTGACACCATACACAAAAATTAACTCAAAATGGATCAAAGACCTAAATATAAGACCTAAAACAATAAAATACATAGAAGAAAGCATAGGTACTAAACTTATATACCTAGGTCTCAAAGAGGATTTTATAAATTTGATCCCAAGTCAAGGGAAATGAAAGTAAAAGTAAAAAAAATAGGACTATATCAAACTAAAAACTTCTGCACAGCAAAAGAAAACATCAACAACACAAAAAACAACCAACCAAATGGGAGGATATTCGCAAACAATATTTCTGATAAGGGGCTAATATCCAAAATATATAAAGAACTTGCACAACTCAACGTCAACAAAATAAACAAGCCAATTAAAAAATGGGCAGAGGACCTGAACAGACACTTTTCCCAAGAAGACAAACAAACAGCAAATTGATATGTGAAAGGACGCTCAACTTCACTAGCTATAAGGGAAGTGCAAATCAAAACCAGAATGAGATACTACCTCACACCCATTAGAATGGGTATTTTAAAAAAGACAAGAAACAAGTGTTGAAGAGGTTGTAGAGAAACAATACAAAAAAAAAAATACCTCACAGACACAGACTACAGTACAAGGGTTACCAGAGAAGAAGGGGGTGGGAGAAGAATGAAGAAGGTAACGGGGTCAAATATACGGTGACAGAACAAAGCCAGACTTTGAGTAGTGAGCACACAATGCAATAACAGATGATGTATTACAGAATTGTGCACTTGAAACTTATATAATTTTATTACTGAATGTCACCCCAATAAATTTAAATTAATAAATAAATAAGATATTCTGAACCATTATCTTGTTGTTTCAAACTCTCCACACTTTAGATAACATTGAATGATACTGAAAGTTGAGTGTTTATAGTTTTGGTTAGCTTACTGACATCCAGAGCCTGGAGGAACACTAGATATGTCTCAGCTTGAATCACCCAGGTGCTATCCTTAAAATGCATGTTCTGATTCAGTAAGTCTGGGTGGGACCTAGATTCTGCATTTCTAACAAGTTTCCTGAGTGATGCCTATGCTGTGGTCTGTGATCCACACTTTCGGTGACAAGGCTTAGAGAATGAACAATTAAAATTCAACCAAATATTCTAAGGTAAGGCAATTTATTCAAATAATAGTATTTATTGAAGGTCTACTGTATGACCACTTCTGTGTGAGGTGCCAAGGGAGAGTCAAAAATATATGTAAAATAAAATCCTTTCCAACATAGAGCTGCTTACAGTAAAGATAAACACCCATGAAACAATAAATAAAAAGAGCTAACTAAAGAGATATTAAGTGATGAGAGTTCACAGAAACAGAATAATGCAATCTAGCAAGCATGGTAGAATAGATAGATAACCCTTGACCTGAACCACAAAGAATAAATGAGAGAAGAAAGACTTAAGACAACATTAGCAAAGCTATGAAAGTGGAAATGCAGTGGTGGCTCTAGAGATTTTAGCAAGAAAGGAGGTGCAGGAAGACAAATGATTGGAAGGTGTGGCATCTGAAGTTGTTACTTATGTGATACGTTTATTTTGAGTGCTTTGGGGAACCATTAATGGAAATGAACGGGAGATTCAGGAAACCTCTAAATAAGACATCTCTTGGTGCCTCTCCATGGGTACTTCATAGCAACTCTCCCAAAGGTTTGGCTTCTTTTAAAGAGTGTTCCTTTAGGAACACATTTAGTTATCCTACATTATTATGGTTGAGTTGGAGCAGAAACCAATAGCTTCAGCAGTTTACTATGGGAAATGACATGCTTCAAGTTTTCAGTGTTAAGCATACTTATTTTGGTTGCCTTTCCTAATAAGATGCGATTTAACTGTTACTCTCTGTCAGTTAAGCAAATTTTTGCCTAAAATCCCACTTTGTGAAGCGACTTATTTTAGATTAAGACCATGCTTCTCAAACTTGGAATACATGGCATTTGCAGAGTCTGCCAATGAGGGGGGGGGGGGGCATCTTCCTGGAGCCTCAATTTTACTGACTTAGTGAAAATAAAAATTAAACAATTTAACAATTTAATCCAAAATGTAATTTTATAATAGATAGGCATGGATATATTATGAGACAAAATGCAAATGCCACATGATTTCTTTTTAAATGATAAATCAAATTATTTTAAAGAAATATGGACTTAACCCTAGAGCACTGAGCTCCACTTTGAGGAACTATGAGGATGTAAGTTCACTCTCCTCCACCTCAAGGAGTTCTTTTGTGAAAAGTTTTAGATTGATGTCCACCTTTGAGTATGACACAGCAGTTAAAGATGAAGTACTAGAATATTAGTAACAACCTAGCTGGATCTTAAAAACATCATGCAAGTGAAAGGGGTATGAAAACAAATGAGATCTAGTACATAGTATACAATTTACATAAATTAAAATATATGCAAGTAAAAAAATACATAATCTACAAGAATATAAACAGAAGGGTATACATCAAATATATTAGAGTGTTTACTATTGGAGTGTGGAAAATAGAAGTGGAAAAAGACTAAAAAAAAACAAGTAAATGAGAGACACTGAATGCGTAATCATTTAAATACTAGAGGCCCGATGCACGAAGATTCGTGCAAGAATGGGCCTTCCTTCCCCTGGCTGCCAGCACCGCCTTCGCTCCGGCCTGGAGCCGCCTTTCCGCCTTCCCACACTGCCCAGAGGCCTGGAGCAGCTGGGGCGGTGCGGAACACCTGTGTCGTCACTATGGCAACGACACAAGCGCCACGCCCCTGGCTGCTTGATGCCTGCATATGCAAATTAACCCGCCACCTTTGTTGGGTTGATTTGCATACTCACTCCTGATTGGCTGGTGGTACATCTCAAAGGTACAGTCAATTTTCATCTTTCTCTTTTATTAGTGTAGATAATTAAATTAAAGCTTTGTGCTTAAAGCTCAAGAAGGACTACTGGGTTAAGTCAACATAGATCAAGCTTTTCTTTTGAAATCAAGGTATCTTTGTATATTCGCCATTAAATCTTCATTAATTATCAGAGCAAGTTGTGAAAATCTGACAATATAGCAACAGAGCGGGAGGGGAAGAGGAAAAGAGAGAAGAGGGAAAAAAATAACTAGAATTTATTTTGTACTTAAAATTGCCCAGGTATTTGGGCTTTCACATGCATGATCGGAGGTAAATACTATTATTAGCCCCAGTTGACAGATGAGGAAACTGAGACCTGGAGAGGTCAAGGAAGGAAGCCGAAGTTTACCCAGCTTGTGAGAAGCAGATAATTTTAGACTTCGATGTGTCTGCCCTTTGATCCAAACCCCTAACCACTACTGTACATTGTTAGCATGAGAAGTATCTGAGGGTAGGTCAGGATTCACTAGGGTATAAATACTGATCTAATGTAGGGAGAGGATTGCTAAAGGAGGGGATAGAAGGGAGGTAGGAGGAGACGTGGGAAGATACTGAAATTAGACCTTTCACAAGTTTGTCCTTAGCCAGCCTTAAAGTTTATGATTGTCTTTCCATTTCAGTTATAATTATCTACAGTTCCTTGTGAACAACATCATTATTTCTTCAACACATTTGTGCCAAACATTTTTATAGCAACCTCTTGGGTGGGAATGGGGGAGGGGTTGGGGAAGGGAGAGGTTGAATTTGAGACAATTTGAGAAAAACTTTGGCCATTTAATTTTAAAAAATAGCTTGTTCT
Organism: Myotis lucifugus; assembly: GCF_000147115.1. NCBI lineage: Eukaryota > Metazoa > Chordata > Mammalia > Chiroptera > Vespertilionidae > Myotis > Myotis lucifugus. The sequence continues at coordinate 247,193 of NW_005871183.1, read as the reverse complement.
TACTGTTTTCCTAAATACTTTTTAAGACTAAGTACTTGGACCGAACTCTAGAAGGGGCTGGCCTATAGTTTTTACAATGACTCCTTAAGAAACCTTGAAAAATAGTTTAGTATCCACACTTCAGTTCCTTACAATTCTTAAAAAGGAAAATATAATTACTTACTAAGATAGGATAAGGATCAAAGAGCTAGTGTTTGTATGGTACTTTGACGGAGCAAATCACTGTGCAAGTGTTAGCAATCTCTGTGGAGAGCTCCCACTGCATTTTGTTCTCTCCCGCTCTAATTATGCCAACCTCAACCTTTGACATGGAATTTCAGCTCCTTGATCATGATGACAGTCACCTGCGTGGAGCTACCTGAAAGACTGGACAAGGTCGCTCTTCAGTTTTCTGAGAGAATAAATAGTGTTTTCAATGCTTTTGATGTAGCTTCAGTTACAAGGTGGTGGCATGTTATTCAGCAGAACATTGAGTGGGTAAGTGAGGGAAGAGTTTCCATATTCAGTTTATGCCTTACTGCTCTATTTATCTATGTTAATAATTGTATCACTTGGTCATTATACAGAATCTTTTATTGAAATCTCTCCTGCATGCTTATCAAACAATTTTGGCTTCTATATGGGAATTTTTCTTTGTCATTGTTGTTTCTTTTGTTTGTTTGTTTTTAGTGAGTACCATTTGATATCCAAAATGCCATGTGGGTCTTTTTTTTTAATTCTTTTGAAAAATAAACTTTAGTGGCACATATTGCCTGGAATAAATGATATCAAACACCCAAACATTCAAGAACTGCTAATAATATCTGATTTAGAAAAGCTAACTTTCTAAACTTGAGGAAGGACAACCTCTAGTAAAAGACAAAGGAAGAGTAGTAAAATACTCTTTTTACAAGTTGTTTAAAATAGTTATTACAAATTTTATAAAAGCATAATTATTGAAAGTCCTATGCTACTAAAAAATGATCATTTAAAAGTCTTTAATCAGTAACAGTTGTATCATAGTATTATCTAATATTTACTTAAGGAAAAACTGACTTATAAAAGACATGGATTAAAGGCCAGCTTATACTTGGGGAAAACATTGTTTTTTAAAAGATAACATTTATGGCCAAAAATAATATTATATGGATTTAATTAGATAGAATATTAACATTCAGCCTTACACAAGGGAAAAATGGCAAGTATATTTTAATAGGAATTTTTGAATCATGCATTACTTCTGTTAAATGTGAAGTGATTAGGACTAATCATAATTGAAGTTTTACATCTGGCTAATCTGAGAACAGTACTCTGAAACAACAACCAGGAGTTCATCTGTCTACCTTATGCTTCCCCAACATCTTGTACTTCTCAATATCACAAGTGCTCTAAGTTGAACAGAATGGTAAGCTATTGGCACATGTTGCCATTTATGCATTAAACGTATGCACATAAAATAATTCTCCCATTATTTCTCATTATTTCTGTAGTGATTCAACTGCACATATCAATTGCTTTCCTTTATTGCTTTTTTGTTTAGTGTCTAGGATATTTTTTAAAGCTATTCTTAATCTGAAGTAATATTTTAAAATGTTTGTCATCTAAAATAGCTCATTTTTTCACTTTTTTAACATTAAGAAGCACAAAGAAATTTCAGCATATTAACTAGATTTAATTAAAAGAAATATTCCTTGGGAATTTAACCATTCACTCATCCATCCACCCATTCAACAAAAGTTTTTGAGCAATTACTCTGACACCATACTAGGACAATAAAACATGGTTCCTCCCCTTAAGGATTTCCAAATATAATTGAAAAAAATAAGTGAACAATAATTACAATGAAGTCTGAGAGTGTTGTAATAGATTTGCATATAGCAAAGGAAATGGGAATGAAAATCCCACCGGTGTTAAGAAGAATAGTACAAAGGTTTTTAGATATAACAATTCAACCTATATATAGGGTGTCCCCAAAAAGGTGTATGTACACTTTACCAGCTGCTAACTCACTTAATTTTCACTCCTTTTCAGGTTTAACTGATTTGAAATAATGAGGGAAGCCAGACTAACTTTTGAACAAAGAAAATGCATTCTAAAGTGCCACTAGACTTCTTTTTATGGGGATGCAAAAAAAGGTAAAGTTTACAGTACAAAGCCAGCAACTGTCAACGAATTGAGGGCAAATACCAAACAAAATGATTCTTGATGTTTGCGATTCCATTGCTTCATGTTATCAGCAGTGCCTGAATCAGAACGGTCATCAGTTTGAAAACAGGAATTGACAAAAAATATTCATTTCTAAATTTTGAAAATGAACTTTATGTCAATAAACACTGACTTTATAATCATTCAAAGTGCCTATACATTTTTGGGGACACCCTATATGTAGTGTTTTTTTCTTAGGATAAAAAAAATATGTTTTTCATCTTATCACTTAAGGTACAACTCTGACTTTAGAAAATGAGATTCTAGAAGAGAAAATTAAAAGGACAATTGTAGCACCTCCCAAAGAGACCTTCTCTCAAGGAGATCATTGCAATTGACCATTACTTTTTTGATGTTACTTTTTTAACTTATTTTTTATTGTTGATAGTGTTACAGATGTCCCTCATTTCCACTCTCTGTTGCCCCCCCCTCCACCCAGCTCCTGCCCCACCTCGGCCTTCACTACACTATTGTCTGTATCCATGGACTATGCATATATGCATATAAATATCTTGGTTAATCTCTTTCCATCCCCCCACCACCCTCCCCTCTGAGATATGTCAGTCTGTTCCATTTATCCATACTTCTGGACTTATTTTGTTCATCAGATTATTTTGTTCATTAGATTCCACATATAAGTGAGATCATGTGATATGTGTCTTTCTCAGACTGATTTATTTCACTTAGTATAATAATCTCTAGGTTCATACATGCTGTTTTAAAAGTTAAGAGATCCTTCTTTTTTTACAGCTGCATAGTATTCCATTGTGTAAATGGGACCATTACATTTTATGTTTTTGAGAGCCCAAAGTAGTTTTTTCCATTAATTTTTTATTTTTTTAATATATTTTATTGATTTTTTTACAGAGAGGAAGGGAGAGGGATAGAGAGTTAGAAACATCGATGAGAGAGAAACATCGATCAGCTGCCTCCTTCACACTCCCCACTGGGGATGTGCCCACAACCAAGGTACATGCCCTTGACCGGAATTGAACCTGGAATCCTTCAGTCCCCAGGCTGATGCTCTATCCGCTGAGCCAAACCAGTTAGGGCTTTCCATTACTTTTGAGGTAAAGTAAATATCCCCTGCCTTTAAGAAACTCAAAATTTAGCTGGACAAAGATTTCTACACAAAAAAATCATGATATAATTATAAAATCATATAAATAAAAACACAGAGAAGTAATATGATACTTTTTAAAGATAAAAAGGCAAATGTGAATAATCTCGTAAGGCCACACTTCTCTAGAGATATGTTGTGAATCCCAACCTCTTCTCACATCTTAGGAGTTGCTACCAGAAAAGATCTAAAGGGAGCTTATAAAAATACTAGAGGCCCGGTGCATGGATTCATGCACCAGTGGGGTTCCTCAGCCTGGCCAGAGGGGATCAGGCCAAAACTGGCTCTCCGTCATCCCCTGAGGGGTCCTGGATTGCGAGAGGGCAGTTCTTGGGTGATGCACCCCAGAATCAGGCTCCCTCCCCTCTGGTTCCAGGTGCATCATCCGAGAACCACAGCTCAGCAGTTCCTGCATTAAACGTCTACCCCCTGGTGGTAGTGTGCATCATAGCTACCGGCTGGTCAGCTGATCAGCTGGTCACTACGGCTATTATATATATAGATAACTTGAGGGAAAGAGTCTAAACATAAACCAGGCCCAGAGTCCACAAAATTAATATCAAGTATAAGTTCAGTACAAGAAAATTCCTGCCCTCTGTTCTAATTATCTATTGCTGTACAACAAGTCATCTTAAATTTAGTGACACAAAACAACTTTATTATGTTCATGGATTCTGTGGGTCAGAAGAAAGATAGGGCCCAGTGGAAATGGCTTTTTCTGTTTCATGTGATCTAGGCTCTCAGCTGAGAAGACACAAATGACTGGAGGCATTTCAAATATCACGTCTGCTACCCTCTCTTAATTAAGATAGTCGCAAACCTACCAAGATGCTAAGATAATATATATAAACCCAACCTCTGAATGGGAAGAGAGGCCAAAAATTTGTTGCCATGTTTTGAAACCACCACACTCTTGTTTCCTTTCCTCTCTCCCCACACACCCATCCCAGAGGAAACTGAAACTCTTCTCTGTTGGGGTTGAGGTACTAAAAGAAAGAAGGGCTGCCTCTTCTCCTATTGTAGATAACCTGCCCATGTGGATCTATCTAGGGGACTACAAACTACTTAACTTCAAGCAAGTTCAGGGGGTTAGTTATTATCAAGGGCAGGACACTTTAATTTCTAAAGTGAATGCAACTTAAAGAGGGTAAAACTGTCTTATCATCCTGATAAGAAAAGCCAGGGATCATGACTAAATTTTCATCTAGAAATAAATTTATAAAGGAGCAGTGAGAGACAAATATAAAGTCTTGTCATCACATTGCTAAGTTAGGCATTTTCATCAAACTGATTATAGAATATCATTACTCTGGTAATATTAACCACAAACCTACCTTAAACTACAAAACCAGAGTGGTGGTGATATTTCATGGTAATAATTATTATTTAGTACATACAGTTTGTGAATAAAAAAGACCATATTGAAATCCATCTACCTTTGTAGCAAGATGAAATCAGAAGATTGAAGTTTAGCAAAGCCCCCTGATACATTGGCAAGTCATCAGCATCAATGAAGCAAATGATAGAGAATTTAAAGGAGACCTCTGAGAGGTAAGAGTGAGAAGGATGAGCCAAGGCAATACTAAAGAAGAAAAGAACATGATGATTCACAACTATTTTTTTTTCATATATGTAAGTCTCTATGAACCACTGGAGATTTTGAATGGAGGAGGTGACATAATCTGATTTATGTTTTAGAATTATAATCTTGGCTACTGTATGGAGAATAAAGGAGGTGAAGGTGGAACAAGTTGTAGAGGTGAGCAAGGGTAAAAAATTAAGAAGTTATGTATGAGGATGGCTCAGGTTAAAGATAATGGCAGTTGGGACTAGGGTGGTAGCAATGAACACAGTGAGAAGTCATAACAGAAATGGTATGAAGACATGCTATTTGATCAAATGAATGGGTGATGTTCGTGATATTCTTTAATAAGGAATTCTAAATGGGATGAGTAGTATTACTCTTCAATGGGTGATATGAGTCTAACTAAGCATTAGCACATATGAAGATCCTTAGGTAGACTAATAACCTTAGCTAATAATAATATACATAGCAATTAATACTTTCATAGTAATTTTATAGGTTGGAGTACCATTTCATAAATCCTTTCATTTGGTGTCTGAAATAACTTTGTCTATGCTCATTAAATTGATGACAAATAAATGAAATTTATTCTTTTATAGAGAACATAGAGGCAGAGAAAAAAATGAACATTTTCCCTTTCTCTCTGCCATCTCTTGACATTATATTATTTTCCCATAGATTGAATCTCTCTTTCTTGTTTGTCACCTTGCTCCAAAGAAAGCTTTCTGGACTTTGGTAGTCGTTAACATTTCTCACAAAATCATTCTGGACTTTAGCCTTCCTGACCCTGTTCTTTCGATATGTGCCACTTTTTTTTGTTTGTCTGTGACATGTGCCTCTTTTGTACATGATCTTTTTATGTCTGAGCTCAAAGATCTCTCTGTTATAGACACATTTATCTCTTGCAATGTTTTCTCAGCTGCCTTCCTGAGATCGTCTGTGAACTGTACATTCAAAAATCTGACTTTAGAGTCTTTCATTTCTATTTATTATATCAGCCCATAAACACTTTCCAATTTTTCTCCAAGTTTTCGGAAACTGCTTTAAAAGTTTGAGAATATTTTTAGTTTCATTTATTCATCATTCAGTTAGGAAACATATTGTTAACTCTTCTCAAAGTTATGTTTCTATAAATATAAATTCTGTAAGTATAAAAACAAAATTATCTCTATTGATTACATCAATATTTCTTTTTTTGATATTTCACTGTGTTATCATTTCTAACAGGGATTATGTTTGCTACAAAGGCCTATAATTGGATTTTTAGTGATAACTGGTCAACCACTGTCAGATTGCAAGTATACTATTAGTATTGACACAAGACTACACAAGAATAATCACACACACACACACACACACACACACACAGTTAAAAGCAAAAAACTTAGGAAAATAGGATTGATTTTCCAAATCCAGCAATATTACTAATTAGGTTAACATTCAAATGTCTATATTTCCTCTCCCAGGTTTTCTTTCTTTATAACAGTGTTTTGGTTTTACTTTTTTAGCATACACCATATTGAAATGATAATTCTAACCCTAACAGGGTATTAACAAGGATGTTCTGCCTTCACATTTCAATCTCATTTCAGCTAAAGTCAACTTTCATAATACTGATTAAACACTCAATATTTAAAGTTTTTTTAATGCGCTTTCATTCCTCAAAACACCAAGAAATTCTGTGTCAAATTTTAATGATAAAGGATCTAAGATGATAGCAAAGTAGGTGGAAGCTACACTCACCTCCTCCCAGGACCAAATTTGAATTACAACTAAAATATATAAAAATCAACCTGAATAACCAACTGAAGACTAGCTGATCAAAAATCTTATAATCAGGATTTACAGAAGAAACCACATCAAGGCCCTTAGGAAGGGCAGAGACATGAAAAGGGCTATGAGAACTGGTAGATTAAGTCAGTAAAGTAGCAGGATACAAATTAAACATCCCAAAATCAGTTGCATTTTTATATACCAATAATGTACCATCAGGAAGGAAAATTAAGAAAACAATCCAATTCACAATTGCATCAAAAATAAAATAGCCCCGGCCGATGTGGCTCAGTGGTTAGAGTGTCAGTCTGTGCACAGAAGAATCTTGGGTTTGGTTTCAAGTCAAGGGCACATACCTCTGTTTCGGGTTCGCTCACTGTATCTAGGGCATGTGTGGGAGTCAACCAGTTGAGGTGGTTTTTTTCATATTGATGTTTCTCTTTCTCTTCCCCTCCCTTCCTCCCTTCTACTCTCTCTGATAAGCAATGTAAAAAATATCCCAGGTAAGAATTAAAAATCCTATGTAATAAAAGAGAAACATGGTAATTAGCCGTACGGCCGCTACCTTCCCATTGGCTAATCAGGGAGATGTGCAAATTAACTGCCAGCCAAGATGGCGGCCGGCAGCCAGGCAGCTTGAAGCGAACAGGGAGGCTTGCTTGCTCCAGTGACGGCGGACTTCAACGTTCCCTGCCTGACTTTCCAGCCTCTCAGCTGCAACTCTAAGCAACTATGTTGCAAATATAGAAGCTAAACAAAATCCCAGAAACCTGCTTTAGTCAGCCAGGCTTCAGAGAGCCGGACCGCAACATTGTATCAAATACAGAAGGTAAACAAAGGCTAGAAAGCTGCTTTCAGCAGCCGAAGCCTCAGAGCTAAAGCTGGCCCCGAATAAAAAAAGACAAAAGAAAAAAAGGAGGCGGTTGGGAGCTTCAGTCACCCCGCCAAGCCCTGAAAAACGGCCCTCAGCCCCCTCCAGCCAAACTGGCCCAGCACCCAGTGGGGACCCCCACCCTGATCCAGGACACCTTCAGGGCAAACCAGCTGGCCCCCACCCGTGCACCAGGCCTCTATTCTATATAGTAAAAGGGTAATATGCCTCCCGGCACCGGGATCAACTGATCAGCGTGACATGGGGCAGCGCCCAAACCCCCTGATCGCCCTGCGGCTCTGTGTGTGACAGGGTGCGGCTCCCCAACTACCCCCCCCATTGCCCCTGCTCTGTGTGTGACAGGGTAGAGCCATAACCTCCCCATTGGCCCTGCCCTGAGTGTGACAGTGGCGGCGCCCCAACCCCCTGATCGGCCCTGCTCTGTCGGTGATAGAGGGCGGCGCCCCAACCCCCTGAACCGCCCTGCTCTGTGTGTGACAGGGGGCGGTGACCCAACTCCCCTATTGGCCCTACTCTGTGAGTGACAGGGGGGAGCTCCTCAACCCCCTGATGGGCCCTGCTCTGTGCATGACAGGGGGGAGCTCCCCAACCCCCTGATGGGCCCTGCTCTGTGCGTGACAGGGGGGAGCTCCTCAACCCCCTGATCGGCCCTGCTCTGTGTGTGACAGGGTACGGAGCCCCAACCCCCCTGATCTTCCCTGCTCTGTGCATGGCAGGAGGCAGCACCCCAACCCCCTGATCCGCCCTGCTCTGTGTGTGACAGGGAGCGGTGCCCCAACTCCCTTATTGGCCCTGCTCTGTGTGTGACAGGGTACGGAGCCCCAACCCCCCGGATGGGCCCTGCTCTGTGCATGACAGGGGGCAACACCCCAACCCCCTGATCGGCCCTGCTCTGTGCATGACAGGGGGTGGCGCAGCAACTTCCCTATCGACCCTGCCTTGAGTGTGACAGGGGGCGGTGCCCCAACCCCCCAATCGGCTGTACCCTGAGTGTGACTAGGGGTGGCATTGCAACCTCCTGATCCACCCTGCTCTGTGCATGACAGGGGGCGGCACCCCAACTCCCCAATAGGCCCTGCTCTGAGCCAGACCAGGGGCTGCATCTAGTGATTGGGCCTGCCCTCTGCCAACCGGGAGCAGGCCTAAGCCAGCAGGTCATTATCTCCTGAGGGGTCCCAGACTGCGAGAGGGCACAGGATGGGCTGAGAAACCCTCTCTCCCCCCCGAGTGCACAAATTTTTGTGCACCGGGCCTCTAATAAATAAATAAAATAAAATAACAAGGAATAAATGTAACCAAGGATGTAAAAGACCTGTACTTGGAAATTTATAAGACAGTGAAGAAAGATACTGAAGAAAACACCAACAAGTGGAAGCATAAACTGTGTTCATAAATAGGAAGAATTAACATTGTTAAAATGTTCATACTACCCAAAGCAATCTGTAGATTCAATGCAATTCCTATCAAGATACCAATGGCATATTTCACAGAACTAGAAAAAATATTCCAAAAATTTAAATGGAACCACAAAGGACTCGGAATAATCACAGCAATCTTGAGAAAGAAGAATAAAGTTGGAGGAATCATGCTACTTGATATAAAAATATACTACAAGCCCATAGCAATCAAAACAACATGGTACTGGCCTAAAAACAAACATAAAGATCAGTGGAACAGACTAGAAATTTAAGAAATAAATTACTACCTTTATGTTCAATTAATATTTGACAAAGTAGGCAAGAACATATTGTGAGGTAAAGACAGTCTATTCAATAAATGATATTGGGAAAATTAGACAGAAAGGTGCAAAAAAACCAAAACTAGACTACCTTATTACACCATACACAAGAATAAATTCAAAATGGATTAAAGACGTAAATGTAAGACTCAAAACCATAAAAATCCTAGGATACATAGGCAGTGAAATATCGGACATTTCTGGTAGCAATATTTTTTCTGACATATCACCTTAGGCAAAGGAAACAAACAAAAAAAATAAACAAATGGAACTACATCAAACTAAAAGGTTTTGCACAGCAAAGGAAACAATAAAATGAAAAGACAGCTTGTTGAAAGGGAGAATATATTTGCCAATGATACATCTGATAAGGGCTTCATATCCAAAATTTATAAAGAATTTATAAAACTCAACACCAAAAAAATAATAATCCAAGTAAAAAAATAGGCAAAGGGCCTGAATAGACATTTCTCCAAAATGAACATACAAATGGTCAAGAGATATATAAAAAGATGCTCAACATCACTAATCATCAGAGATATGCACATTAAAACCACAATGAGATATCACCTCACAACTGTCAGAATGGTTATCAACAATAAATCACCAAATAGCAAGTGTTGATGAGAATGTGGAGAAAAAGAAACCCTCATGCACTGTTGGTGGGAATGCAGATTTGGTGCCGCCACTGTGGAAAGCAGTATGGAGTTACCTCAAAAAATTAAAAATAGTATATATGGGTCCTGGTGGGTACCAGAAACGTTGAGGGACACTTTACTTTTCAATACACCTGAAACTAATACAAAATAATATTGAATGTAATATAATCTACACTAATAAAAGAGAAACATGGTAATTAGCGTACGACCACTACCCTTCCCATTGGCTAATCAGCATATCCTTATGCAAATTAACTGTCAGCCAAGATGGTGGCCGGCAGCCATGCACTGAAGCGAACAGGGAGGCTTGCTTGCTCCAGTGACAGCAGACTCCAACGTTCCCCGCCTGACTTGCCGGCCTCTCAGCTGCAACTCTAAGCAACTATGTTGCAAATATAGAAGCTAAACAAAACCCCAGAAACCAGCTTTCAGTCAGCCGGGCTTCAGCCAGCCAGACTGCAACATTGTATCAAATACAGAAGGTAAAGGCCAGAAACCTGCTTTCACCAGCGAGGCCTCAGAGCTAAAGCTGGCCCAGAATTAAAAAAGAAAGAAAAAAAGGAGCGGTTGGGAGCTTCAGTCACCCGCCAGCCTGAAAACGGCCCTCAGCCCCTCAGCCAGACTGGCCAGGCACCCCAGTGGGGACCCCCACCCTGATCCAGGACACCCTTCAGGGCAAACCAGCCGGCCCCCAAAGGGTAATATGCCTCCCGGCACCGGGATCAGCGTGACAGGGGCAGCGCCCAAACCCCCTGATCGCCCTGCGGCTCTGTGTGTGACAGGGGCGGGGC
>NW_005871183.1:210669-235773 GCF_000147115.1 Myotis lucifugus | reverse complement strand
ACAGGGGGGCGGTGGCCCCAACCCCCAATCAGCCTTACCCTGAGGCGTGACTGAAGGGTGGCATCCCAACCTCCCAATCCGCCCTGCTCTGTGCATGACAGGGGGCGGCGCCCCAACTCCCCAATCGGCCCTACTCTGAGCCTGACCAGGGGCTGCACCTAGGGATTGGGCCTGCCCTCTGCCACCCGGGAGCAGACCTAAGCCAGCAGGTCGTTATCTCCCGAGGGGTCCCAGACTGCGAGAGGGCACATGCCGGGCTGGGGGACCCCCCCCCTCCCCCCCGAGTGCACAAATTTTTGTGCACCGGGCCTCTAGTCTATACTAATAAAAGGGTAATATGCTATTTAGGGCAGATACCTTCCAGGCGACCTTCTGGACAAAACTGCAGTGGCTGCGAAGGGCCCAGGCTCAGGCCAGCAGTGGCAGGAGCAGCGGGGTACTGGGGGCGGCGCCTTCCCCTGATCCGCCAGGTCGCCTCCCACAGAGGGAAGCCAGACTGCAGCTTAGGCCAGGGGCCGAGGCAGAGGTGGTTAGGGGCAATCAGGCCATCAGGGGAGCAAGTTAGGGTTGATCAGGCCAGCAGAGGGGCAAGTTAGGGGTGAGCAGGCAGGCAGGTAGACAGGCAAGCAGTTAGGAGCCAGCAGTCCCAGATTGTGAGAGGAATGTCCAACTGTCGGTTTAGGCCCGATCCCTGTGAGTTGGGCCTAAACCGGCAGTTGGACATCCCCTGAGGGGTCCAAGATTGGAGAGAATACAGGCCGGGCTAAGAGACCCCCCCATGCATGAATTTTGTGCACTGGGCCTCCAGTTGAAAAATAAAAGGACATTATATGACATAGTGGGGAGGGTAAAGTTAAAAGGAAAACAAAGGTACATAAAGTAATAACTATATACTTAACAAATTTCTATGTCACCTAAAATCTAAAAAAAGAGTATTTTTAATGAATACATTTTAAATCTATGCTATGATAATAAGTAAAATAGAAATATATGGGAGCCCTGGAGGAGGCCTCACAACGGCACGTCCAGGGCTTCGGTATTAAGGTCTCCAGCTTTCCATCTTCTGGATCCAGTCCCACAGCAACAAGGACAACAGTCAACATGCTGCTCACAGTTCTCACCATCACCCGTAGGCCCATATATACAGATCACAGTAAGACTGACTGTACTCCCTATGCTATCATCTATTACTTATAGTCTTGGCGCGCACCCTTTTGGTGGTGCTCAGACATTGATAGGCAAGAAGTGTTTTAGGCGCTTACCCTGGCCACGCATTTTCTCTGCATTAAACATGCTTTTATATCATTCCTTTTGAATTTATTCAACTAACTTGTTGAAATAATTCCAATGAATTGGAATTAATCTGGCTAAAAATACTCAATTTATATATAGATTCAAAAGTTAGCTTTCCCCCTCATTATAGGTCCTTCTCATTAATCTGCCTCCCAGTGTTTGAGAGTTCACACTGCGCAACACTGTTCAAAACTGTAGAATATTAGGTGTCAGTGTCTTTATTCTGCTCACTGACACTGCAGAGAAATTATTCTTCATCACTGCTCAGCAAAATCATATATGTTCACTTCTTAATCAACACTTATGTTTTTTCATCTTATTTTTCCAGTTTCCTTGCATTATTATAGTGTCTGTTACTGGTTTTTAAGAGCTTGTTACCATTTCTCATGCATTGCAAATGAAATACCACGTTTTTTGTTACTATTTTACTCTGGTATTTTACTTTTTGGTTGTATCAAACTTGTGTATTAAATATAACCATACTCTGTTTTTAAAAATTTTTTTAAATAGAACTGCTTTATGACTCAGAAATTCCACTTGTGGGACGGTATTTGAAGAACCCAAAACAGAATATATACACCCCTATGTTCATTGCAGCATTGTTTATAATATTCAAGATTTGGAAGCAGCCCAAGTGCCCTTTAGTAGATGAGGGGATAAAATCACTGTGGTACATTTACACAATGGATTACTACTCAGTGTAAAAAAGAAGGAAATCTTACATTTTACAACAACATGGATGAACCTGGAGAGTATTTTATACTAAATGAAATAGGCCAGTCAGAGAAAGACAAACACCATATGATTTCATTTACATGTGAAATCTAATAAACAAAATAAGGTAACAAACAATGTGGGAATAGACTCATAGATACAGAGAACAGACTGACAGCTGTAAGATGGGAGAGGGGTTGAGGGGCTGGGTGAAAAGGTGAAGGGATTAAACAACAAAAAAAAACCTCATAGACACAGACATCTGTATGGTAATTAGCAGAAGGAAAGGAGGGTGGGGAAGTTAGAAGAGGGTAAAGTGGGGAACACAAAACAATATACAGATGATGTGTTATAGAATTGTACGCCTGAAACCTATGTAATTTTATTAAACAATGTCACCCCAATAAATTCAATAAAAATTTTTAATGATGATGTTTTCCAAAATTATATTATACACCTTCACTTTACTTATCTTCTATTCAAATAAAACACTTAAGACATCTTTATCACATATGTTTCCAGAATTTACTTCCTATATTTGTTTGTATTCTTTTTGTTCTTTTATATTTCAATTTTTCCTATGCTCTGTAAGAGTCATATGGTTATTAATTTCTCCACAAATAAAAAAATTTCTAATTGAACCTTTGAGTTCAAGAATTTGAGATGTCAAACCAATAAGGGAAAAGAAATACATTAATTTTTCAAACCTTTCTTTTTTATTTTCTTGAAAAGACAGAAAAGGTAGTTGTAAGTTTTCTGTACTTTCCTCAAGCAGAGCTCCAAAAGAAAATAATGTCACCTAAAACATGCCTAATTTTTAAATTCATGATTCAATACGCTGCATGTATACATATATGTGTATATATATGTATACCTAGCATATTTCAGCTTTGAGTTTCCAATATCTAGTAGTAACATATTTTGCCATATTTTCCTTCCATTTATTTTAAGATACAGTAAAAATAATTTGACAGAAAGACTAAATGATTTTTAAAAAATACCTCCTACTTTCATGGTTGCCTTGAGAATGAGCAGGTTATAGACAGGCAAAGCTTAATAGCCAATAACTCAGGATTTCTGTTCTCTCTCTGAAGCACAACTGTCATAAAAATATACTCTCCACTTAGGGTTACTGTGAGTAATCTATTATAAATGACAAAGGGGGAAATGGATATACTCCCTAGCCAAACATTTTCATCATTAGCTATAATAGAACTATTGCTTCCAACAAGCGCTTGGGTATTGCTAGTTCTCAGAACCTGAAAGTAATTGCTCATAGATGGGGCTGGCCTGGAAGGAAAGCCTCTAGGACATTTTATTTTTTTTCTTAAATGATTACATCAAAATGGTTCAAATATTACTTAATAAAATGTTTGTGAAAAGACTAGGTATATATCCTGTTCAGAGAAACTACCTCAGGAGACAAGCTGCTGTTTCAGGAGGGGGTGGGAGAGAGTATTCTGTTTAGAATTTCATGGTGTAAACCTTTGGGGCTAGTAACTGTCCTAGAAAGGTGGTACCTTAGACTTACTTCATGATAGTATATAATATTCTATGGGTGAGCTACTTGATATTCTAATTTCCACAGAGTCCCTTTTTTAACGGGACACACTCTTCATCTCTGAGAGAAAAGAGAGTTGGGGAGAGCAGAAATTACACCCTCAAACGTATAATCTTCCTGAGACCCAAATAGAGACACCAAGGAAAATGGGGTCATGGTATTTCTCTTCTAAATGGAAGCACGAGTGATAAAAGCCTGGAGTAGAAATATTGCTCTTACATAACTCTATCCATATCATCTTTTTGTTCAGGACTTCTTTATATTCTTAAAAACTATAATAAACCCTTTGCATATCATTATAAGTTACATATCTTTATGAAAAATAATGATCTCCCTCCAAAAATACTTAAAAGAGTAGTATTGGTTTACATTTTTGCAAATTTCTTTAATGTCTGGTTTAATAAAGGACAGTTGGCTCCTTAAATGTGTTTCTGCATCCCATCTGCTGTGATATCAAACGCATGAAAAAATGAGAGTGAAACTGGCAAATAAGGTCTTAGTGTTATTATAAATATAGTTTTGACCTCGTAAACCCCTGCAGGGATCTCTGGGACTCTCAATGGTCACTGAACCACTTGGAGAACCACTGCTTTACACAAAATTCAGTACCATGGAAATAAGATTGAGAATTCAAATTACCTATCACAGAATAAGGAAGTCAGAGACAAACTATCTCTTCAGTTGAAGGGTACATGGGAAAAAATTTAAAAGTACCTGCAGGAATGCAAGTTGACAGATAACATTTTTAAGTGTAGTGGATAATGATTTGGAGTTCATAATGGACCTGAAATTTAACTTAACAACAGAGATTTGCTTCGAATTAACAAACACAAGGTTTCACTTATTGGGAGACCAGTTATTTAGATTGTAAAACATAAGAACATCCACGTTACAGGGCCTGTAGAGGTCATTTTTTTAACATCTTTAATATTTTCAATTTACATTTCATAATATTGGGGATCAATCAGATTATGAACCTTAAGAAGGCAACAGAACTTAGGTTTCCTAGATACCTAGATCTTTACTCTGTACAATTCTAAAAACTAAAAATATAACATTTCAAATATGCACAGCACTGGCTAATCTAATTATTTTTAACATTTAGAGAAAGGATAGTTAGTGACCTATTTGAATATTTAATGAAATCTAAGAGTCTATTCCCCAGAAAATTATATGCACCCACATATAAATAGGTCCCTGAAGGCCAAGTATGAACTACCTCAGGAATAGTATAACCCAGTTAAAAACCTCCAGATGAGTTTTAAGACACATACAATACTGGGATCCATACATTTGGGAAATAAAAAATTGGGGAACAGTATTTAATAAAAAGTTATAGGAGCTGTTATAAATATTTTAAAAGCAATTTTTAATTTAACCCAGATAAATATAGTATCAAAATAACATAATAATAAACCGCTTCCATAGTATGATTTATTCACTCATTCACAAATATTTTGAGAGCCTACTGAATGTAAGCCATTCTGCTAGGTCCTGAGGATAAAGGGTGATTATCCCATGATTCTGTATCATGACAAAGTTTTCAGTCTAGTGAGAGAGATAGACATTAAATAGGCACACAACATATATCAAGAATAAAAATATGAAACGTTTCCCACCTGGACTCTCAGCTACTGCAGCTTCTCCCAAGTTGCATCCTGAAAAGCTCATAACCACACCAGCACCACCTCAAACACCATCCTCCCCTACGCCAGAGCTGATAGAGACACTATTTTAGGCACTAGAATTAAGTTCAGAAATTATCCCAAAGAGAGGGAAACTAACTGCTTTAAGCCATTTGGTCTCTTTATGTATTTTATGTACCTGTATCACCAGAAGTGTTTATCCTGTGAGCTTGTTTCAGAAAAACTGAATAATGGAAATCAGGGAGATGTTTGTAATGAGCAGTAAGAACTACATGGATCACCAGTATCATGGCAAATCCAACAGTTCATTGGAGGCTGGATGACCCTCCTTTGTAATGACCTGAGATGTGTGAACAATGTCATTATCTCTTCAGGTCAAGGCAAGGAAAAGGTGAACAAAAGAATCAGAAAGAACCCCAGGATATAAGAATTAAGAAAAGGATCGTCAGAGAAGGAAGAAGGAATACCAAGAAAATTTCTTGACCTGATGCCTTGGGAGGAAGCAATCTACCCTGATGTTGGCTACTTCTCTTCCTAGTCACTTTGATTTTGAGGAGTCTAACATTTATATAGGACCAGATGTCAGGTGGATACTTCTTCAGTTGTAAAATATACCAAGTGTACCGGTTAATAATGCAGACTTTTTTCAATAGAGGGAGTTACACATATGTTGATATATATGTGATTTGATATGTATGCTATTTTGTTGTATTAACAGCAAGCTTCAAAACTTCATATGTCAAATTTTCTGAAGGTGTTAACATCATAGATATTTTACGCTTAAAATGTTGAATTTTGTGCCAAAAAAGTGCATTTGCGGGAAGTTTTAATTCATTATTTTGAAGAAAAGTGCTTCTGAAAGTTATTGTATACTTTGGGAAGCTTATGGTGAACATGCTCCATCTCAAGATACTTGTGAACGCTGGTTTAAATGCTTTAAAAGTGATGATTTCAATGTGAAAGACAAAGAACGTCCAGGTCAACTGAAAAAGTTTGAAGACCAACAATTACAAGCATTATTGGATGAAGATGCATGTCAAACTCAAAAACAACTTGCAGAAAGCTTAAACTTTGCTCAACAAACAATTTCCGATCCTTTACAAGGAATGGGAAAGATTTTATAGGAAGGAAAATGGGTGCCACATTAACTAAACGAAAGACAAATGGAAAACCGAAAAGTCATCAGTAAAATGTTGCTTGAACAGCACAAAAGAAAGTCTTTTTTGCATCGAATTGTGACTGGCGATGAAAAGTGGATTTATTTTGAGAATCCCAAATGAACAAAATCATGGATTGATCCAGGTCAACCATCAACATCGACTGCAAGGCCAAATCGCTTCGAAAAGAAGACAATGCTCTGTGTTTGGTGGGGTCAGGAAGGTGTGGTATATTATGAGCTTCTAAAACCAGGTGAAACCATCAATACTGATCGCTACCAACAACAAATCATCAATTTGAACCACGCTTTAATCATAAAAAGACCAGAATGTGCCAGAAAACACGGCAAAGTAATTTTGCTTCATGATAACACACCATCACACACTTCCAAACCAGTTAAAGACATGCTAAAAAGATCTTGCCTGGGAAGTATTAAACCACCACCATATTCACCAGACCTTGCTCCTTCAGATTACCACTTGTTCTGATCGATGGCACACGCACTTTCTGAGCAGCACTTCAAAACGTACGAAGAAGTGGAAAATTGGGTCTCTGAATGGTTTGCCCAAAAACAAGAAAAGTTCTATTGGGACGGTATCCACAAATTACCTGAGAGATGGGGGAAATGTGAGGCTAGTGATGGACATTACTTGGAATAAAGCACTTTTGATGTTTCTCTTGAAATTATCATGTTTTCTTTGATTACAAAATCCGCATTATTAACTGGTACATCCAACGTTTGACAACCTGTAATTTGGCAGTGATGTCAGTGGTGAAAAATACTTGGTATGGGGGAAATAGTAAAGGGTAAAGGAGGTCAAATATATGGTGACAGAAGATTTGACTTTGGGTGGTGAACACATAATGCAATCTACAGATGATGTGTGATAGAATTGTACACTTGAAAACTATGTAATTTTATTAACCAATATCACCCCAATAAATATAATGTAAAAATTAAAAAGTAAAAATGCAAATTAAAAATCCTTTCAAAAATGGAAGTAGCAAAAAGGCAAAATATCTGGAATAAATGTTTGAAGTTTAATGCACATCTTGAAGCACAGGAATGTATCTAGATGTCTATTCACATCCTGCTAGATATACAGCATGGGGGAAAAGTAGGTTTACAGTTCTGAGTACATGAAACACAGAGTTTGTTATTGTGTTGTTATTTATTAATTAATGTGTTATTTTCCATCTGAACAACTGTAAACCTATTTTTGTCCCACCCTGGATATGCATGTTTACCAATGTTAGAATTAGTTTAATATCTACTTGAAAGAACTACAGGAATTCCAGGAGAATGTTCCAAAACAAAATTTACATTGAATTCTCTTTGTCCTGTAGGAGTACTCAGGAAGATGGATTTTAGATAAAACAAATGTTTTATATATATATATATATATATATATATATATATATATATATATATATATATATAAAGAGAGTATCATTAGGATCCTTGCATTGAATCTCACTTTTGCAAAAGCATCAGAGTAAAACACTAACTGTATGTAAATAACAAAAGACTTAAAAATGACCCATGGTAAAGATCTGATGAGAGTTCATTATAATGGAATTGATAAGAAAACTGGTTATTTCTGTGACATAAAACATTTAAGATAATAACTGGAAATATGACTAATAACATTATACCAGGGCATACAGATTTCTAAAAATTGTATGAAATTCCTAGAAATCTGTTATGCCCTGGTATAATGTTATTAGTCATATTAATAACATGCATTCATGCAAATATAACCAAACATGATTCAGTATCACTACTAATTTAATAACTACAGGCCTGGTGCACGGATTCGTGCACTGGTAGGGTCCCTCGGCCTGGCCTGTGGCCCTCTCGCAATCTGGGACCCTTAGGGGGATATCGGTTTGGGCCCTATTTCCCACAGGCCCGATTCACACAGGAGGGAGCCCAATCCTGTGCATTGAGTGTCTGTCCCCTGGTGGTCAGTGCACATTATAATGGCTGATCGACCAGTCGTTCAGTCCTTTGGTCACTTAGGCTTTTATATATATACTAGGGACCTAGTGGAAGAATTCACACACCTTGAAAGGAACTGTGGGCTGCAAGGCTGCAGTGGGCACAGGGGCAGTCTCGGCCCATCCTCCATGCCCCCACCTTGCCCCTCCCACCACAGCCCCCTGTCCCTGTCTGCCAGCAGCCCTGCTCCCGCTGCCACCGCTCCTACATGCTGATGGCGCCAGCCCCACTCACACCAGCTGACAGTGTGGAGCAATTGGGGCCGGCGCCATCAGCAGATGCAAGTGGCAGCTGCTGGCTGATCACTCCTCAGGAGCAGGGGAAGGTCGAGAAGCCCTGAGGGGTGATCAGGGTCACACCCACTGATGGCACTGAGCAACCAGGGCCAGCACCGGGCGCCAGCAGTGGGTCCGAGTGGCAGCTCCAGCACCAGCAGCAGGTGCGAGTGGGGCCGGTGACGGCAGCAAGTGCAAGCACTGGGCAGGACCGCGGTGAGTGGGAGCAAAAAATTTTCAGTAACCACCAGAGGCTCACCTCGATGACAGTGACCGGCACCCCGCCTTGGTCGGGCACCCCCGCTCACCTGCTCCACCATCCTGCTGCAGCTGACCCTTTAGTGGTCAGCACACACCCTCTGGTGGTCAGCATACATCATAGCAACCAGTTGTTCAGTTGTTCTGCCATTCGGTCTATTTGCACATTAGCCTTTTATTATATAAGACTAGAGGCTCAATACACGAAATTCGTGCAAGAATAGGCCTTCCTTCTCCAGCTGCCAGCACCGGCTTCCCTCTGGAACCCAGGACCCGGGCTGCCCTCAGGCCACCAGCAGGCACCCAGGACCCAGGCTTCCCTCGCAGCCCAGGCTTGGTCCAGAAGGTCATCGGAAGAATGACCAGTCTAATTAGCATATTATGCTTTTATTATTATAGACTAGAGGCCCCGTGCATGAAATTTGTGCACGGGGCAGGGGAGGTGTCCCTCAGCCCAGCCTGCACCCTCTCCAATCTGGGACCCTCTCGAGGGATGTCCGACTGCCCATTTAGGTCTGATCCCGGTGGGCAGTCAGACATCCCTCTCACAATCCAGGACTGCTGGCTCCCAACTGCTTACCTGCCTGCCTGCCAGATTGCCCCTAACCACTTCTGCCTGCAAGCCTGATCACCCCCTAACCACTCCCCTGCCAGCCTGATCGATGCCTAATTGCTCCCCTGCCGGCCCGATTGCCCCCAACTGCCCTGCCTGCCAGCCTGATCACCCCTTAACCACTCCCCTGCCAGCCTGATCAATGCCTAATTGCTCCCCTGCCAGCCCGATTGGCCCCAACTGCCCTCCCCTGAAGGCCTGGTCCCCCCCAACTGCCCTCCCCTGCAGGCCTGGTCACCCCCAACTTCCCTCCCCTGCAGGCCTAGTTACCCCCAACTGCCCTCCCCTGCAAGCCTGGTCCTCTCCAACTGCCCTCACCTGTAGGCCTGATTGCCCACAACTGCCCTCCCCTGCCGGCCATCTTTGACCACATGGGGGCGGCCATCTTGTGTTTTGGAGTGATGGTTAATTTGCATATTACCTCTTTATTAGATAGGATAGATGCTTCCCATATAATTTCACATACCAAATATTCCTAATTAGTTTAACATTTTACCAAGCGAGAGAGAAATCCTTTGAGATTTTCCAAGGCCCCATGGGAAATTTCAGTTAATTTGAAGTCATAAAGACTCTCTTTAGAGTTTGATTTTGGGGAAATGTCAAAAGTTTAGGCATTTTATTAAATAAGATCACAAATCATTATGAAATAATATTTAATCATGTATTTAACCATAGTGACAGCAGGAGGTTTTAAAGGCAAATGCAGAAGTTTACATAGTTATGAACAAACTTTGATCTTTTAATATTAAAAACACTAGTTTTTCCCCAGGATAAAAGTCCTAATAATGACAGTGTGAAGCACAGTAAATTGTAAATTACCCAAAAGGTGAAACAAACAAACAAACAAAAAACAAAACCTTTCACAATCTCTTTTCAAGAGCAGACCAATAGTCCAAGAAAACTTGTCCTTTTAACAGAGAGAAAATAAATTCTAATTTTGCCTCAGTATACTTTTGATATTAAAACTTTAAAAAAAAAACTTAAAAGAATATATTCTAATCTTAGCCAGCTTGATATAATAATAAACCTCTTCCAAAGTAAAATTATTTTCCCAAGATTCCTTTTCCACAATCCTTCCCTATTTTATATCCACTTAGATTTTATCCTATTTATTTTTATCTTTCTCATTCTGGTACAATCACTTGTTTTCACTCTCTTTTCCATTAACAAAATAACTTTTCTTACTAAAAATACATCCTACTTTTCTTGCATAGAGATATTTCCCTTATTATTTCTAGCAATTTCAATTATATATATTAGTTAGATTCTTAATCCTTAGAATCCTTAATTTCTAGTGAAAACTAAAAAGTAAGAAATAAGAAATTATAGACCAGTGATGGCGAACCTATGACACGCGTGTCAGAGGTGACACGCGAACTCATTTTTTTGGTTGACTTTCCTTTGTTAAATGGAATTTAAATATATAAAATAAATATCAAAAATATAAGTCTTTGTTTTACTATGGTTGCAAATATCAAAAATTTTCTATATGTGACACAGCACCAGAGTTAAGTTAGGATTTTTCAAAATGCTGACACGCCGAGCTCAAAAGGTTCGCCATAGACTATTACACTAGCATTCTAGCATTCTGTGGATTGGCAAACTTGTAAGTACAATTCATAATTTCTAGAAGTATATTATTCCTAGTAGCAAATTTTTTAATGTTGCACAAAACATGTTTACTCATAGATCCAAATATCTTTAGTTCCTTTGTAAAAGGAAGTCAAAATGAATAAACCTATGTTCAGTAATTAATATTTCAGTATTTTATCTTATTCAGAAATATTCCAAATATTTGATGAATATCTATCTTTTACTTATCTCAGTATAACTTTAAGGTTTCAATTAGCAAAAAGATTTTAGAAACTAAACAGAAATACTATAAAGCATAATTATTGTTGAAAATTGCATTTATAAACTTCTACCTTACATTCATTAATTTACTTGTTCTTAAAAATTATTCTTATATTACTCATGAAAAATATTTGAGGTATTAAACAGATAACCATCATCTTATCATTCTAAATAAAAAATTCTGTGACGTAGATAACATGAGCTTATTTGACTTTTACTAAACATAAACTAGAATAAAATTATTATACTTAATGCTTATTCTAGATTATGTGAACTTGAAAAACATTGGGTTAGTTTCTATAATCCTGAGAACATACTTGATTTATATAAATGTTTCATTTCACATATACATATATGTTAATAAAGTTTGTTTTGATTGGAGTGCTGCCCACATGGAGCAAAGCTCACATCTGATAGGACTCACCCTACAGCCCTTGAATAATGAGAAGAGCAGTGCATTCATAGCTTCAGCAGACACCTGGGCTGTGCGATTCCTTGTTCTGCAGGCCATTGAGTAGTCAGCTTTGGGCCCCATTCCTCTTTGCCAGAAACTGTTAAAAATTAAAGAAAACAATATAGTGATACAAACAAACTTTATTTATCATTTCATAAAAGAGTCTCCATTGAGAGAACTATAAAACTGAGTGGAAGGCAAGAACCTTTTATGAGATAAAGAATTGTTAAAATGCTGATATTTGCAACAACATGGATGGATCTTGAGAATATCATGCTAAGTAAAACAAGTCAAACAGAAAAGTCAAGAACCATATGATTTCATTCATATGTGGGATATAAAACTGAAAGCAACAGCCCTGGCCAGTGTGGCTCAGTTGGTTGGATATTGTCCAGTGCATCGAAAGGTTGTAGGTTCAATTCCCCATCAGGGCACGTACCAAATGGTGGCCTCAATCTCCAGTACGGGGTATGCAAGAGGCAGCCAATGGATGTTTCACTCACATTGGTGTTTTTCTCTCTCTCCCTCTCCCTTCCTCTCTCTCTAAAAAACCAATTAAAAATCTTTAAAAAGAAAACAAAATTAAAAAACTGAAAGCAACAAATGAACAAACAACAACCAAAAACACATAGACACAGGCAACAGTATGGTGGTTACCACGGGGAAGAGGGTTAGGAGGATATAAAGGTTAAGGGGGAGGGGGGGACTATATGGTAATAGAAGGAGATTTGACTTTGGGTGGTAAACACACAATATAGATTATGTATTATAGAATTTTACACTTGTAACCTATCTAATTTTATTAACCAATGTCACCCTAATACATTTAATTTTTAAAAAAGCATTTAAAGAATAAGGAAGCAAAAATTAGAAAATATCTGTTTGGTAGAGGCTACAAAGTGGTGAGAAGAACAAGGAAGTAAGTCTACAGTAGAGCCAGAGCTGGCTTGGCATTTGGGGATTGGCTGACTGGATATACTGCATTTGTGGTCAAGCAGAGCATTTACAGGGACGTGAAAGTTGTCTAAGTTTCTGTTTGCTGATGTAGCACCCCAGGCAGGAGCAGCTCCATCTTGAGCCTAGTAAATTATTCTGACACAGGCAAATTCCACTAATGGACAACAGCTATGAATATAATGAAAGGAAAACAGTCTAGATAGATGATGGTTTTAACCGCAGCAATACCATCCACTGGATGCATTCCTTCTAGTTCAAAGTATTCAATTTAGTAGATGTTTATTGAGTCTACATTGTATGCAAACAACTCACACACTCCAGCAAAAGAATTCATTTGAATAACAATATTTAAGATGAGAATAGTCATCTAATCTAACCTTCTTTTCCAGATAAGAAAACAGAAACAAGTGTATTTAGTGATGTTTTGCATGAGGTCAGCCTAATTATTAAAACTTGGTGGCAACACCAAAAAGAACTAGGCCAAGTGTTCTGACCATAGTGCATGCCCGCCAATATTTTTCACCCTTTCTGGGAAACCTTCCCTGTCTGTTCAAGTAAATCTGATCATTTATCTTTTGTGCCACAATTGGGCCAAGTACATGGATCTATCATTGTAATTAATCACAAGATTACAATTATTACATTGATATCCATTTATCTGGTGTATGGGGCCAACTGACAGGCTGTATATTACCAGGGGGGGAAGGTTTTGGGTTTTTTTTTAACCTCTCCAAGGTTCAATTTCTGAATCTACAATAAGGGGATAATTTGGTACCCAACTCAAAGGGTTATTAATGAGATGTAAGTGAGAAAATCATTTTAATGTTTAGCACAGGGCCTGTCACATAGAAAGTGCTGAAAAAAATTAGCTATTATTTTTATTGTTATTATTTTTAAAGTATTTATTGAGTACCAATAATATTTCTAGTACCAAAACTATCTGGTTTGTTCAGTCAAAAAATGTACTGAGTATCTCATATATATCATGTGCTATTGCCAAGCACTGGCCTTTCAAACACTAGTAAAATTAATAAGCAGTGTGATAATAATTATAATTGAAATGAGTTAACATCATAATGGTAAACGCAGTAAAAGATTGGTTAAATGCAGCTAGGAACATAGTGGAGGGCAAAGACAAACTTCACAGGGAAGGAGAAATAGTTCCTGCAATACCTCCCTCTTCTTCATTTCTTTTTATTGTGTCAGGGAAAACTGAAATTTTTCCTGTACCTCTATGAAACCTGGAGAGAGGTCTGAGGCAAAGAAAAGCTATCTGGGCATAGTGGTATGTGCTGTCAGCTAATGTAAGTGACCTTGGTAATGTAACACTAAGCAAGAAGGGGCAAATTTGCTATTAACATAAGAACAGGAAAAGTGTCATAAGGTAAGGGGTCTAGGTCAGGTCGTCAGAACACAAATTACTCATGTATATTGCTGGAAGCTGGTCCATCCTTGCTGCTTGACACAGTCGCTGAAAGGAAGAAACATCTGCACAGCGTATATTTCAAGGGACCTGGCGTATATGGCATAATGTTCTTAATATGTTTGCTCACCTTCTGGCGCTATGTGTTTTAACCAAGGTCACTTCTCCGAGAAAGGTTGTTTCCCCAGGTAGGGATTTTTCCCTGAAGTTAGGGAGGGAATAAAACCCCTTAACTAAATGCCAGGCGGGTAGTTAATCAATTTAACTACAAACAATCACCCTTAATCTACATAATCTTTACTCCCTGGAATGGAGATAAGAAACACCCTAACCTTTGAAATAGAAATTGACAGGATTAAAATCAACTGGTATAAATACAGATGTAACAAGACAATAAAAGAAGAACTTGGCTGGAGATCCTGGCTAGAGATCCTGGCTAGGCTGCTGATCAACTGAACGCTGTCTCCGTGTCATTCCTTCTTCGCCGACTCTGTCCACACCTTTGGGGACCCTTGGACCTGCTGGGGCTAGACCTCAACAGTAAATGAGAGAGAATGGTTTTGGGGGGAAAACGATAATCCTCATTAATCACTGATGTCCTCTTTCAGGAGGAAACTAAATAAAACCCACTGGTAGGACCCACCATTTTCCTTCCCTCCACACATACACCTATCTCCACCTACAGATTTCCTGTCTC
Organism: Myotis lucifugus; assembly: GCF_000147115.1. Taxonomy (NCBI): domain Eukaryota; kingdom Metazoa; phylum Chordata; class Mammalia; order Chiroptera; family Vespertilionidae; genus Myotis; species Myotis lucifugus. Next base: position 220,868 of record NW_005871183.1, on the reverse strand, counting down.
TTCTGCCCCATGTACTCCCTCTCCCAGAGCCATTAGACAGTGAGTGCCACCATAACTACATCTGCCCTCAGCCACCTGGGCTACATTACTATGAAAGGATAACTTCTATGATTTTACTAAAATTCTGTTAGAGCTCTATCCCCTTAACATGGCTAAAGTATAATTATAGCACACACACAAAAATAGTGGAAGCTATTATAAATAACTGCATGACAATATGAACCTCATGCTAATCATCAATAATCACATCCAAACATAAGTCACACAGAATTCTTAACCAAGATACTTGATAGTTAATACTGGAAAAAAATACAGTGGTAGATTTGTGTATCTGCTCAGTTGAAGGTGAAAAAATGCAATTAACTCCTTTTTATAGGCCAGAGTATTATTCCCATGATCATTACTTAGCTAAGCTACTTAAGGATAAGTGTCCTTTAGAGAAAGGACTCTCTTTCTCATTAACTAGATTTCTGACCCATAGAGGAGTTTTAGCATTTATTTTCAGGTGTTTTAATTTTTTCCATTAAGCACTTCATCAAAATTTTAGGAAGTAATATGATTTAATATTGTTTGGTCAAAGGTCTTTATTTAATAAATCAAATCAGACTATTGGCTTAAGTCCAAAAAATAAAGGTCAAACATCTTGACATAACTATTTTTGAAGAATTTATCGCTAGGCCGATTATTAGCTGAGATACTCTCTAAAGTAGATTTGCTTTGAGAGAAAGTCCTCTTTCAAATTTAGAAAACCAAAATAACCAATAACCATTCTAGTTTCTGAGAAATAAGCAAAATAAAAAATTCAGTTGAGGTCACATACGCATGTCACAGAGACAGTTAATAATCCAACATGAAAGAGAACCAGAGATAAAGAACACATCAATTATCCTAGATAATGGACCTATAATAAAAATAAAGGGTACTGTATTTGAGATAATCAAAGAGTGGGTTAATAAGGAATGACTGGCACTTACATGTTCTGCTCCTTCAGAGAGATTATAGTGATTACAGTCTTGCTGAAACCCTTTGTAATGTAGCATTAGGATTTATTAGCACAATATTTTAAAAATAAGAAATACAGATTCAAGACATGTCATATTTTTCCTATAATTAAAAGAATTTAATAAACTGAAATTATGTATTTTTGTAAGAAAAGGGGTCTAGGTCAGGCTCTTCCATAATTACCTTAACATTTATTAGTGGTCTTAAAGTTCAAATGTTATTACTTCAGGTGATGGGAGCCCACATCCACACCAAAAGGATAGGGAAAACATGAAGAGAAAAATGGTCTCTGTGTATACTCTTTAGAAATGAGTGCTCGCTTCGGCAGCACCTATACTAAAATTGGAATGATACAGAGAAGATTAGCATGGCCCCTGTGCAAGGATGACACGCAAATTCGTGAAGTGTTCCATATTAAAAAAAATGAGAGAATTCTACAAGTGAGTTATTGTATTTTGCTTGTTTCCACAGGTTTCCAAGTCTTAAGTAATGAAGTCACTACTAAGTCCCTGTCCAATCAGAAAGAAAAGCATCAGAGGAACATTTGCAAAAGTGAGAGAGGCAGGGCCTTGCCATGTTCCAGGACTGCCTGCTGCTCAGCATGCAGGCCCTGTCTGTGGAAAAGAGTGCGGCCACAGGAGAAGCCGGCGCATAAAGAGCATCCCATGCTGCCTCTGAGGCATGGACTTTATACTAAAGCAATGGAGAGGCATTTAAGAGTTTTCACTAAGGGAATAATTCAATCAGCTCCACGCTCTAGAAAGATCCCTCAGGCTGCAGAGCAAACACAAGGCAGAAGGAGCAATATTGGAGGAAGGAAGACCAATTGGGAGGCAATTGCACTAATCTAGGGGAAGATGAAGTTCTTATAAACAGAGCTGATGGCAGTGAGGATGGAGAGAAGCAGCTGGCTGTGAAAGAGATTAGGGAGGAAGAAGCTGCCAGACTTGGTGATTGATTGGGCAACAGTGAGGTTGAGGCACTAGAATGACAGGCAAATATCTCCCTCAGGTAACAGGATAAATAATGGTGCCTGAGTTTCCTTTGGAACATCCACGGGTGATGGCCACTAAGCAGATTGATGTATAGGTCAAGAGCTCAGCAGAATGACCTGGACCAAGTTAGAGACCCCTGTCAAAGATGCATTTCTCCTGCACTTCTATAGCAAGCTGTACCATGTCTATCATATCAGTCACATTATTGAAATTATAGGTTTACGCTCTGTCTCCTCTACTATGCTGCATATTCACTGAGGACAGGCATCATTTGTATTCATCCTTCTCTTTCTAGTACTCAACAAATAATTATAAGAATATTCACCAGGTACTGTTTTCTCATGCATAAATTTATTTAATGCTCACAACAACCTTTTGAGGCAGTAGTAGTATTATCAGATGAGGAAACTGAGGCTGAGAATCAGTAAAGGAATTTACCAAAGTCCTGCCACTAGTAAAACAGACATTGAACGTGGATTATTACCTTAGGCCAGTGATGGCGAACCTTTGACACGCGTGTCAGAGGTGAAACGTGAACTCATTTTTTTGGTTGATTTTTCTTTGTTAAATGGCATTTAAATATATAAAATAAATATCAAAAATATAAATCTTTGTTTTACTATGGTTGCAAATATCAAAAAATTTCTATGTGGGACACGGCACCAGAGTTAAGTTAGGGTTTTTCAAAATGCTGGAACGCCAAGCTCAAAAGGTTCGCCATCACTGCCTTAGGCAATGGTAGTTTCTTAACATGTGTTAACTTAAATAAATTGACCTGAGGACTGTATAGAAAATAAGTTACGTAGAGAAATGAAGGAAAGGGTGTAGTTATAAAGAGGAATGAGGAACTGGAGACATTGTAATCTACTTCATGCGCCATTTATTTATTTTTTTATTTTTATTTTTGGAAATACTGGGGGGCCAGGAGGGCAAGTCCAACTCCAGGGGAAGGACTTACACTGGTGCTCAGGCCTCACCAACCTTTTACTGGTTTGGGATACACCAATGGCCCTTAGGCAGGCAATTTCCAGTAATAGGCAAACTAGCCTATCAGCAAGGATTTATATAAATGGGGAAGTTGCTTCAGCTACCATTGTCTAGACCAGTGATGGCGAACCTTTTGAGCTCAGCGTGTCAGCATTTTGAAAAACCCTAACTTAACTCTGGTGCCGTGTCACATATAGAAATTTTTTGATATTTGCAACCATAGTAAAACAAAGACTTATATTTTTGATATTTATTTTATATACTTAAATGCCATTTAACAAAGAAAAATCAACCAAAAAAATGAGTTCACGTGTTACCTCTGACACGCGTGTCATAGGTTCGCCATCACTGGTCTAGACTAACAGTGGGTGCACAGCCCTGACCATTGCCAGAGCTCAAGGGTCACCAGCCTTCCGGGATCCTTGTCCACACCTCTCTGCTAGTGAAGACAATAGGCAGCTTCCCACATACAGTGGGGCCTTGACTTACGAGTGTCCCGACTAACCAGTTTTTTGAGGTACCAGCTGTCTCTCCGCTGATTTTTTGCATTGAGTTGACAGAGTAATTTGAGTTAACGAGCTCCTTAACAAGCTCGGTCTCGGAAGGAATTAAACTCGTAAGTCAAGGCCCCACTCTATTGTTTTTGTGATTAATCACTATGCTTTAATTATGTTCAGTTTGTAACAATGAAAATACATCCTGCATATCAGATATTTACATTACGATTCCTAACAGTAGCAAAATTACAGTTATGAAGTAGCAACGAAAATAATTTTATGGTTTGGGGTCACCACAACATGAGGAACTGTATTAAAGGGTCACAGCATTAGGAAGGTTGAGACCACTGGTCTAAGGTTTATTTCTACCTCAATTGCTGGCTCCTACCCAGCCTGGCCCTGGTCCGGGCTTGGGCAGGAGGCAACCAACTGATGTGTTTCTCTCACATCAATATTTCTGTCTCTCCCTCTCTCCCCCACTCTCTCTAAACATCAATGGGAAAATATCCTCAGGTGAGGATTAAAAAAACAAACAAAGGTGGGTAACCTGGTCAGGAGGTCAAATCTTCAAAGTGCATGCAAGCTGCTCCTCCCATGGGGTCCGGACTGAATGTTCCTGAGCATCTCCAGGAAAGCCTGCGGGGATGGCGCCTCCACATTCTGGAAGGTGTTCTGGACTCTGCTGTACGGGAAGAAGTATTTCGCCTCCAGCCAGATGAACCCGAAGTGATTCTCATCGAACAAGATAAAGACTCCAGGGAAGCGCTGGCGGTAGGCTGAGCCAAGTAAGGCAACAGTGTCCACGCCATAGAAACACATCCTGCACGTTCCAGAGTAGTTCTGGTTTCTTGACAGCACGCCGACAGGCAGAACAAACAGGACAGGCTGCTCCTCCGAAGCTGCAGCCCTGGACTCCCCGACGCTGGGCTGGGCAGGGCTCTCCAGCCATGGCACTCGCTTTCCTCAGTCCCGTCTTCTTGCTGCTGCTGCTGCTCCCGGATCACCTGCTCATCAAACTTCTGGACCACGCGGGAGAGCTTGTTGAAGTTGCGGAAGATCTCGCCATCTCACAGCTGGATGCGGCACATGAGGTGGATCTCTAACGTCTTCTTGGAGTCTCCCGTGATATCGGTGACCCGGGCATACTTCCCATGGAAGCTGAGCATGGCAATCTTTAGGCCAAAGTCATCTAAGTAGTATTGAAAGAGGCCTGGCCTGATGAGGTCGTCCGGGTGGCTCGGCGGGAGGTAGAGGCGGCTGTAGGTCAGGCAGTCATACTGTAGTCTGTCCTCCCGCGTCAGCACCCACTCCCATTCTTCCCTAAGTCTTGCTGTTAAATCCGTTCCGTGGTCTGTCTTGTTGCAATGGGTGGTGAACCTGTCCTTCTGAATCAGCACGTGGCAGTTGTGGGGCCTGCTGTGGAGGCCTTCCATGCACTCCACCGTGGCTGGTTTCCTCTCCATCAGGCGAATTCTGAACACGGGCTTGAAATGTATGGGGCCACCCACATGGGTGTGAAAGGAAGGCCTGTATTTCCAACCAGTAATGCATAAGCCGTCCACCACTGCATTCACTAGTGTTCTATAGCTATGTTATAGCTGCCACAATCCCAAAATGTTTCTGTATGGGAACAGCTTCTCATAGACTTCTCGATAAGACATACCGATCATCTCCAGGTTCTGCAAGTTTTTACGAAAGCCAAACTCCTCCCGGCAGCACCTTCTCCAGATGCTGTCGATGTGCAGGATGAGGTGGAATTTGGTGCAGGCCTGGGCCAGGCTGGGCAGGTCGGTGGCGGGAACACAGGAGAAGATCTCCACCGGCATCTCCTATAAAAACATGCATCCTCCAGCTCCAATCTCCTTTAGGTGCCCCAGAGAAAGTGCGAAGATGAAATCAGCAAGAGGGTTGTTTTCAGATATCATGGAGCTAATAGTATTTGAAGTTAGGAAATATTGAGGGATTCAAAAAGTAACTTCAAAGAAACAGACTTGAAGATATTCTGATTCAATTCAACAAACATCTGCCAGTCAGGAATACCAAGTTGAGGAAGACAGTGGTCTAGGCCCTCAAGAGCTCACACTCTCTTGTCTAGTGGAGAGGACAAGCTTGTAAACAAATGACTGATAAAATCCATGAGGCGGTAATATAATGAACAGCCATATAACCCACATCTCCATCCTCTGGGGTTGGGAGAACTTTACAAATCTGACCTGCAAATATCAGAAACTTTATAGCTCTCTTAGGTAGTATTTCTCCCAAATCAGACAAATCTTAAGTAAGTTGTGATATATTAAAGAGCAGTGAATAATTAACTCAACCCCCATTTCAACCTGGCAAGATAACTTGGTAACCACATGGATTCTGTTCTACCACTTACACTAGATATACAACTTTGAATAAGAAACACTTTTTAAGCCGTGGTTTATGGGGAAAATAATGATGAATAACTCATAGAATTTTTTGAGAATTAAACTATAATAATAGAGTTTTCACAGTGTGCTAGGCAGTTTTTGGTACTTTACTTCTATTACCTCATTTAATCCTTACAAAAACTATATATGATAAATACTATTATTAGCCCCATTTTGCAGATGAGAAAACTGAGGTACAATGATTAAGTGATTTGTCCAAGTTACATGACTAGTAGGTGGCATGGCCAAGATTTCAACAGCGGTTTGGTTCCAAAGCCTGCATTCTTTAATTAGCTTTCCATTTTTAACTTACCTCTCAAGTTAGATGATGTTTCTAAAGCTTTCAGCATAGGGCTCATCACATTAATTGAACCAGTGTTGCTTTATAATAGAAATTAAATGTAAAGTACTGAGCCCACGTATCTTTCACCTCCTCCTACAGCTATTTGGTCAACAAATGATAAGGAAGTAGAGAGGGTGAACAGCCACCTAGAAAATGAAGGCTAATTCTTTCCAGGACAGAAGAGGAAGTGAGTATAAGTGGGAAAGGAGACAAAGGTGGGAACAGGCCCCATTCTAAGATGAAAGCCAGGTTTGAAGGGGCAAAAAAAATTACAGAATTTGAGTAAGAGGTTGAAAACAGCAGCTTTCTCTGCTCCTGTCTGAGACTTTGGGGTGAGACTGTCACTGGGTAGAATAGCAATGGTTAATGGTTCTGTGAGGCTGAGAAAGGATCCAAATTCATGTTCTGGGCCTTCTACTTGGTGTGGAAGGAATCCTAAGTTCTACATGCCCCATGGGCAAGTGAAATTCAAATTTAACTAGGCCTCCCATATTTTATCGGCCAACACTGGTCTCCTTGTAAATTATTGAGGGGAAACTACTCCTGGTATAGAGCAAGTTACACCTTTATAAAGGAATATTTTAAGCAAAAATGATCCCCAATGGAGTCTTTTGTTTTTTCACACATGGAGACAAAACATAGGACAAGAAACAGTAACCTCAGGTTAGAGAGGAAAATGGTTAGATAAATCATGCTACACTATTTTCAAAGACGGCAAACAAGTATCATAAATATATCCTGACAAACCTTGACAAAGTTTCAGATCAAAATCACAGCCTCCTTAGCAAAGTAAAAGATGAAAAGATGAAATATGGCATCATATAAAAGACTACACAAACTTTTTAAAGGGAAAAGTCAAAAATCCTTAGATAAGCTATATGGGTGTTGCTTTTATTACTGCCATTTTCCATAAAAGTCAGATATTCAGTAATAGGGCTTCCTTACATTTATTATCCTAAAGCACAAATAAGTTAATATTAACACAAACATTATCTATACTAATAAAGAGCTAATATGCTAATGGTCAGGACACCGTAACACGTAATGACCAGACCATTAGCATATTAGCTGGGGCATTGCTCCAGAGATGGGGCGAAGCAGGTAGGCGTCCAGAGGAGGTGGGACCATCCCATGTCGGGGACATCAGGAGTGAGAGCCTATAGCACCACCCTCACCAGTCCTTCGTTACCTACCACTTGCACTCTGAGCGCCCTTCGGCCCACCTGCCAGGGGAGGGAGCACAGCGCAGCAGGCAGGAGGCTTCCACACTCTCCTCTGGCACCATGATGGGGCGGAACCACCACGTTGCTCTGGAGATGGGGCAGAAGCAGGGAGGCGCCCAGAGAAGGTGGGACCAGCGCCAGGCAACTTGAGGGACTTGAGGGACTGAAGAAGTGGCCAGTGAAGGCCAGAGGGTTTCGGGGCTGGGCCAGGCACACTGGATCTCTGCATGGACAGGTTCAGATGTCAAAGCAGGGCTGCATGTGGGTTGGCGGCACCGCTGGGCTCCTAGTTAAAGATAATATAACATAGTAGTTAAGAACACAGATTTTGGAGTGAGGCTTGATTTTTATCTGGGTTCTTTCATGTTGCCATGGACTTTTTGGAAAGCTTCTGCACTTTTTCAAAATTGGTTTTAATCTTATAGTTAAATAATTTCTAATTCACATGGTTATTTTGAGGAATAAATGAGCTACTCTAGGTATACTATAGGTATACTAGTATATAGTAAGTGCTCAATAATGTCTATATCTACATTTATATCTGTATCTATAAATGATGGTTTGATATAGAGACATAGACATGAATGTAGATTTAGATATAGATATATAGATATGCAAGTGTGTGCATAATTTTTATATATCTATAATAATAAAAGGGTAATATGCTAATTAGACCAGACATCTTCCCGACGTCATTCCGACATCCTTCCTGATGAAGCCGGGGCCAGAGGGAAGCCAGCCTGGGTCCCGGGTGCCTGCAGGCAGCCTGAGAGAAGCCAGCCCGGGTCCTGGGTGCCCCAGGTGGCCAGAGGAGGGAAGCCCAGATCCCAGGTGCCAGAGGGAAGCTGGTGCTGGAGGCCAGGACAAGGAAGGCCTACTTTTATATGAATTTTTGTGCATCGGGCCTCTAGTATTTGCATATACTTGATAATTTTGTAAGGGTCTAATGCTGGTTGTTTTGGTCACTTTGTTGACCAATTGAAGAAAAAGATCAATCCAGGAAGCATTGTTAAATGAGAGCCAGGGGGAAGGTAATGAACAGGTCCCAACATATTATCCTTAGAAAGTGCCTGAGCTCTGGATTATTAGTGAGTAAATTGGTCCCTGCAAGCCATTCCCATACAGAGAAGAGGTGGTTCTGATCTAAATGCAGAGTCACTGTGCCCATATCTATTTCAGTCTTTACCTTTTATCTTAATGCTTCAGTCATTGGAACTCTGTCGCAGATTAATAGAGGTGAGAAAGTTGAGAGAGGAACCTATAATCACACCTCACTTCCAGAGATAGGACAACTGAGACCCAGAATGGAAAGGAGTCCCCTCCTCTAGGTCCCATAAAGAAGCTATTAATTGAGCAAGAATGAGATCTCAGCATTTTGCAGTCAATCCAGTACCCTTTCCAACTTATCCTGCTACTTCCCCAAAGGCACAGGGTCAGTGTGTGAAAGGGTGACCTGTGTGACATGTCTCCTCTCAAGGGATCAAGGTCATCCTTACATTATCCCTCTCTGCTTCCCACTCCACACATTCTCAATGAGAGAGCTCATTAACTCTCATCTCTACAGTGATAGTTCCCACACAGTGTCTCCAGCTCAGATCTTCCTACTAAGCTACACTCTGATATATCCAGCTGGATGCCCCCTGGACAAGAAAACTACACTCCAAGTGAAAATTATAATCTTCCCCCACATTCTTTCTTCTTTTCTTTTGTTCACTACCTTTGTATAAGGTAGCAGCATCCATCCTGTGTGGCATTCTTGACATAACCCATATTAAAACTAGATTGACTCTTTCTAAAATTCAAATTGATCACATTGCACATCAGAGAAAAAATCCTTCAAACCTTTTATTTTGATACATATTCCAGACTCCTTATGATCCCTGGCTCTCCTTCCACCACTACTTGCATTCCCTAAATAGTTCCCTCCACTCACTCCCACTGTCTCCTTTGCATGGCTCTATGCAAGCAGTACATCATAGTTCTGAGGCATCTACTTATTTGGCAACTTCATTGATGTTGGGAATAGTGCTTAGCACATGTTTAGTGACAAGAGCTATTTATTAGTTGAATCAACAAATAAGTGAATAAAAGTCAAAGTTTTAGGATCACTGTTTACTGAGGGCAAAATCTTGGGCTATGTAATCATTTCTCTGCCTTAAGTCCTTCATCTCTAACGTAAGAATTTAAATAAAATAATATCTTACCAAGCGATTGTGAGCATTAAAAGAGGTCATATATGTGAATGGACTTTGTAACAAATAAAGTACAGTATACTGTCAGTTATTTTTATTTTAGTTCTTTATAAACTTATTCTTCAATTTTAAGACTGGTAAAAAAGATATTGTCCCAGTATCTAGTTAACCTTGAGAATAAGCCCTTGAAAATATCTTATTGAACAAAATTTTAAGATAAAGTAAGCACCAGTGTCATCAGTATCCTTAATTATGGAGGTGTAAGAAGTGGATGAATTCTCAAGCTTATAAGAGCCAATTTCTCCCCACTCCACCACTTCATTTACATAGTAGAGCCCTCATGTACTTGTAGTGTGGTAGGGGGAGAGAAGTGGAAGATGATACAAGGTATTATAACAAAGTCCACTTTTAAGTAATTATAACTTAAGCTAATTACATTGACATTTCTCAGCAAGGATTAAGTAAGTCAGAAGTGAAAAAAAAAAAGGGGCATATGAGGAAAAGAAAAAGCAAAGGTTGGACTACAAGAGCATCTCTTTTGCTTCC
>NW_005871183.1:184572-210385 GCF_000147115.1 Myotis lucifugus | reverse complement strand
GTCACACTCAGGGCAGGTCCGATGGGGTGGTTATGGCTCTACCCTGACAACACACAGAGCAGAGCCCATCAAGGAGTTGAGGCGCCTTCCCCTGTCACGAACAGAGCAGGGGCGATAGGGAGGTTGTGGCCGCGCCCCCTGTCACACACAGAGCCGCAGGGCGATCAGGGGGTTTGGGCGCTGCCCCCTGTCATGCTGATCCGGTGCCAGGAGGCCTCACGGTTCCGCTGATCCTGGTGTTGGGAGGCATATTACCCTTTTACTATATAGGATAGAGGCCTGGGGGCCGGCTGGTTTGCCCTGAAGGGTGTCCTGGATCAGGGTGGGGGTCCCCACTGGGGTGCCTGGCCAGTCTGGGTGAGGGGCTGAGGGCTGCTTTCAGGCTGGCAGTTGTTGATTGAAGCTCCCAACTGCTCCTTTTTTTATTTTATTCTGGGCCAGCTTTAGCTCTGGCTCTAGCTCTGAGGCTTCGTATCTGGTTTGTTTCGGTTCTATAATCGAAACAATGTATAACTTCAGCTCTGAGATCCCGGCCTATATTTGTTAGAATGTTTCAAACTGCCAGCTGAGAGGCCGGCAGCGGCAGGCGGGGAACGTTGGAGTCTGCAGTCACTGGAGCAAGCAAGCCTCCCTGCTCGCTTCAGTGCATGGCTGCCGGCCGCCATCTTGGCTGACAGTTAATTTGCATAAGGATACGCTGATTAGCCAATGGGAAGGGTAGCGGTCGTATGCTAATTACCATGTTTCTCTTTTATTAGTGCAGATTCTTCAATTTTAAGACTGGTAAAAAAGATATTGTCCCAGTATCTAGTTAACCTTGAGAATAAGCCCTTGAAAATATCTTATTGAACAAAATTTTAAGATAAAGTAAGCACCAGTGTCATCAGTATCCTTAATTATGGAGGTGTAAGAAGTGGATGAATTCTCAAGGTTATAAGAGCCAATTTCTCCCCACTCCACCACTTCATTTACATAGTAGAGCTCTCATGTACTTGTAGTGTGGTAGGGGGAGAGAAGTGGAAGATGATACAAGGTATTATAACAAAGTCCACTTTTAAGTAATTATAACTTAAGCTAATTACATTGACATTTCTCAGCAAGGATTAAGTAAGTCAGAAGTGAAAAAAAAAAGGGCATATGAGGAAAATAAAAAGCAAAGGTTGGACTACAAGAGCATCTCTTTTGCTTCCATTCAGGAGTGTAATTAAATTAAGTAGGATTGATTGAGTGTCAAACATCTGTGGGAGTCATTTCCTAACTTCATTAATGCTATTGTGTCTGAAGAAGCCTCAGTGGTAATTTCCCTCACAAGTATATAATGAGAGTCCAGTGATGTGATATGAAAGCATGACATGGAGCTGCTGTGCCCTGTACTGCTGCCTGTCTATATGTGAGGATCTTATTTGAAATGCTGGCCTGGCAACAGGAAAGCTACATTATCCACCTGAGCAGTGGGAGTGGGACAGCAGGCAGCAGCGAGCTGAGGTAATGGAGTCATAAAGTTGAGAGTTTAGACAGCAAGCATAACGGAATAAAAGCAGGACTGCTTAAAGGAGAACTAAATGGTCATAAAATAGATCATATATAATGAGGTACAGCAGATAATGAGGTCCATTTATATGGAAAACACTAAATAAAAATCATGACCATTTCCTCTTTAACCCCATACCCATCAGAGCTTCTCCCAGCAGCTGGATTTGCAAGGTAAACTAGGGAGGCTGAATTAATTTAAAGGAAATTATATATATATATATATATATATATATATATATATATATATAATCAGCTTATTTCATTATTATGTGCATTACTGATTATATAGTGGGCCCCAGTGGAATAATTGGCTCTGGGAAAAACATTATAAAAGATCTATAATTCCTATCTTTTTTGTAGAATTATGGTTTGAATGGTTATTAATACTATTATAGTTATAAAATAATTAAATGGGGATAAATGTAAGGTTTATTCATTTTATCATTGTGATTAGAAGTTTCCTGCTCCCAAGCTTTGTTCATTAATTCATTTATCAATTAACTAGAGGCCCAGTGCACGGATTCTTGCACCAGTGGGGTCCCTTGGCCTGGCCTGCACCCTCTCACAATCCAGGATCCTTAAGGGAATATTGGACTGCCGGTTTCGGCCTGATCCCCGCAGGCCAGGCTGAGGGACCCCACCAGTGCACTAGTCTGTGCAACAGGCCTCTAGTATGCATATAAGAACTTTGGTTAATCTCTTCCCACCCACCCCCCTCCCCCCTTCCCTCTGAAATTCATCAGTCTGTTCCATGTTTCCATGCCTGTGCATTGAGCATCTTCCCCCTGGTGGTCAGTGCGTGTCATAGCTACCGTAGAATGGTCAAAGGGTCACTTAGGCATATATATATTTATATATTTATATATTTATATATTTATATAAAAACCATGGGTGGTGTTCATCAAGTCCAGAAGAAACACTGCGACCAAGCAGAAGGAAGTCAGTCCTGCAGGGGTTGTCTTGGCAATGGCTGCGCCCTCCCCCAAGCTGTTTCCCGGAGCTGTTTCCTGTAAGGGCGGGGTTTGAGGCAGGAACCTGCCCTCGGAGCGTGGAGGCAGATCTTTCTAAAGTGTGCCGCACACCAGCACGGCCAGGGGTGAACCTGAGTTGGGGTGGCTGAAAGGCTTAGAAAGACAGACAAGAGAATGAAAGCCAGGTCTTGGTGGGACGCTGCTTCTCTGAGAGACAGCGACCACGCCCACAGCCATGCCTTTATTTTATAGCAGATGCTACGAGGCAAAGTAAGGGCATGACCAAGATGTTTACAAACATTCTCCTGGGTTTCAATCCTACTCAACTACATGCACCTGAACTCTATCAAGCCTACATCACTCAGGCACATGGGGCCACGTGTTCGGACCATAGGTTCAAGCTTACAACTACAGCTGTTGGCTATAATTGTGCTGGGAGGGCTCTGCCCTCCAAGCTGGGACTTGCACATGGCAATGAGAGGACTGTGCCCTCTCATCAGTCCAAGGCTTGAACCTGTCCAAAACACTGTAGCTGCTCCCCACAATAAAATTTTAATTCTGTTTCTTTGTTACTGATGTTGTGGCCCCACCCCATAACAAAGAAACAATTTCTGGAGGATGAGGCCCAGAAATCAGGATTTTAAAAAGATTCCCAGGTGATTCTAATGTGCAGCCAAGATTGAGAACCACTGCTATAGATAATATTAAAAATATATCTAAGCATGCAATTCTTTGTCCAAAAAAATGAGCATGTTCAAAAATTTAATGAAGAAAATTTGGATATACTCAATGGAGATTTTCACACATATTTGACTGATGATTCCATTGATTCCACAGATGATGCTGAAAAGAAAAATTTTCCCATCGAATTTCTTAATAGTATTACTCCTTCAGGAATGCCATGTCATAAAGTAAAATTGAAAGTGGGTGCAATCATCATGCTATTGAGAAATCTCAATAGTAAATGCGATCTTTGTAATGGTACCAGATTTATTATCAAAAGATTACGACCTAACATTATCGAAGCTGAAGTATTAACAGGATCTGCAGAGGGAGAGGTTGTTCTGATTCCAAGAATTAATTTGTTACCATCTGACACTGGCCTCCCATTTAAATTGATTCAACGATGGTTTCCCATGATGCCAGCATTTGTGATAACTATTAATAAATCACAAGGACAAACTCTAGACAGAGTAGGCATATTCTTACCTGAACCCATTTTTGTACATGGTCAGTTATTTGTTGCTTTCCCTCGAGTTTGAAGAGCATGTGATGTTACAGTTAAAGTTCTAAGTACTTCATCACAAGGGAAATTAGTCAAGCACTCTGAAAGTATTTTTACTCTTAATGTGGTGTACAGGAAGATATTAGAATAAGTTTAATCACTTTATCAGTCATTGTTTGCATCACTGTTGTTTTTATATCATGTTTTTGTTGTTTTCATATCATGTTTTTGTCGTTTTTATATCATGCCTCTATTAGGTTATATTCTTTTGTTACTGTTCATTAATAAATTTATATATTATTTTCATATACATTTTACTAATTTCCTTTAATCTCTCACATTTCTATTATAGAGAAAGGGTAAATAGCAATATTAAAATATCTCTGCTAATTAATTCCCTTTTTAAAAATATATTTTATTGATTTTTTACAGAGAGGAAGGGAGAGGAATAGAGAGTTAGAAACATTGATGAGAGAGAAACATCGATCAGCTGCCTCCTGCACACTCCCCACTGGGGATGTGCCCGCAACCAAGGTACATGCCCTTGACCGGAATCGAACCTGGGACCCTTGAGTCTGCAGGCCGATGCTCTATCCACTGAGCCAAACCGGTTAGGGCAATTAATTCCCTTTTAATGTGCACGAATTTTGTGCACCGGGCTACTAGTATATATATATATAATATAGATATAGATATAGATATAGATATAGATATAGATATAGATATAGATATAGATAGATGGTGATCAGTGCATGTCATAGCTATCGTAGAATGGTGGAAGGGTCACTTAGGCTTTTATATATATAGATGGCAGCTGTGGCCAGCTCTAAGGATGCCAAGTTGCATAAGAACAGTCTCTGCCTTTGAGGAGCTTTTCTTCTGGTATGGAAAACTTATAAGCAATGAAATCACCAAAATAAAAATTTAAATTTAAGTGGAAAGACAGAGATAAGCCCTGAGTCTCATGGGCACACAGAGGACTGGGCAGGCTCAGAGTACTAAAAATGAACAGAAATCGGGCTGATTTGGGCTGCCAAGGTAGATAAAGGAGAGGAGAAGGGGAGAATGATAGGGTTTCAATTTGAGCAAACTCCATTTACAAAGTCACCCAGGTGTGCAATAAGACAGATTTAAGGAAGGACTTTGAAAAGAAGGCTGATATAAAGGAGAGGCTGGACTTTGGGCCATAATGTGGGACTACGATGTTTTATTCTGCAACGGGCAATGGGAGCCACTGAGGATGGTTGTGTGCTCATTCGTTATTGTCACAAGCACAACACTTGAATATAACTTTCCACTACTGAATTCTCTCTCCCCTATGATTCAGTGGGGTCTTGCTGAGAAAACTAAGTCTGGAAGACACAATATATAATCTACTGAAATAACTTAAATTTATGCAGCTAATTTCTCAATGCACTTGATGCCCATCTCCATCATATCATCTGCCCCTGTGGCAAGGTAATTCATACTTGACAAAACTAAGACTGGAAATTGATCATGGAATCCTCAGTAATCTCTAGAAATGTAATCCCATTTGAAATCATCTCTGTAATAAGCAAAGCTGCTCTGAAGGTTTATGAAGCTGTCCTCATTTATCAATTTATCTTACATGTAAATGAGAAATTTTACCCAAAGACCATATTGTAATCTAAATTAATTTATCCTCAAATAATTATTTTAAAATAATTTAATAATCATATTAATATCTAAAGCACCTTGGAAATTTAGTGGCATCATCTCCTTCTGTTGAGGGACAGTGTTGCTATTTCTAGTAATTATTTTATATCACACATTCTCTCTGTGAGTAGTTGTTAGCATCTGGAGACTTAGTATGAGCTATGATATAACCAACCTGCCTGATTAATAATCCATTTTGTAATAGGGATCTACTGGGAGGATTTGTCCTGATGTAGTTGCACAGCAAAATTTACCATCTTGAAAAACTAACATATGGTCAACTGAATCAGACTGTGAGCATCTTGAGAGAAATTACCACATTCATCTTTGTCTGGCTTGCTAGAGGCTCAGCAAATATGTCAGAGTGTTGACAACTTGATGTCATTGTCAACCCTATCTATATTTTTCTCTGCATTGCATGGGTGGGGGCCTGAAATGAAATTTCCCAGAATTCCTTTCCCCATATTATTCTGGCTAAAATCGACCAGAGAGGAATTCACAAAGGTCTTGGAAAACTAAGCCATTATTCTGGTATCTTAGTGAGGAACCTGCCTGAGAATCTTCTACTTTGGTAGTAGATTCTCTGACCTTTATGCACCCCCCTGCTCATCCAAAAATTCTGAAAGCCTCTTTTCCTGTATTAAAACCCTTCCTTCCTATTTGGAACATTTAAAGCTACTTCTGTTTTCCTCATCTTAGTCTGCCTGGAATGAGCACTTTAGTGGAAAGAAGAAAGGAAGACAGGAAATAAAGGAGGAAAGGGAGGAGAGAGGGAGAAAGGAAGAGAGCTATGAAATTGGCTCCTTAGTTTTATACAGCTAAGTATAACCAGGGGTAAGCCTCATTCTTAATTCTATATGCATTCTACATCCTCAGAGGAGTGTGAATTCTTCCATCCTTTGGAAATATTAAAATGTCAGGAATTGTGACTCAAAGTCAGTCCTCCTCAGTATCCATGGATGCCAATAATGTAAATCATTGAAGATCAGCATCACAAGAAATTGTTGCTAATTCTCTAAATTAGAAAATGTGAACATGTTGGCAGATTAGTAATTGGAACTGAAAGAATAGTTGAGTCACTCAGAGGAAAGACTGGTAGAGCAGTGAGACCATCCACACAAGGAACTTAAGGGCAATGGCATGGATCTGTCAAAAAAATGAAAAGAAGCTGTGCTTTTGAATATTTTATATTCTGAAAAAAGAATAAGTGATATAGGTCAGCAAACTTAAGCAATGACACCTCTATGAATCAAATATCTAACTTCTTTGATTTACTATTTATAAACCACATGTTATGGGAATAAAAAGCAAGACACGTTTGAGGCATATGCTAAGCAAAGGTATTAAACCATATGGATTTTGACATATTTAAATCTGAACTAAAACAATTACTGTGTGCCCTAACAGGTTTGGTTCAGTGGATAGAGCATTGGCCTGAGGACTCAGGGGTCCCAGGTTTGATTCCAGTCAAGGGCATGTACCTTGGTTGCGGGCACATACCCACTGGGGAGTGTGCAGGAGGCAGCTGATCGATGTTTCTTTCTCATCAATGTTTCTAACTCTCTATTCCTCTCCCTTCCTCTCTGTAAAAAATCAATAAAATATATTTTTAAAAAAATTACTGTTTATAATACACATCCAATTTCTGGAACTACTAAATTCAGTACAACAATTTCTGTGTGTGTGTGTGTGTGTGTGTGTGTGTGTGTGTGTATTCATCTTCCATAATATCAAACATATTTAGCTATTTAAACATTTTTACTAATCTATAAAATCCTTTTATGTCCACTGCTGTCAAAGAAATGACAAAGACCAATAGAAGTAACTGTTAGTAATTTAAGTCATAGAGTAACAGTTTTTAAAATCATCTTTAGACAGTGTTTACTAAGAGCAATACTTTTTAGCTGAATCTCTTAGAACTCAAGTCTGTTGTCCCATGCTCATTTGCTTGGCTGTGTACATGTTTCTCAATGCAAACTTCTTTCCAAAAACCAACTCCTTTTGATTCCCTATTACCATTCTTTTCCATCACTCAGGCTTCGAATCTTTGAGTTCTCATTGATTCTTTCCTTTATTTTGTACGTTCAATCTAAAGCAGAAGACTGTGGGGTTTTTCTAGGACCTTTTCATTCTCTTCTCATTTCTGCAATACTTTACAAACTGAACTTCCTCTTCATTCTACTAAATGGATAAATTATTTAACAAACCTCTAGAAAGTATCTGACATGAAATTCAGTAATGTTAGTTCCCTTATCCTGCTTTCCTTTCATCTTTATGGCCTAAATTCTATACCACCCCAAGCACAATTCTGACCAGAATACCCTCTTGCTCAAAACCTCCACAGAACCTCTTTACTAAAATGTGGACCATTCAGCCCAACATTCCCAAGTTTCAATCACAGCCTCAATTTTCTCTCACTGCTGTCTTATATACAACCCTTACGCTGAGCCAAAGTAAACCATCGCCCAACATCATATACAAATACACCAGAGCTCTAGCCCCAAGCCACATAAGGAACTATTGGAAATAATTAACCAATTAGTTCATTGCAAAAAATTGGAGATTGAACCTAGTTACTTTAAAATCTAGTGCATTTGTTTACCTCTAAGAGAAAAATATCAAAAATGAATATATTACATATTCATTCCCCAATAAGACAGAGTACTTATTATCTGTACTGTGACTCAGCAAATTATACCCCACAGATCAAATCTGGATCATGTTGTTTTTGTATAGTCTGCAATCTATCAATGGGTTTTAAATTGTTGGGGAAAAAATGAAATGAAGCATATGTCATGGCACATGGACATTGTATAAATTTCAAATTCCAGTGTTGGTAAATAAAGTTTTATTGGAACACAATCATGCTCATTCATTTACAGAGCTGCTTTTATGCTACAACAATAGAGTAGAATAGTTGCAACAGAGACTGTATGGCCCACAGAGCCTAAATTACTTACTCTCTGGTCTTTTAAAAAGCATTTGTTGACCTTTGAACAGTATACCATGAATTAGGTACTTAACTCATACTGCTTAGTATTAATATTTCTGCTTTATTTTTATTTCCTATTTTCCCAACCTTTTTTAAAGCCCCTCAAAAATAGAATACTATCTGCTGCTTTCTAGTGCTCTGGACTACCATGGCTGATTTCTTACATAGTTAATACTCAGTAGATGTTTGTTAGTGATTCTGATGCTATCTCTATAAATAGGTATAGATGAACACATGTATTCTCCTGGAACAACTGGGGAAATAAACAACATACTGTATTAACTACAATTTTAACTACAGAAAAATGTTGTTTGCTCTTTCATTAAAAAAAAAATAGTTGGCCATGCCCAGCTGGATGGCTCAGTTGTTAAGTGTGGACCCATGAAATAAGAGGTCACTGTTTGGATTCCTGGTCAGGGCACATACCAGGGTTGCAAGCTCCCTCCCCAGTAGGGGGCATACAGCAGGCAGCCCACCAATGTTTCTCTCTCATCAATGTTTTTCTCTCTCTCTGTTCCTCACCCCTCCCCTCTCTGTAAAATCAATAAAAACATATTTTAATAAATAAATAATAATTGGTCCTTTGCTCATACCTACTTGAGTTTTTTCCAGAAGTGCTTTTGCATCTCCCTTGTATGCTTGCACTTAAGGTACCACAATGCCATGATGTCTTGACTTGAAACCACTTTTACTAAATTTGCCCCAACTATCCCTAGTAAAAACTGTAAATCTGAGAAACTGTTCTTTAAATGGTAAAGTATCAAACCCAATTTCATAGAAAATGAGTATGATGCCCCTCTAGATGACACCAAAGTAACTGGCCAATTAGGTTGTTTCAGTCAATAGCACAGTGATTCTGTGGGTTAAAAAATAAAACTGATCATTTGGCTGAATTAACTTAATTCTATCCAAATACTCTAGACAGAAGCACTGTGTAGAATGTATATATACTGATCATTCAAATGTTAATAGCCCCTCCATCAAGCACATATGCCCTTCACATATGTACATATGTGTATCCTACTTAAATGACTAAATAAAAAACAACATTTAATCCAAAACATCATCATGAGATACATGCACACTTTAGAACCCATTTTTCCATTCTATTCTATTCTTTTTCTCTCTGAATCTTTAAGGTTTGTCTGAGCTGTCAACAATGCTATGATGATTGTTTACAAAGCATATCTCATTCACAGGGAAGATAAAAGCCTGACCTAATACTCAGAGCAGTTGAGAAAGAAAAGAATAAAGGATGAAACCCTGACAATTAGGATTTTTATTTAAGATAGAAAAAAATAAAGAATAAATAAGATGTCAACAGAATCTACAATTTCTTCCTCTCTCTCTCACTCTCTCTCTCTCTCTTTTTTGGCTCTAGGCTTATATTAAGAAATAATACCACAATATTGTTTAGGCATGAAAAAAATTAATAGCAGGATTCTCAGGATAAGACAAAATTGATACATAAGTTTGTATAACTTTAGCATCTACTATAATTTTCTTTTGTTTCCTTCACTGCTGCATTCTCATGTCCTTTCTGTATTTCTTAAAATTTTATCGACAATTTTAATTTCTTAAGACCATGGGTCACTCAAAGTATTTCAAAAGTTTCAGTGCTCTCTATTGTCTTTTCATATTAGCTTTAAATAGAGTTATGAACACACTTTTCCAACAATTGCTCCAAATACTTAATATACTTTTGATAGGTGTATTATTGTTGTAAGTCTAATGTAGAGTTGAGCTGTGCAGTGTAGTATATTAAAAAGTTTTTAGACATTTCCAAATGAGAAGGAAGTTGGTAGAAGCTGTTTTTCATTACATAACTTCATTGCTCAGTTACCTTGGTCTTGTGAAATATTAAGTATCGGTCTAAATGTACTTGCAGGAGAAAGTATTGCAGGGTCAAAGTAGACAACTATTGTTTTTGAATATCCAACATCCATTCATTCTACTTTGCTAGCAGCACCCTAGTCTTCATGTGGGGACTCACCCTTCATTCATAGACCATATGGTTGCTGTGGAGCTAAGTTCACTTCCAGCTTCTGGGCTGACATGATCTCAGCCTGGCCAATCAGATCGTCTCCTTCTCCCAGTGACAGGGATTGGTTCATTGATGAGCACAGGGTTCAAGTTCAGCTAGTCAGATCCAAGCAGGGCTAGCCTCATAACCATAGCCTGAATGATGGCATACTTAAATAGATACTTGAATCTAGTAAAGTATGAGACACTTGAATCTAGTAAGGTATGAGGTTGGTGTTGAATGATAAAGGCAGAGCCTGTAGGTGAATGAGGCCAGTGCCAAAAAGGTTGTGTGAAGAAATGAAGAGGGAGAATCTAATCCTGATGTAAATCATTTGAGTCCTGCCTCAATCTTATTCCCAGTCTTTTTATTTTTATGAGTTAAATAAATAAAGAGTGCCCAATTCAAAATCAGTTTGAATTGGGCACTCTTTCACTTGCCATTTAAAAAGTTCTGATACAAAAATTGATGACTCTTCATTTCCCATGACCCTAACAGACACCTAGAGGGTAAAAAACTCTCATGTTTCATACACCTCCACCATACTGTAGGAAATCTAAGTCTCTATCTCAAGTCTCTATCCCCATAGCGTAGGAAACTCCCAAGAACACAGGTTATAGCAGAGATCTCCATTCCTGAAATATGTCTGACCAGTTTTCTTTCACAACTTCCCCTTAATTTCATTAACCTTCAGGAAGATATACGGAATGTTGCTAAGGTGTCATAAGAACTTAACTCTTGTTTATATCAATTAGCCTCTGACAAAATTAGTTTCACTATATGCTGTTATGCTTAAAGTCACAGAAGCTATCATGACCTTAAGTGAGGACACATTGTCCCCAAATTCTGTAAGTAGCCATCGTGTGGGAGGAATGAACATTTGTGAGAAGACACTAAAATGAAGGGGAATATCCAGATATAGTGGTTGGGAATTAATGTTCCGTCATTTATCATGTGCATACAGCCTTTAGTGTCAGTCTTAGAAGAACACCTTTGGTGCTAGATTTTAAAGGAGATGGTGAATTTCCTTGTGTAAGTTGACTGATGATTGATTTGGTCCACTTACTCCAGTAAAATTGATTATAAAAAAGAAACACTGGACTGGTCTTGGCTTGGTGAATAGGCTTTGAAAAATGTTTAAAATGAAAGAAACTAGTCTTTAAATATGTAACTCAGAAGTTGGACTTACTTTTGATGAGCAAGTCTAACATGATTTCCTTCCTGCTTTAATATGAAATGTCTAAGATCAGATTTGAAGATCATAATTCTGAAGCATGTTCGATTTGTCACCAGTCTCAAATCCCCATTTTCATGATTTTCCTAATCTTCTTAGGTTTACTCTGTATTCAATTTGCCCACCAGCCACCCTTCCTTCAACTTTGAAAAAAACTGTACTCTACCAAAGAGTCGTCTTCCTTCCTGTGTCCCTCTAACCCCATCTCCTAAATGAGATTTTTAAGTTCAGAGTCTTAATTTTGTATATTTCCCAACATTTTAGGGAAGAAAACTCTTTTCTGAATAGCTCACCAGAAAGATTTTTGGAGTTGGGGCTTGGGAATATGTGTGCAGAAAGCAAATGTTTTATTTTGCCCACCTCGCTCCATGGTGGGAGTCCCAGCAAAGTTCCCAGAGGAAAGAGAGCACCTGATGCCCAGGAAGGGCTGTGACAACCAGCAGGAGTGGAGAGACAGCCTGCAGCCACCGGGCTTTGTGCAGGCTCCACTGAAGCTATGAGGCCACTTAAATGAGGAGCTGTTCTCACTGTCCTTTCAAGCACGAGCATGAAAAACTTTACAACGTGATTTGAAGAGAAGTCTATTTTCAACTCATGCTTAAGAAGTTCTCACCCTGCTTCACTGAAACCTGTCTCTCAAAATCACACTTAATTTCAAATAGCTACTACATCCAAAGATGCTTCAGAAAACTGTGGAATGCAATTTGAAAAATACTTTTCCCGCCCATGTGGCCATTGAATGAACAGAGACGATGGAATGTACTTTCTGGTGATTCAATGTGGTTGAGGATGAACACTTTTCTTCTGGCCACATACAGCCATGCACTCTTATCCCTGTCCAATCCTATAGACAGGCAAATATGTGAAACACTTGCTTTTTAAAAGTATGTTTACTTTTTCAGTTTTAAACCAATTTTTCCTCAGCTATATGTATTAATATATTTATATTGTTGGGTTAATTTTTTAAAGGAGCATTCTTTACCATTTCAAATTCAAAATAGATTAATGCCCTCATTTCACACATTACACCTAAGTATATACTATTTTATTCAGCTATAAATATGAAGATGTAAAAGATATTTTTGAAGAAAGTAAAATATTTTCACTCATGACAGGAATATCAAGCATGTAATTAAATACCAGTGTAACATGCACATTTAATTTAAATCTTTAGGCCATCTGAAAATAGTTTTGAAAATGGAGCAAAATAACTACAATTTACTATGTTTTGAGTAAAAATAAGTTAGCATATTAATATTGAAGTCCACTCAACTGGGAGATTAAACTTGGAAAAGATGCAGATGTTATAGAGGTAGTGTATCTCTACAATACATAAAAGAAACATGGGATACATAATGTTATAGATTATATATAAAAATATAGCGTGTATGTATATTTTATGTGAAATCAATATAAGATCCTTTTAAGACAGGGACTTGCATTCTACATCCACTATGTATTCCTCATTTTAAAAAGTTTTGTCAGCACTATTAAAAACACAGAACATGTAAAGCCAAAAAACAAAAACCCACCAGATGTCAACTGTTAAAACTTCCCCATCTTTGGAAACCTAACATGTTTCTACTGCTAATTTACACTTTACTTCACAGTTAAAGGTACCTTAAAAGTGTTAAAGATAACAGTAATTTTATAATCAGATCAAACAGGAAAGGACACTGTCTTTCCTCTCTTTTTGCACAGAGAAAGTTGAGAAAAGCATTTCAAACTGAAGGTATTTTAAATAATAATAATAAAAGATTTTACTCTATCACTGACTTCTATTTGCATAAATTGCAAAGACAGCCATGTTTAAGTGATGACTGAAATACAACTGTCTGCAAAGGACTGAGCATAGTGCTCATCATATGTCAGTCGTGTAAGTGCTCATCACATGTCAATCATTAGAGACTCGTCATTAGAGACACATCGTGATCCAGTGCCACCTAAGACAATTTCTCAACAAATTCCAGCTCTTAACATCTTGTCTTCCCAAGCTGCAGAGAGGCTGTGAGAATTGAGGTATTTCCCTGATTACCAACTCTCATGGAAAACTCCCTTCTTGCATTTCTAGACCTAAAATGCAAGTGCTTAAGGTTGATACTGTGGAAGGAAGACTAAGAATTAGAAAAATGGACCCGAGGACCACATAACTTACTCGCCATCTCTTTTAGATATTGTTTTACATCCATAGGCAAATATCAAACAAAAACATTATGCGGCCTAAGATTGCTCAAAATAAAAATTTCTGGAGAGTGTTTCAAATATTCATTCTTCCTATTATTTTTCTTCTTTGAGATAGTTCTAGTTTTTTATTATTCTAATTCAAATGTAAGTTTTAGAAATTGTACATTGGTCTTCTTATCCAAAATCCTATTTAAACATTTCCCTTCTCTTCTGCCATTACCTCCTCCTCTCCTCCCCTCAAAATATTATAACACTATCATTTTCATATTCTGTCAGGACTCTAAGTTTTTAAGTTTAAAGTTATTGTCAACTGCTCTTTTCACTCTTCTTCATACAACCTCCCACAAACACTGAAATTCTGTCATTTGCATCTACCCTCTCCTCTCTGCTCCCATAGCCACCCAGTCCTCATCAGCTCATGTCAGGGTTATTGTGATGGCTTCTGAGCAGAGCTCTCTGCCTCCAGTCTCTTTTCCCCAGATTCCACCTACTCACAGACACTACAGTGACTTTCCTCTAACTTCATTTTCTTCAGGTCCTTTGGCTGCTCAGCAATCTCCAGTGCTTCAGTGTCACTTATTTATGCACAACCCAAGCCCTGTCTGGCTTTCTGGCCTTTGAGGCTTTCCACTAATATTACACCCCCCAGGACCCCATCCCACCTTCCTTTCTCATTACCTCTCACCACAGCCTCTGGGCTCTAACCAGCAGTATCTGTCTGCCATCTCCCATATGTGATTTGCTCATTTTCATCTCTGTATCTTTCTTCATGCAAATCCCCCACCCACTGACCTACAAATTCATTTCTGTTCCTTCTATCAATATCGTGCTTCTCTTCAGAATTCTGTTCATCACTCGTTTCTTCAGAAATTCCTTCTTACTCAATTGCAACCAAGTACGGGATTCCTCTTGTCTTTTATCCTCTAGAGTTGTTAAGAGTGGACAGTTAGGGACATAAAGAGGTTCAGGGCAATGCATATTATTTGGGAGCCAAATTCACAAATAGCTTGATCCAAATTAATAATAAAGAAAATATCTTGTGAATAAAAGAAACTATAAAAAGCCCAAATAAACAAAGTTCCCTTACTCATTTTATAAGGAAAATATTCATGTGTAATAACAATAGCTACCATTTACTAAGGACCTTATTTTATTTCTGCAAAGGGCTGTATAAATACTATTCATTTCATTTATATTATAAACAAGACTAGAGGCCTGGTGCACAAAATTTGTGCACCGGGGGGGGGGGTGTCCCTCAGCCAGCCTGCACCCTCTCCAATCTGGGACCCCTCAAGGGATGTCCAACTGCCTGTTTAGGCCTGATCCCACTGGACAGACATCCCTCTCAAAATCCAGGACTGCTGGCTCCCAACCGTTCACCTGCCTGATTGCCCCTAACCGCTTCTGCCTGCCAGCCTGATCACCCCCTAACCACTCCCCTGACAGCCTGATTGATGCCTAACTGCTCCCATGCCGACCTGGTCATCCCTAACTGCCCTCCCCTGCAGGCCTGGTCCCCCCCAACTGCCCTTCCCTGCAGGCCTTGTCCCTCCCAACTGCCTTCCCCTGCCAGCCTGATTGCCCCTAACTACTCTCCCCTGCTGGCCTGGTCACCCCCAACTGCCATCTTGTGCTGGCCATCTTGTGCTGGCCATCTTGTGTCCACATGGGGGCGGCCGTCTTTGACCACATGGGGCGGCCATCTGTGTGTTGGAGTGATGGTCAATTTGCATATTACCTCTTTATTAGATAGGATAAGTATTGTCACATTCATGTTACAAAGAAGGAAATTGATTGTCAGAGAAGTAAAATAAGTTGCCTGAGGTAACTCAGCTAGGAATATATAGATTTTGAACCCAAGTTTGTCCTTACTCCAAAATCTGTCTTCAGCTACCAAGTTACTGTCACTAATTCCTAACAGCATTTATAACATTTGGGTCTAGTAGTTGCTGGGGGAAAATAATTCCACACCTGGGCTGATTAATTTCATTTTATCAATTGGTATTTGATACCACCACATATTTTTCTCTCTTTCATACAATGCTTCCTCTTTCTTCCATACTATTTCCTAGTGAAGCTGCCTGCATCTTACTATGACTAGAAAATCAGAGGCATTATATACAAAGCCTTCCTTTTCTCTAAATTCATCATAAAAGCTAATTGAAATTGACCCTTCTCTTCTCTCCCATTATAGTGTCCCTTTCCCTAAAAAAGGTCAATCCATTCCATGTGCTTTGGTACCAATCCCCTCTTCTCAAAACCTTAATTCAGTATTTAACCTCCAATTTTTTTTCTACTGTTGCATTTTAATTATTTACAAATAGGCTATAATAGCTACCATGAATGTTTAAATAAATAATATATAATAAATAATTTATTTAATTCCCATAACACCATATACTGCTTTAGTCAGCTATGGCCTCACTTTTTTGCTCCTCTCTACGATCAAACTCCCCAATGGGTTGTCTTTACAACACAACCCACTTCCTCACTTCTTGTTCATCAAGTCCTCTACAAACTGGTTTCTTCTTACTGCACATGAACTGTTCTATTCAAGTCTCCACGGTCAAATCCATGTTGCCAGATTCAACAGGAATGTTCTTTCCTTATCTCTCACTTGATTTCTCAGAAGCTTTCAATAAAGTTGACCACTCCTCTCTGAAAACACTCTTTTTTTTCTTAATCTTAGTTATACCACTGGTTGTCCATTCATCTCTACAGTTCTCTCTCAGCTTTGTTGGCTGACTTATACTCTTCTTCTGATATCTAAATGTTGAGGTCCCTTAGGAGTGTGTTTCTTACCTTCTCTCTGTACTCTTTCTAAGTGATCTTATGAAATGCCATGGTTTAAATGAAATTATTATGTCTGTGATTCCCAAATTCATATCACCTGTCCAGATCTCTCCTCTGAGTTCTGGACTCCTATATCTGGCCTCTTCCTTGACACCTCAAACTGATATATGCAAAGGAAATTTTTATTTCTTCCAAAACTTGTTTCTATATAACCCCACCAAACCTATTCTTCCCATCTTAGTAAAAGGCTGACAAAACAGTCAATTACTAAAGCCAAAATGTTAAGAGTCACCCTTGCCTCTATTCTTTCCCTCAATCCTTCATATCTAATTCAAAAGTAAGTCTTGTGTATTCAATTGTTGGACTTGCCACAATCATCTCTCATCTAAGCTACAGTAAATAACTCCTAAAACAGCCCTAGTCCCATTCTTATCCCTCCCCAATCTTATTTATCACAGGGATCTTCTTAAGATATACATCAGAATAATATTATTTTCTTGTTTAAAACTCACTGATAGCTTCATTTTGTTCTTAGATTGAAATCCAAACTATCTCCATGTTCTATATCAGAGATAGACAATTTTTTTCTATAAGAAAGTGATTAAATAGTATAGGTTTTGTGAGCTATGAGCTATATGGTCTCATTTTAGCATGCAAGAAACCATAAAAACATTTAAAGAAATGAGCATGGTTGTGTTTCAATACAACTTTATTTACAAGAAGCTAGCAGAATTTGGCCATATTTAGTCACTGGCAGTAATTTCACAATCCCTCTATATGGTGCTGCATGATCTTATCCCTGTGTGCTCCTGTAACTGTATTTGTACTATTCTCCTCCATCATGTTGTCTTGGTCACATTGGTCCTCAATTCCAAGAATAAACCTATGCATATACTAGTCTGACTGCCTGAAATTCTCTTCTGAACCTTATCCTTCACTTAACTATTAGTTTCATCATAGATGTATCTTCTTCAAGGAGGATTTTTCCCGATTACCCTGCATAAAATAAGTATTCAACATCACCATCATTTTCTATTCTCAGCTCTTTTCTTGATCTCCCATAAAAATTATCCACTAATAACCATTATATTTATTTACTTCTTTATTTATTCGTATCTGTGTTTCCTATAGAATGTAGATTCTATAAAGACAAGGGTTCATATATGTCTGCTAATCTTTTTATCTTCCTTGCCTAGTGCTGTGCCTATCTGGCACATAGCAGTTGCTGCTCAGTAAATATTTCTTAAAAGGAAAATGAGGAGAATAAAATACAGATATGTCTATCTAGTCACCAAAATTTACAAGTTGATTAAAGCACTGATCTCCATTTTTTTATTATACATACTTTAAAGGTAGGGGGAAAAATTGAGTATGTATATTCTCCCTCGCCACTATATGCCCATGTTTCTTTACAAGTAATACCTAAACTATAGCACTAACACATGATGGTATAAAACATCTACCAAAATATCATTAGCTAAAATAACATTAGCTGCTAATGAGAGAAAGAGAAAGAGAGAGAGAGAGAGAGAGAGAGAGAGAGAGAGAGAGAGAGAATATGAGAAAGAAAATGAAAAAAGAAAAGAAGTTTATTCCTCATATAAATTTCAAAAGAAATATTACTGGTCACTGATTTATAACAACTGTCGCATAAGTGGCCCCGCTATCACCATGCTTACATAATCAAACCAGCAGAAGGGGAAAGGAATTTTACACTTGGTTGCACAAGTGAGCTTTTATGGGTCAGGTCTGGAAATAGAATACATCACTCAGCTCACATACTAGTAGCTGGAATCAGTCATGTGGGTGCTGACTGCAAGGGACTTTGGGAAATGTAGTCAATGCCAGGGAAAAAAATTAATGGTTTTAAAAAACAGCTAACCAATGGCTTCTATATTCTTGTAAATGGAACTTTTATTTTCTCTTTCCATCTTGTGTATCCACTAGAGGAACCACAGCCCACTTTGGAAATTACTGGGCTAGAATATTATAATGTAGCATTTCTAAATGGTTTTTTGACTGAGAGGCAATGTCCACTAAGAAAGTAAAGTTACACTTCACCAAATAGTAATTCCTTAAAGGTGTCCACCAGCCAACAAAGGAACCTGTACTATTTGCCTTTTCCTCCAGGTGTTCTGTCCTCAGCCTGAACTCACTTTATTCAATGTTACTGAATGCTTGAATGAATCTGACACTTTCAACCATAGTTGAACACTTTACCAGAAATTATTGCTAACATGAGTACCATTTTGCTTAACAGTCCTGAAAACAGAAAGAAATGACAATATTTGAGTTGAAGAGGTAATCACATTCTTATTGGAAATGATCTCTTAAAAAGCTTTTTTTTTCTAAAAAGAGATGATCAAACACACTGCATTGTCAAATTTAGTTCTTCCATAAGTTATAATGAAATTAACATGTTTCCATTTCCAGCAAACAATGTTTCTGCTATGAACCGAATGTTTGTGTCCCTTCAAAATTCCTATGTTGAAAGCCCTAACTTAAAATGTGATGGTATTTGAGAGTGAGGCCTTTGGAAGGTAATGAATTCATAAGGGTGAGTTTAATACCATCCTCATAAATGGGATTAGTGTCCTTATATGAAGAGACACAGAGAGATGATCTCTCCACCGTGTAAGGATAGAGCTTAGAGACAATCCTCTGCAATGGAACCCTCAGGAGCAACTGAACCAGCTTTCACCTTGTAGACTTCCCAGTTCCCAGAACTGTAAGAAATACATGTCTGCTTTTTTAGGCCACCCAGTCTATGGTATTTGTTATAGCAGCCCAGCCGACATGAACAGCTTCCCTCCTCAACCTCATTCATGGTTCCTAAAGACTATAAGTTGGATATTTTTCATTACTGAGCTGATGTAATGCCTTTGTTTAATTTCATGTCATCTCAGATTTCATCTCTAGAATATGTCCTTGGCTTCTATTTCTGTGCACACTATCTCTCCATTACCTTATACCAACCAATAGGTGTTGCAAAATCCAGCACCTTCTCACGCCTCTTCAAAAAATGCACTTGCACTAAGCATTTGTGGGGCTCACAAGGATTGGTCATACCATGTAGCACACAGCATTCAGACAGCTTCATGTTCTCATCTTATTACTCCCTCCCTCACTACCTCTTTTCCTGGAAGCAATGCAAGTCATTATTCTTATCTTATTTCTGGAAGATTAGGCACCATTTTTTATTTGCACAAGCTCTTGTGGTGTCACTAAATACCATAATTGTTTTACCAAAATGCTTTTTTCAGATAATGCTTGTCCCCAAAGAAATTCTAATAAATAAATTTTCTTCAAATCCTTACACGATAATAAAAATATATTTGCATTTTTATTTTGTCATTACTATTTGGACCTACCCATCACTATTGAAAATAAGAAAACTACCCCCATTTATGTTTATTAACAAAGCAGGTTGTTTTTTAAATCCCTATGTTTTTCCCTGGCTGGTTTGGCTTAGTGGACAGAGTGTCAGTCTGTGGACCAAAGGGTCCCAGGTTCAATTCCAGTCAAGGGAATGTACCTTGGTTGCAGGCTCGCCCCGGCCTAGGCCCTAATCAGGGCTCATGCAGGAGGCAACCAATCAATGTTTCTCTCTGTCTCTTCCTCTCTCTTCCACTCTCCCTAAAAATCAATAGAAAAAGATAAAATTCAGCTAACTAAAATATTATAGGAAAATGGCAGGGAAATAATGGGTGGTAAGATTAAATGCATTTAATATTTAATATAGTCAATATATGTAAGGCACATCTAAGATAAGAGCAAACAGCTAAAAGTGATAAAATGAAAAAAATATAATGTAGTTTGAAAAATACAAATAATATTAAAAATAACACTAAAAGGGGGAGAAATGTGCACATAGACTAAGTCCACCATTGCTTTACTTAGAATAGCTAGCAATTAAATTATACCATTTAAAACTGGCAAATCTCAAAAATGTTAAGCATGCCTCTGATTGCCTACACAGTTAAACTGTTGTTTTTGTGGGAAGAAGGAAGGACTTGAAGATGTTTATATAGGGCTTGATCTGTGGATAAGCACTCAACAGAATAATCAATATAATGGAACAGTTTACATATAAAAAATTATAATAATCTGGAAAAATATCCTCGGGTGAGGATTAACAACAACAACAAAAAGCCTATGTTTTGACCAGTCTGAGGATGGACAGGCATTGACAGTTCTATAAAGCAATTATACTTGTCAAGAGATTAAAAATAAATTCTTAAGGATGTTTTGAAATGACTCCCTAATGAGAGTAGAAATCACATTTTTTAATGATAGAGGTAAATTTAGTATTTCTGAAATAACTAGTGTGATGTTGCTGGCAGAGACAGAGATATTCAAAGCTTAGAAAATGATTCTAAAGTTCACAATAATTTTTTTTCCATTGTGTAGATGTACCACAGTTTTTTAATCCACTCATCTGTTGATGGGCACTTAGGCTGTTCCCAAATCTTAGCTATGGTAAATTGTGCCGCTATATACATAGGGGTGCATATACCCTTTCTGATTGGTGTTTCTAATTTCTTGGGATATATTCCTAGAAGTGGGATCACAGGGTCAAATGGGAGTTCCATTTTTAGTTTTTTGAGGAAACTCCATACTGTCTTCCATAGTGGCTGCACCAGTCTGCATTCCCACCAGCAGTGCACAAGGGTTCCTTTTCTCTGAATCCTCACCAGCACTTGTCGTTTGTGATGACAGCCATTCTGACAGGTGTGAGATGGTACCGCATTGTCAGAATACTATGCTGTGGTAAAAAAGGAGGAATTCTTACCATTTGCAACAGCATGGATGGAACTGGAGAGCATTATGCTAAGCAAAATAAGCCAGTCAGAGAAATATAAATATCACATGATCTCACTCATTTATGGAAAACAATGAACAACATAAATTGATGAATAAAAACAGATCCAGAGACAGAGAAGCATCTTCATACTGTCAAATCTCAGAGGGAAGGTAGGAGAGGGTGGGGTTAAGGGGCAGAGATCAACCAAAGGACTTGTATGCATGCATATAGGCCTAACCAATGGACACAGACAACAGGGTGCTGAGGGCATGAGTGGGGGGCTTGGGGTGCAATGGGGAGATAAGGACACATATGTAATACCTGAATCAATAAAATTTAATTTAATTTAAAAAATAAATAAATAAAAAAGAATTTGTTTTTTCATATGAAACAACTCCAATATTCTTGGAATAGAATATTCCAACTATTCTGGGAGGAAGTGCCTTTCAGATGTCTGATGGAATATTTAGTCACTATTAAGAAAGCTTACGCTGCTTATTTATACTCTAGTGATTATATCTTTAATACAAAGCATTAATCAATTAATATTAAAGATTTATGAAGGACAAGTTAATAATTTTCCACTCAATTCCTTCCTACTAATTAAAGATTTTTCACCATTAATCTCTATCCTTCAGCATTTAATCTACAGTAATGTTTGTCCTTTAGCTTTAGAATTAATTTTAAATAACATCTTTAATTTTTATATAGAGAACTATTTTCACAATTGCTTGTCAGATTAAATTAAGTAATCTCTAAAAGTCTCCTACTTAACTTTATATTATAAAATGTCATTTGCATTAATCTGATGATTTTAAACTACACATTTGGCCCAAAATGTTTAATTAATTTGGCAAGAGAATTATGGAAATAATAAAATTACTTCCAAATTTCAAGGAACACTTCATTTTTAAATGCCTAATTAAATATATCTTTGTAATAAAAGAAATCATTCTGAAGAAATGTAATAGTATTTTAATTTCCAAGCAATAGGTATGCTGAATATTAATTTTCCCTATATTGGGCATCCACAGGAGACAAAAGCATTATCTCACCAATGCCAAAGCAAGCAGTATATTCACCCAAAATGAAAAATAAAGGCAAATCAAAGTTGTTTGGCAAATATTACAAAGGGATGAATTGAAAATTTGAGTGTTTCATTTTAAAAAATTAAAAACTTAATTGTCATAGTATTATTTTTTATTTTTCTTGAATTTCAGTCAAGAGACCTGTGAAGAACAGTGATATTAAAAAGTTTAGCATTTAGTTACTTGTTTCTTCATTTATTCATTTTGTGATGCTTCTTTTCTCTGATGGGTGCTGCTTCTGACTGACCTCAAGTATAGCTACAAAATCTTCCAACACTTTCATATTAGCAGTAGAGTTGGATAAAGAAAAAAAGTTGAAAACTGGACAGCCACATGCAAATGAATGAAAATAGGTGTGAAAATAAAACTATCTATACCATACAGAAAAATTAACTCAAAATGAATTAAAGAATCAAATGTAAGATCTGAAACCATAAAAATCCAAGAAGAAACCGTAAGTGGCAAGCTCCTTGACATCAGTCTTGACGACGATTTTTTTTGGATCTGACTCCAAAAGCACAGGCACCAAAAGCAAAAATAAACAAGTGGAACTATATAAAGCTCAAAAGCTCTGCACAGCAAAGGACATCATCAACAAAATGAAAAGGCAGCCTACTGAATGGGGGAAAATATTTTCAAATCATACATCTGATAAGGGGTTAATTTCCAAAATATATAAAGAACTCTTACAATCAATAGCAAAAAATATTTTTTTCAACCAAAAATAAAAATGGGCTGACAATATAAATAGACAGTTTCCAAAGACTTACAAATGGCCCACAGGCACATGAAAAGGTGCTCACATCGCTAATCATCAGGGCAATTTCGGGAAGCCACCCACTGCCAATACTATCATGATAGTGCACCAAGGAACTCAGAAGGCCTATGGACCTTGAGCGTTGGCAGGGCTGACACTATACACCAATTGTTTGTGTTGAGACAGTGGTGGCTCAAGGCAAATTCCCTAACCTGATAATCCTTTTACTATTTACCAAACTTTACCTTTGATATGCTTGTATGCATTGCTAAAGGGCAAATGTGTATTCAAGTAAATAAAAAGCCCACGGCCAGAGGTCAGTGTGCTCTTCACTAAAGAAACACCACCTGGCCCCCACCCCTTAATAATTCATATTTCTTATCTAGTGTTTTCATTTGTGCATTGGCCCCTCCTTCAGATCCTGAACCCAGCTGTGTAACTATGTATGGTGGCAGGAAATGCAAATCAAACCACAATGAGATATCACTTCACACCTGTTAGAATGGCTATTATCAATTTTTTTCAAGAACAGCCAGAGACAGAGAAGCATTGATCAGACTGTGAAACCTCAGAGGAAAGGTAGGGGAGGGAGGGGTAAAGTGGAAAGATCAACCAAAGGACTTGTATGCATGTATATAAGCCTAACCAATGGACACAGACAACAGGGGGGTGAGGGCATGAGTGTGGGGGTGGGGGGGGTGGGGGGGTTGGGAGGGTAATGGGGGGATAAGGACACATATGTAATACCTTAATCAATAAAAAAATTTTAAAAATAAAAAATAAAAAAATAAAATCAAAATCAAAAGAATGTGGAGAATTGTGTGCTATTGGTGGTAATGTAAACTGGTACAGTCACTATGGAAAATAGTGTGAAGATTGCTCAAAAAATTAGAAATAGTACTACCATATGACCCAGCAATTCTACTTCTGGGTATTTATGTGAAGAAAAATAAAATTAATTCAAAAATAGATATGCACTCACATGTTCACTACAGCATTATTTACAATAACAAAGATATAGAAACAGCCCTGACCAATTTGGCTCAGTGAATAGAGCGTCAGCCTGTGGCCTGAAGGGTCCCAAGTTTGATTCCAGTCAAGGGCATGTACCTTGGTTGTGGGCACATCCCCAGTGGGGGGTGTGCAGGAGGCAGCTGATCGATATTTCTCTCTCATCGATGTTTCTAGCTCTCTATCCCTCTCCTTCCTCTCTGTAAAAAATCAATAAAATTCAATTAAAAAGATATAGAAACAAACTGAATATGTGTGCATTGTGTGTGTGTGTGTGTGTGTGTGTGTACACAGTGAAATACTACTCAGCCACACACAGAAAGAATGGAATGTTACCATTGCCATTTACAACAACATGGATGGACCTTGAGAGCATTATGCTGAGTGAAGTCAGACAGAGAATAACAAATACCATATGACCTTGTTTATATGTAGAAGGTAAGAAATAAGACAAACAAAACAGTCATACTCATAATAGACAGAACAGTAATTACCACATGAGGAGGTGGGGTGGGTGGTAGGAAAAATGGGTGAAGGGTCAAACGGTATAAATTTCCAATCATAAAATAAATAAATCATGGGGATGCAATATACAGCATGGTGACTATTGTTAATAATACTGTATTGCATATTTGAAAGTTGCTATGAGATTAAATCTTAAACGTTCTCATCACAAGAAAAAATGTGTAACTATGTATGGTGACAGATGGTAACTAGTCTAATTGTGGTTTTCATTGCCCAATGTATACAAATATTGAATCATTATGTTGTATACCTGAAACTCATGTTATATGTCAATTATATCTCAATAACAAATAAATATTACATCAAATGCCTTATTAAACCTTTTTGAAATAACAGCTGACATCAAATATTATGTTAGTTTCAGGTATACACCATAGTGGTTAGATATTTATATAACTTACAAAGTGATGACCCCAATAAATCTAATAACTATCTGACACTATACCTATTTATTACAAGATTATTCATTATATTCCCTTTGCTGTGCACAAAAATTTGTGCACTCGGGGGGCGGGAGGAGGGGGGTCCCCCAGCCTGGCCTGTGCCCTCTCGCAGTCTGGGACCCCTCGGGAGATAACGACCTGCTGGCTTAGGCCTGCTCCCGGGTGGCAGAGGGCAGGCCCAATCCCTAAGTGCAGCCCCTGGTCAGGCTCAGAGCAGGGCCGATTGTGGTGTTGGGTCGCCACCCCATCATGCGCAGAGCAGGGCGGATCGGGAGGTTGCGATGCAATCATCAGTCACGCTCAGGGTAGGTCCGATTGGGGGGGTAGGGCACCGCCCCCTGTCACACTCAAGGCAGGGTCGATGGGGAGGTTGTGGCGCCACCGCCTGTCACACACAGAGCAGGGCCGATCAGGGGGTTTGGGCGCTGCCCCCTGTCACTCACAGAGCAGGGCCCACCAGGGGGGTTGGGGCTCCGTACCCTGTCACACACAAAGCAGGGTCAATCATGGGGTTGGGGAGCTCCCCCCTGTCATGCACAGAGCAGGGCCGATA
>NW_005871183.1:174418-184467 GCF_000147115.1 Myotis lucifugus | reverse complement strand
GCTCTACCTTATCACACACAGAGCAAGTTCCGTGGAGGGGGGTTGGGGTGCCACACTCTATCACCCACAGAGCAGGGCGGATCAGGGAGCAGAGGGCGCAATTCACTGTCACACTTGGGGACAGGGCCGATGGAGAGGTTTTTGCTCTTCCCTTTCACACAGAGAACACAGCCCGTGGGGGGGGGGGGGTTGGGGCGCCGCACCCTGTCACACACAGAGCAGGGCCGATCAGGGGGTTGGGGAGCTCCCCCCTGTCAAACACAGAGCCGCAGGGCAATCAGGGGATTGGGGAGCTCCCCCCTATCAGGCACAGAGCAGGGCTGATCAGGGGGTTGGGGTGCCTTCCCCTGTCACAAACAGAGCAGGGCAGATAGGGAGATTGTGGCCCCGCCCCCTGTCACACACAGAGCCGCAGGGCGATCAGGGGGTTTGGGCGCTGCCCCCTGTCACGCTGATCCCGGTGCCGGGAGCCTCGCTGCTCTGCTGATCCCAGTGCTGGGAGGCATATTTCCTTTTCCTTTATAGAATAGAGGCCTGCTGCATGGGTAGGGGCTGGCTGGTTTGCCCTGAAGGGTGTCCTGGATCAGGGTGGGGGTCCCCACTGGGGCGCCTGGCCAGTCTGGGTGAGGGGCTGAGGGCTGTTTTCCGGCTGGTGAGTGACTAAAGCTTCCACCCGTTCCTTGTTTTCTTTTCTTTTTTTTTTTATTCTGGGCCAGCTTTAGCTCTGAGGCCTCGCTGCTGAAAACATCGATACAATGTTTCAGTCCAGCTGGCTTTCAGTCCAGCTGGTTTCTGGGGTTTTGTTTAGCTTATTATTTGCAACATAGTACATAGTTTCTTAGAGTTGCAGCTGAGAGGCCGGCAAGTGAGGCGGGGAACGTTGGAGTCCGCAGCAAGCAAGCCTTCCTGCTTGCTTCAGTGCCTGGCTGCCGGCCGCCATCTTGGCTGACAGTTAATTTGCATATACTCACTGATTAGCCAATGAAAAGTGTAGCGGTCGTACGCTAATTACCATGTTTCTCTTTTATTAGTGTAGATTCCCTTTGCTGTATTTTACATCCTCATTACTATTTTTATAACTGGAAATTTATATGTCTTAATCCCTTCCCTTTTTTCTTCAATCTTGATATAAATGAATAACTTCCATTATAGACACTTGATATTAATGAATAACTTCAATTATTGTACCTTATTTATTCTATAATTGGAAATTTATATAACTTCAACTATAGACACTGTATATGTATATACAGTAAAATGTAATTTTAATACCAATGGGTTCAAAGTTAGACACTACTAGATTAAGACTAAGACAGATGTCTATATTAGTAAACATTATAATAATAATTCTAAAGTATATGGAATTATTAGAAGAAAAATTAATATATAAGTATACTAAATAAATGCACTCATTAACCTACTAGATATCTGGAAAGAACTTATCTAAAAGTCAGTATTGTCATATTTTACATTCAGGTATAAAGAGCTTGTGGCTTATGTTTCAAATTTCACTCTTCTTCAGAACAGAAAGAAAACATTAAAAAACCTGAAATTGAATCAAACCATGTCCTTCAGAAACATCTTCATATCTGTGGCTTATCAGGGGACTTCATCCCCCTTGCCTTGCCTCAGAAGCTCTGAGTATCACCGGTTAATATTAGGTTTCAGGCTCCTGCAGTTTTCTGAGTAAATGAAAGATCAGTAATGCATGCTACCTGCTGGCTCCAGGCTGGCAGCTTTGCCTACCAATTCAGCATTGCCCATCCTGCCTCCACTGTAGTTATAGTGGCTAGCCCAGAGGCACTTACAGCTCGTTCCTTAATCATTCTAGCATAATCCCCTCACTTGCTGACTATTAACAGTGTAATTAATGAGCATTTTCTGATCGATATACCCTTGCAGATAAGTGTTATAATAAAAGGTGATTACAGTGAAGAATAATATAGTTGAAAATCAGTACCTAGTCACCACTCATTGGCAATGCCATAACAGAATCAGACAGTGAGACCAGACTGCATAGAAATTATATCAAATAAAGTAATTCTTTCAATTTATTGCACTTTTAATTATGCCATCTTTAATTTAAAGAGCTACCTTGCCCCGTACAATGTAGTCTCTGAGCTAAAGGGAATTAATCTAAGGCTAACTAATAGTCACTCCCCCAGCACATTTGAAATCAATTTTACCTTAAGCAAAATGTTTTATGGGTCTTAAGTTTACCCTGGGCATTATGCATCTTCATAATTTTCTAATGAGTTTAAGATATCCATGAGCAGAAGCCATGAATCATATTTTTGGTAGCCCTGAAAAACAATTTTTTTCCAATCTACTGTAAATTAAAAGAGAGATGAGAAAATGAGAATAAAATCTCATTACCACTGATAACCTCACAGCTCAATAAACCTGTTTTAAATCTTATTAAATGGTCAGTTATTTGTCATTTTTAGTAACCTTTATCATCATAGCCAATACCATGCCATCCGCTCTTCCTTTAAAATACCAAGGCGCCGAGGGCACACAAAGAGGCAGGGCCGTGAAAATCATCCTGGGAGTGAGTGTAAGAAACTAAAGCTCTTTCCAGAGGTTTCAATGTAAATACTGCCACACACTGAGCTGTGTTATTACACAGAAGGGTCAGGGACAAAGGTTCAATGAACAAAACCCGAGAAGACCCTGTGGTTTCCAGGATCAGAGGTGATATGATGGTCATTTCACAGGGCAAGCCACAAGGAATACATAACCAAGATGAAACTTAATTATTGCTTATTGAATAAATAAAGATAAAGGGGGAGAGGGGGGAAATCAGATCTCAAGTTTCTATAGGCTTATGTAGAACTGATTTCCTACATGCAAATTAAGCTTATTGTGGTTTCTCCCAGGCTGAATTTTAATAACAGATCAGCTTCTATTATTGGCCAGCTGATTTTTCCCCTGTCCTGGGTCTAGTCATGGGAAGACCGAATTTTAATACAATCTAAACAAATTGGATGAAAAAGATATGTATGCAACCAAAAATAAAGTTAACAAATAGTAATTCAAACAATTACAAGTCATTTTTCAAAATTCTGTGGTTGGTTTAGCCACACTCATTCTTTTTCATTTGGTAAGTAATGAAGGTGGCCATAAATAGAGGAGAGGCTTTTGCTTTAAAATCCAGTAGATGTGCCGAACCGGTTTGGCTCAGTGGATAGAGCGTCGGCCTGCAGACTGAAAGGTCCCAGGTTCGATTCCGGTCAAGGGCATGTACCTTGGTTGCGGGCACATCCCCAGTGGGGGGCATGCAGGAGGCAGCTGATCGATCTCTCTCATCGATGTTTCTAGCTCTCTATCCCTCTCCCTTCTTCTCTGTGAAAAATCAATAAAATATATTAAAAAAAAAACAAAACAAAAAAAAAATAATAATAAAATCCAGTAGATGTTTCTTGATCTCTGCTTATGCGCTGCTGGCAGGAATTAAATGGAGAGATTTAAACGAAGGAAGTCCTGTGGCCTAGAAGAACTGCCAAGGGGTGTTCTCTGGTTTGTAAACTGAGTAGGCAGAACTCCCCACAAAATTGCTATACAAGCACCACTTGTTCTCACTGTTCTTCAGTTTTGCCCCCTCAACAGTACATCTGATGTAACTACCTTTATCCTCATCTAAAATTCACAGGTTTGAAATAAGAGGAAGGAAGTTAATAACAAAATCAAAGGCAATGAACACTTACAATTTTGCTTACAGTCCATTAGATGTAATTATTAATTCTCCCAGCAGCTTGCTACTCTGATTTCATTCATTTTGGGAACATTGATCAGAGCTTGCATTTAACCTTAATGATTTCTAATGATTGTTAGTAAGACCTCTCTCATCCTGCCATAGCTTACCTTTGAGGACATTCTGTTGTCAACAAAGCTCAGTATAGATCCATGTGCATTGATCGCCCTGAGACTTTATGTATTAGTCTGCTCAGGCTGCCATAACAAAATATCACAGACTGGGTGGTTTAAACAACATAAATTTATTTTCTCACAGTTCTGGAGGCTGATCTAGAGATCAGGGTGCCAGCATGATCAGTCTCTGGTTAGGACTCGCTCCCTGGCTTGAATAAGGCCACCTTGCTGCTGTGCCCTCACAGGGCAGAGAGAGATTGAGGTTAGGGCCCCACCCTGTGATCTCATTTAACCTTGATCACCTCCTCATAGTCCCTACCTCCAAACATGGAGGGTTTGGCTTCAACATATGGATTTTTGGAGGGACACAATTTAATCCATAGCTCTTTATATAACAAAAATGTCAAATTTATTTTATGTCATATAAGGCTGTGTCTATAAGCCACCAAAGCAATCAACTAACATACAAAGAAGAAAGGAGTGAAACTGGATGTTTTGAATAATATATGCAGTGGACACACTACTCAAGCTGTAATTTCCTTTTCCTTTTAATATCTGCTCATTTCTGTATGCAATTCTGTCTGAGAGCACGAGGGCAAGTACAGTCACTTCACGGATTCCCCCTCCCCTCCACTTCCACGGAGCAGCATGAACCATCTGCCACACTTAGGCAGGACCACGGCATCAGGGAGTCTGGGTGGAGGCATCTGATTCCAGGTCAATCTTCACCTACAAAGCTCCTCGTCCTCTCCGGTTCCCGGCCCTGATGCAAACCTCTCTTGGACTCGGGCTTGGAGAGGGAAGGAGGAACAGAGGAAATATGGAAGAAAACATTATTTAATATCTCAAACAGTCCTGCCTAACGCAGAGGTGATGTCTGACCCTTTTTATCCATCAAATATCAGAGTTGGAAAGGCTCGTAGTACTTACTACTTCATTGTCATCCTTTTGTGGATGAAGACAGTAAGACCCAGAGAGGTGACAACTCCTGGCAGGTCCCATAACAACTTCATGGTGAGTCTCAAACTCAAAGCCAATTATTCTCATGACTCCTTGCTGTCTCTTAGGAACGTAATTCAACTCAACCAACACCATATGTATGTCTGCAAAGTATAAGAAACTAGAAACTATGCCAGGCCCACAGTACCCTGAGAGGAGTAAAAAAATAAAGAAGGTGTAACTGAAGTTTGAAATAGCCCCGGGAACTTAATGAACGGGAACCTCCTGCTGTTGCTATTGCTTTTTGCTGCCCTGTTTTCAGAAATGTACTGAGGAGCAAAATGGAAGTCAACTTTGGTAACCCAAGGTACCCTAAAACAGTGGTTCTCAACCTTCCTAATGCCATGACCCTTTAATACAGTTTCTCATGTTGTGATGACCCCCAACCATAAAATTATTTTCGATGCTACTTCATAACTGTAATTTTGCTACTCTTATGAATCGTAATGTAAATATCTGATATGCAGGATGTATTTTCATTGTTACAAATTGAACATAATTAAAGCATAGTGATTAATCACAAAAACAATATGTAATTATATATGTGTTTTCCGATGGTCTTAGGCGACCCCTGTGAAAGAGTCGTTCAACCCCCAAAGGGGTCGCAACCCACAGGTTGAGAACCGCTGCCCTAAAAGCTTTGTTGTTGAAAAATTTTTTTGCACATGCTAATGTTATTCTTTTTTTGTTGTTTTGTTTTCTTTTGTTTTGAATTTAAATTCTTTATTATTGAAAGTATTACATATATCTCTTTCTCCCCCACTGACCTCTCCCTGCCCACTCCTGCCCCCCAGCACAGACCCTAACCCCCTACTATCTGTGTCCATTGGTTCTGTGTATCTACACATATAAAAGCCTAAGCGACCAAATGACCGTTTGACTGGTCACTATGATGTGCACTGACCACCAGGGGGCAGATGCTCAACACAGGAGTTGCCCCCTGGTGGTCAGTTTGCTCCCCCAGTGGGAGCGCCACTCAGCTGACTGACGGGCACCAGACGTCGGACTCACGGTGAACACAGCTGTGGCAGTGGAAAGCCTCTCCCTCCAGGGCAGTGCTACCAAGCTGTGCGGGTAGGCACAGTGGGGCCGGGATGAGCAGGAGTGGCATGGTATGGTGCCTGGATTGGGCTCAGGCTCTTCCCCAGCTGCCGGCACTTTGAGCACTACTACATCCCCTGAGGGGTCCTGGATTGCCAGAGGGCACAGGCCAGGCTGAGAGACCCCACTGGTACTAGAAGTATAAGAGAGTTTGGCAGAAAGACAATGGAGAGGAGCTCAATGTGTATCAGTCATTGCTTAGGAAAACATGGACGGTTAGATTAGACTGTTATTTAGCAGCATTATGAAGTTCTGTGTGGAGTGAAGACACACTACCCTTTATAGTTCTTTTAAAGGAAAAACAGTATTTTGTTTTAAACTTTAAAATTCATTCATATATCCTATATAATAAAGAGGTAATATGCAAATTGACCATCATGCCCTCCCACAAGATGGCCGCCCCCATGTGGTCAAAGATGGCTGCCCCCATGTGGTCACAATACAGCTACCAAAAGATGGCCGGCAGGGGACAGCAGTTGTGGGTGATCAGGCCAGCAGGGGAGGGCAGTTGTGGGTGATCAGGCCAGCAGGGGAGGGCAGTTAGGGGTGACTAGGCCTGCAGGGGAGGCAGTTGGGAGCGACCAGGCCAGCAGGGGAGCAGTTTGGTGTCGATCAGGCTGGCAGGGGAGTGGTTAGGGGGTGATCAGGCTGGTAGGCAGAAGTGGTGAGGGGCAATCAGGCAGGCAGGCAGGTGAGCTGTTGGGAGCCAGCAGTCCCGGATTGTGAGAGGGATTTCCGAGCCAGCAGTCCCGGATTGTGAGAGGGATTTCCGACTGACGATTTATCAGTCAGACATCCCCCGAGGGTCCCATATTGGAGAGGATGCAGGCTGGGCTGAGGGACCACCACCCCCCTCTCCCCCCCAGTGCATGATTTTTTTGTGCACCGGGCCTCTTGTATGCATATATGCATGCATACAAGTCCTTTGGTTGATCTCTTACCCACCTCCTCTCACCCTCCCCCATCTTCCCTCTGAGGTTTGACAGTCTGTTCAATGTTTCTATGTCTCTGGATCTATTTTTGCTCATCAGTTTATATTGTTCATTATATTCCACAAGTGAGTGAGATCATGTGATCTTTATCTTTCTCGGACAGGCTTATTTCTCTTAACATAATGCTCTCCAGGTCCATCTATTGATTAATCAAAAAATATACATATTTTCTTCCTTGTTTCAAGTCACCCAGGGTAAAAAATCATGTCTG
The DNA here is from genome assembly GCF_000147115.1 of Myotis lucifugus. NCBI lineage: Eukaryota > Metazoa > Chordata > Mammalia > Chiroptera > Vespertilionidae > Myotis > Myotis lucifugus. The sequence goes on along the minus strand of NW_005871183.1, from coordinate 177,294 downwards.
GACACTACTATGAAATCTCATTAAACACTGGTCTGTCAGCTCTGCTAACATTAGGCCGGCCTAAGAATTGCTTTGAAGTGAAAGGAGAGGGATCTCTTCATTACTTTAATGAGAAAATCTTGTCAAGAGCTCCATTTTAAAGATGAGGGTTTCCCTTATTTGATTTTTTTAATTAAACAAAATAACTAATACAAACAGTAAAGACTAAGTGCTTAATAACAAAAAAAAATTAATTCCCTTAGACAATTAAATCCCTCTTATAAAAACAGGGTTATTATGGCTCTAGTACAGTGAGAAATGACATATTTTACCTCTTTGCCATAGTAGAAAATGGTCACTAACTTGCAAGATATAAGATTCCATAAAAAGTCAAATTATTTTGAAAGAAGAAAAGTTTTTTTAATTGTGGTAATTTTCAAACATAAGGATATAAAGTAAATGTTAAAATGTTTAAAGTTCTAATTATCAAATAATAGCTATTTTATTTTGTTCTATACCCTCACCTACTACCTCTCCACACACAAATTATTCCGAAGATAATTAGACATTATTTATCATATACATTTCAGTATGTACCTTTTCAAAATATAAACAAAGTCAACAAAATTATTACATTTAAAATATTAAAAATTATTCTGTAATTTTATAAATATTCAACTATATTCCAAGTTTGTTTTATTTTGCTTTTTATAGTTTTTTTTTTTTTGCTTGCTGTTGTTGTCCAATAACAATTCAAATAAGGCCTATTTAATAAGCAGATAAAAACGTTGTGGTATGTATATACAATGGGATATTTGGCCATAAATGAGAATAAAATCTTACCACTTGCAACAGCATGCATGTAACTAGAGGGTATTATGCTAAGTGAAATAAGTCAGACAGAGGGAGATAAATGCCTTATAGATTTCACTTATATGTGGAATCTAAAGAGCAAAATAAATGGACAAACAAAATAGAAACAGCCTCATAGATACAGAGAACAGACTGACAGCTGTCAGAGGGGAAGGGATTGGGGAACTGGGTGAAAGAGGTGAAGAGATTAAGAATTACAAATTGGTAGTCATAAAATAGTCATGAGAATGTAGTGTACAGCATAGGGAATGTTGTCAATAATCTATATATATAAAAGGCTAATATGCTAAGTGTCCCTCCACCCATCCAACCAGTCACTATGATGTGTACTGACCACCAACGGGCAGACACTCAATGCAGGAGCTCCATGATGTGCACTGGCCATTTACAGAGAAATGGCACCACAGACCTGGTGCCAACAAAGCAACACTTGGCTTCCCCCAGGTGGGACACAGGCCCCGCCATCACCCGGGAGCAACACCCCACCAAATCGTAGCCAACAATGCCAAGACCCCCATGGCACAAAATGCAGCCCACTGCTCAGCCCAGCCTAGAAACAATGGCTGTGGGCGGCTGGTAATGACGTCACGTAGCAACGCCCGGCTTCCTCTCCCTAGCAACTAGCCTCCTTGCAGTTTCTCCAGTCCAGGAATATGATTTGCTTTATAGCCAGGTAGAAATATTTACACTTTAACCAAATGTCTGTGAAGCATTTTCTTGTGCCTCATCCCATTTGATTCTCACAGAAGTCCTAGAGTAGGTAGATAGGAGACTCGGTGGAATCCTATTTTCATTAGCCAGAAAACGGAGATTTAGAAAGCTTAGAAACTTGACCTGATTGAAAAGAAGTAAGAAATGGTGGACCTTGAAAATGACTTCAGGTTTTCTCACTGCACAGAATATAGTCAAACACTGCTGCAGTTAAATATTTTACCCTTTGTTCTCCCTGCATGATCTACAATAATAATCTGCGTTGTGTTGATATTTACTGCTGTGTTACTGACAATTACCTGAGAGAGAAGTTGGGGTGCTTCACTGGGCTGGAAAAAGTTTAGCTACATCAGAAAGCAAGTATAATTAAGCAAGTTTATTCTATATATATAAAAGGCTAAGTTGACTCACACATGCACGATACATATAAAGCTCTCGCTGACACCAATCATATGCATGTGTTTCAATCTGTCATTGTCGATCATGAATTTGGTTGACACTTCAATTATAGAGAAAGGGTGAATAATGATATTAAAATATTTCTTCTAATTAATTTCCTTTCAATGTGCAGGAATCCATGCACTGGGCCACTAGTATTGTAATAACTATGTATGGTGCCAGGTGGGTACTGGAACTATCAGAGGGAACACTTTGTAAAGTATATAATTGTGTAACCTTTATACTGTACATATGAAACTGATACAAATTAATGTTAAGTGTAAACTTTAATTGGAAAAATATAATTTAAGAAAATAAGGCCTGCCCTAGCTGGTTTGGCTTAGTGGATAAGAGCATCAGCCTGCAGACTGAAGGGTCCCCATTTTGATTCCAGTCAAGGACACATACCTCAGTTGCAGGCTCCTCCCTGGCCGGGGCCCTGGTCAGGGCTCATACAGGAGGTAACCAATCAATGTTTTTCTCTCACATCAATATTTCTCTCTGTCTTTCCCTCTTTCTTCCACTCTCTGTAAAAATCAATGAAAAAATATTTTCAAGTGAGGATTAAAAATAAAAATAAAAAAATAAGGCCTATTTATTGCACTTGGTCCATATGTCTTTGGAGTTTCTAGTTTCTTCCTTCATCTCTTTTATTTTCATTATTTATTTATTGAAAAATCTGGATCATTTGTCCTGAAGTTTTTCACACTCTGGATTTTGCTGACTTTATGCTTTTAGTTTCCTTTAATATTTTTCTTGGCCCTTGGATTTTCTGTAAATTGGTAGTTAAATCTAGAAGCTTCATCAGATTCAGATTTTTTACAAAACTTTAGTTTATCCTTTTATATACAACTAGAGCCCGTTGCATGAAATTC
>NW_005871183.1:132701-174014 GCF_000147115.1 Myotis lucifugus | reverse complement strand
TAATTTGCATATTTGTCTTTATTAGATAGGATTTTATATTATATGTATATACATTGAGTGGCCAGATTATTATGACCACCTAATCCAGTGATGGCGAACCTTTTGAGCTCGGCGTGTCAGCATTTTGAAAAACCCTAACTTAACTCTGGTGCCGTGTCACATATAGAAATTTTTTTATATTTGCAACCATAGTAAAACAAAGACTTATATTTTTGATATTTATTTTATTTATTTAAATGCCATTTAACAAAGAAAAATCAACCAAAAAAATGAGTGTCATAGGTTCGTCATCACTGACCTAATCAGTACTTTGTTGGGCCACCTTTTGCCTTCAATACTGAGGCGATTCTTCTTGGCATTGACTCCACGAGATGTTGAAAGGTGATGCGAGGAATCTAACACCATGCCTGATGAATAGCACTGTCCAGTTCTGTGAGATTTGATGGTTGTGGAACCAGCTGCCTGATGGCTCTTTTAACTTCGTCCCACAAATGCTCAATTGGATTGAGATCTGGTGATTGTGGGGGCCACCTAAGCAAGGTAAAGTCCCCCTCATGTTCTTGAAAGCACTCCTGCACAATACAAGCACTGTGGCATGGCGCATTGTCTTGTTGGAAGAAGCCATTGCCATTGGGATACGCCAATCAACATGATAGGATGAACCTGATCAACAATGACACTTAGGTATATTGTGCTATTCAGACGTTGTTCCACATGAATTAAAGGGCCCAAATCATGCCAGGAAAACATGCCCCAAACCATAACACTGCCCCGACCAGCTTGAAGGGTTGTACTCATGCATGTGAGGTGCATGCTTTCATGCTGTTTCCGCCAAATTCTCACTCTGCCATCTGCATGGTGCAACTGGAAACTGATTCATCAAACCACATTTTTTCCAATGCTCGAATGTCCAATCCTTGTGTTCCTATGCAAATTGGAGACGTTTAACTTGGTAACTGCAGACAGCAAAGGTGTTAAAACAGGCCTTCGACTTCCATATCCCATACGATGCAGTGTATGGCTAATTTGCCTACAAACGTCAGGTGGTAATAATAATCTGGCCACTCATGTTCAAATATATCCCACATTCAAAGGCTGTTAAATAGCATTGTTTACCCATATCTTCAGAAAAAAATCTCTTCTACTGTCATGGTAAACAACCTACTTCCCTATTTATAATGGTCTGGCCCTCTAGCAACTTCAGCGCGGAATTATAGCTAATTTGCCTACAAATGTCAGGTGGTCATAATAATCTGGCCACTTAGTGTGTTGCTTCAAGTCAAGAAGTACATAATATTTGTTTTTCTTTTTTGATATTAGCAGACATCAATAAATATTGTTTATATCCATTATATCATTATGGGAAGTAACATGATAAAATTTTAATTCTATGCAATCCCTTTTCATATAGTAGATGGAAGTCTTCTATAAAAATAAGCTTTATCTCACCAATTACATATTTGGTCATCCATGAGAACAATAAAAAGAAATCTTTCATTTTCCTACTGTTTATTCCTTGTAAGATGGAAATCTTTCCTTTTCCTGTTGTTTCTTGTAAGATGTCCTCTCTGTGAATCTGCTATAGTTGTGCACTTGCCTCCCAATACTTGATGTTTCTTATTCCCTGATCTCCCTCCACCCCACATTGTTTCAGGAGAGTACAGTTCTCCATTAAGGCAGTCAAGCTCATGAATGTAACTTTCAAGGGTGCAATATAGCAAAGTGGTACAGTGTTGAAGTCTAGAATTACAAATAACTTTTCAAGCAAGAGACTCCAACTTTCTGAAATGCAGTTGTTTTTCCTCTATAGCAAGGAAATAATACCAATACTTACCTGTGCCAGTTATTTTATTGCTCCAAATCCACCTTTTTATGCACACTTTGTGACATTGTAATGACATGTGTAAGCATTTCTCCTTTGCCAAGCTGATGCCATGTTAGAGGGACATTGCAAGAGAAAGGAACTTCCATCCTAATTCTAGCCTGGGCTTCTGTTCCCTCCTGTGTTAAAGTTACCAGTAGTGCTTGGGAGGCCCTAGTGGCTCCCACTGTCCTGCAAGTTTTATGTGTACCACAGAGCAACATTCTGAAAATCAGCTCTGGACTCTTGAAACTCCAGAAAACTCCTCCAGTTATTTCCTATACAAAAATCCCAGCCTACCAACACCTTTCAGCAGGTCTCTTGGCCACTTAGCAAGCTTCTCCTACAAAACCAAATCTGGCTCACCCGCTTCTGCCAAGTTTTGGCCTCCAGCAACCTGCATGTTTTTGTGGCAGCCAAGACCTGAATCAGGGGCATCTTCATGGACATACAACCTGAGTATTCGCGCTGATGCCTCCATCTCGAAATAATTGATACTTCACCACCCTGGCCTAAGAGACCATATCAATTTCCCTGAATTCTAAAATTGCTTCCTAACTAGCTTTCCAGACTCTGCCATTTTTCTACTTGCCACTAGAATGTACCCCACCCAGCCTATACTTGAAATGATAACCATATGATCCCTTCTCTACTCATTGCCCTTCAATGGTCACCTCTCTAACTTAGAGTAAAGCCAAAATCTTTACACTGGCTCCAAAATCCTTTATAATCTACTTACCTTACATATCTCATTTAATCCTTACAAAAAGTGGGTACAATTAACTATCTCATTTTACAGATACAGAAATCATCCCAAAAGGTTACATAGGTCATCCAAGATTATATAGCTAACTAGAGGCCTAGTGCATGAAATTCATGCATGGGGGAGGGGGTGTCCCTCAGTCAGGCCTGCACCCTCAGGTGATGCCCACGGGGATCGGGTCTAAACTGGCAGTCGGACATCCCTCTTGCAATCTGGGATGCTGCATGCACCAGTGACCATACTTTTCATACAGGTGAAAGGCATCTTGCTATTGTATGGGCAGCTACATTTTTTTGCCCTGATTATAAAAAGTGGTACATGACATAGTCCTTCTGAGGCAGTAGTATAATTTTCCCCATCTTATGGGTGGAAAAACTGAAGCAGAGAGAAGTTAAGTAATTGGCATTGTCACACAGTTATAAGTGTCAGAATCAGGGCTGACCACAAAATGTTCAACCCAGAGTCCACGCATGTCATCACTTCATCATCCTGTTTTTTCAGTGTTAGAGTAGCCTTGCCAGGTTTTAATTTTTAAATTTATAGGGTAGATTCCCAATATATAGGGTAGGGTCCCTAGGCCTGGCTGGGGATCAAGGCCATCTGTGGGGCAACCAGCGAGTGGGGCGATTGGGGGTGAGGGCGGCCCTGCTGGCACCTGCCTTGGGTGGCGACCTGGCGCTGCCTGCTGGCTGGCCCCACACCCCAATCACCGCCACCGGTTGCCTCCCTCTGCGGCTCCTACATTGAGTGTTTGCCCCTTGGTGGTCAATGTGCATCACAGCGACCAATTGTTCCACCAGTTGTTCTGCCAGTCGTTCCACTGTTCAGTTGATTTGCATATTAGGGTTTCATTATATAGGATAAGTAGAAGAGCCAATATTCAAGCTCAGGTAGTCTGGTTCAGTGTCCTTATGCTTAATCACCAAACCTTCATGCAATTAGGAAGTGGAATAGGGTCCAGTAAAAAGAATGAGGTCAGGGGGATTGGTGGCCCAAGCACCTTAGATAAGAGTTATAGCCGAAACCGGTTTGGCTCAGTGGATGGAGCGTCGGCCTGTGGACTGAAGGGTCCCAGGTTCGATTCTGGTCGGGGGCGTGTGCCTGGGTTGCGGGCACATCCCCAGTGGGAGATGTGCAGGAGGCGGCTGATCGATGTTTCTCTCTCATCGATGTTTCTGGCTCTCTGTCTCTCTTCCTTCCTCTCTGTGGAAAATTAATGAAGTGTATTAAAAAAAAAAGAGTTATATATTTGCCCAAAACACTCTCGATGTAAGGAAAGGAAACGAAATAAAAATCATTTAACAACAAGAAAAAAAAGATGAATTAATTCATGTAACTAATAAGTTCAGAGGTTGCTAGATTGAGACACCATTGGATCAAATAATATAATATAAACTATGTAATTAGCTCTCTCTCCTCTGTTCTCCCACCTCCTTCCTTCCACTCCCATCTCTTCTTCCTACCCCCTTGTCTTTCTCCTGTCCCGTCTCTCAGCTTTTATTTTCTGTGTGTACTATTATAATTCTTATTACAAATTTATCTATGGATTTCCTTAATGCAGGCCAGGGGCTACTCAAAACACCCATCAAATGTTGATAGTGCCCCATTTAAAAAATATATAGAGAAGAATGTCTTTTTCCAACAACCATATACATCTCAGGGAAGGATTATAAATGTCTCTACCTGGATCACCTCAAAAAAATTACTTTCACCAGAAAAATGGAGAATCAGGTTTGGCCAGGCCTCTGTTACACTTATAGCCAGAGGTGGGGTCTGTTTAAAAAGGAAGGAAAAGTTAACCAAAGAACGTATATGCATAATAGGGGCCTAGTGCACAAATTCATGCACCTTGAAAGGAACTGTGGGCCACAAGGTTGTGGTGGGCACAGGGGCGGGTCTCAGCCCATCCTCTGTGCCCCCACCTGGCCCCTCCCACCTCGGCCCCTGGTCCCCTGTCTGCCAGCAGCCCCCCTTCCTCTGCCACCACTCCCACCAGTTGATAGCGCTGGCCCCACTTGTACCCGTTGATGGTGCGGAGCGATTGGGGCTGGCGGCAGCAGTGGGTGGGAGCGGGGCTAGCACCATTAGCAGGTGCGAGCAGCGGCTGCTGCCCTGATTGCCCCTGGGAGCAGGGGAAGGTGGAGAAACCCTGAGAGGCGATCAGGGCCGGCAGCTGCTGCTCGCACCCACTGATGGCGCCAAGTGATCAGGACCTGTGCTGGGTACCAGCCATGGGTGTGAGTGGCGGCTCCGGGACCAGCTGTGGGTGCGAGTGGGACTGGCACCAGCAGTGGGTGTGAGTAGCAGCTCCAGTGCTGGCAGTGGGTGTGAGCACCAGGTGGGACCGTGGCGTGCAGGAGCAAAGAATTTTCAGTAACCACCAGAGGTTAGCCCTGATGACAGCAATCAGCGCCCTGCCTTGGTGTCCTGCTCCACCATCCCACCATGGCCAATGCCCACCATGCTCTGCACTCTGCTGCCTGCTGCTGACGCCCACAATGTTCCATGCGTGTCCCCTGGTGGTCAGCGCACCTCATGGTGACCGGTTGTTCAGCTGTTTGGTTATTCCATTGTTTGGTATATTTGCATATTAGGGTTTTATATAGAGAGATATGCATAACTCATGGACACAGATAATAATGTAGTGAAGGCCTTGTGGGGAGGGGCAACTGCAGGATGAAGGGGATCAATGAGGAACAAAAGGGGACATCTGTAATACTTTCAACAATAAAGGTAAATTTAAAATAAAATAAAAAAGAGAAGGGAAGAAGAGGGATAAGAAAAAAAACAACTCCATTAGTGAGAAACAACAGCTACTAGACTCTATTACAAATGACATATGGAATTTGTTTGTCTTGAGTCATGGAACAACATGGCAGACCTAGTAGTTTGGCTGAGCTAAAACAGGCCCTAATAACACTCACAGTGATTTCAAGAACAAACAATTATGTACCACTTACAGTTGAAAAAACATATTTCACACATTACTTCCTTTATAAAATGATTCTTTTTCTTTTCACTTGCCAGAAGATGGCCTCTCACTTGCTGTCATCTCTTCAAATATTTACTCTAAGAAATATTGATTAGAGTGTTTCACTTCTCCAAAACCAGTTTTATAGGATATGGGTAATATGAACACTCCAGAACCTACACAGTTTAGCCTTGATCTCAGCAACTGCCTTTTAACACAATACTGCAGACCTCTCACATCTAAAGCTACTCTCTCAGAGCCATTGGTCAGCATTTAACAAGACACTAGGGCAAAGCCCTAGTGATAAAGCTTAAGTACAATTTTTTAAATGTCTGAAATGGGACTCATTAGTCCCAGCATATAAACTCATGCATGCTATAAATGTAAGGTTGAGGCCGTAAAAAAAAGTGATGTCAAAACTGTTTTAAATTTATAATGTTTACATGAACTATTTCAACACAGAAAATTAAAACAAACCACAGGCATAGATACCAGCAACATGTTCAGGATGTTTTGGGTAATTTATACAGATTAACAGATTGAGTGAAATTATATATTTAATTAGTTTAATAACAAATATTTTTTGAGTGCCTGCCATGAAACAGGCACTGTGCTTGTCACTAATCATAAAAATATAAATGATATAATCTCTGTACTTGAGGCACTAATATTTAGAGAAGAACAACATACATAGTGGCAATATAATAGGGTATTTGTTGAGCTAGAGGTGTACTCGGGTACTTAAAGAGAATTGGGGTACTAAGGGATAGAGAAAAGAAAATTTATCCAGTTTGGAGGTTAAACATTGGTTTCCTAAAAATTATAATGCCTGAATTAAGTTCTAAAAAAGAGGTAAGAATATTCATATGAAAGAAAGTAAGACAGACATTCATGGCAGAAGGAAAAACAAATGGAACAGCATGAGGTATGTTGAGACAAAGGCACAGTTCCAAATGTCCTAAGTGTAAATCATAAGGCATGAAGTTAGGCGAGATAAAGCTGAAGAGGTGGTATCATGGACTGAATGTCATGTCCCCCTGAAATTTATATGTTGAAGCCCTAAGCCCTAGTGATGGTATTAGGGTGTGGAGCCCTCCAGGGGTGATTAGGTTTAAGTGAGGTCATCAGGGTATAGCCCTTGGATCAGATTAGTAACCATATAAGTAGAGGAAGAGACACCAGAGCTCCTTCTCTTCAACATGTGAGAACACAGCAAAAAGGTGGCCATCTGCAAGCCAGGAAGAGTCCTCTCACAAGCAGCCATATGTGCTAGCACCCTAATCTTGGAATTTTCAGTCTCTAGAACTGTGAGAAATAAATGCCTGCTGTTTAAGCCACGAAGTCTGTGGTATTTTGTTACAGTAGCCCAAGCGGAACTGAGAAGTAGGAATGAGTTCATGAAAGGCCCCAAATGTCTTGAGGAGCTTTCATCTTATTTTGTAAGTCATTGAAGGCTGTAAGCAAAGATCAAGGTTAGAGTTATATTTAGACGAGGAACTCTGGCAACTTTTCTGAGAGCAAGCAGGAGTCATACAGCAGAGCCACCCATGAAGAGGCTGTTGCACTTAGTCAAGGAGAGATGTGTTTATAGCTTGTGGTAGTATAAACCAGAGGAGATAAAAGTGAAACAAATTTGTAGAAAGAGATAAAAATAATCAGATTGTGGTGAGTATTGTGTGTGCAATGAAGGGACTACAGTCTAGCATGAAACCTGAATACTAGACCTAGAGCAATGGGTACATGGCTGTAAAATTAGAGGGCATCAGGAATTCAGGAAGAAAAGATAGAGTGGGGAGCAAAGAGAAGACAACAAAGACACGCCTTTGACATATAATGTTTAACCTGCCTGTGGAACATTCCTGAATGGCCAGCAAAAATGTTTTGGGTTTTTTGTTTGTTTGTTTGTTGTGTGTGTGTGTGTGTGTGTGTGTGTGTGTTGTTTGTTTGTTTTTTGGCCTCATTCTCAGTGAGGAGTAGGAAATGCAAATTTGTATAACATGATAGACAAAGAGATTTCATATGCTTCTAGGGAAGAAAGAAAAAAGCTCTTGAGTAAATAATTAGGAATTTAGACATCTTACAAACATCCCTGAAAGTCTAAAGACAATGAACCTTAAGGCTGTGGTCTCACACAAGCTTGACTTGACAGTACCTGTTAAATCTAGAAGGAGAGGCAGGTCTGAAAAATAATTATGGTTGTAGATTGTGTCATATGGATTAAAATGAAATCAAATACATGAAAATCCAATTGAGTATTTGTGAAAGCTGAGTTGGCAAGATGCTCACACCCTAGACTAAAAAGGAGTGAGACTATTCAAAATATAACAACTCAGGGCCCCCAGCTTTGTAGAGTCAAGAAACAAGCTAAGAAGTTGCTCAGACACCAAAACTGGCATATTCTAATACTCTCTTCAGAAATAGACAAGGATAGAGATGAAAGAAAAATAATGACTCAGAAGGTAGAGAAAATCTTATAGAAGTAGAATAACAAAAACAATTTTAAAACAAGAGGAAGAAATACTAGGAAATTAGAGAACAAGTATACTGTAATAAAAGTTCCAAACAAGGAAAATTGAAAAAAATGGAGAGGAGAAAATCAAATAAATAAATATTCAAGAACATTTCTCAAAAGTCAAGGAAATGAATTTCCAGAGTTTAAGGTCCCATAATATACACAGAATCACTCTGAGAGACATCACATGCAATTTCAAAACATGGAGAAATGAGAAGATTCTACAAGTTTTCTGAGAGGAAAAATCAACTCATGTGAAAAGAATAGAAATCAGAATACCTCGGACTTCTCCCAACAACACTGGAAACTAAAAAATAATGGGAAAATGTCTTTAAGATTATGAAAGAAAATTATTTCCAATCTATAGTTCTATACCTAGGAAAACTATCAGTCAAATGAGATTGTAGAATAAGATTATTTTTAGATATTCAAAGTCTGAAAAAATATTTACTTCCCATGCACCACTTCTCAGAAAGCTACTAGATGATACTCCACCAAACAGAGGGAGTAATCCAAGAAAATGGAAGTTATGGGATACAGGAAATAGAAAACACCACCAAAGACAGGCAAAGGGAATCCCAGGGTAATGGTCAATGAAGACCCCAGGAAGACAACGGCATACCAGCTGTGTATAGGGCAACCCATCCAGGCTTGAGGAGTATACTCCAAAGTTAACCTTGCTGAGTGTTGTGCTGTCATTACCAAGAGGACATAAGTGAACCATGTTCTGAGGACACTCAGTGCACCCTCAGAGAAGTTCTGCTTTTGGAAACTGAAAGCTGGGTAAGGTAAACATGGAATCAGAAAATACATATCAGCCCATTACCAGGACCATATTCCTATTAAATAACCAGTACTGGGCTCAGTACCACCCTGCTGATAGCCCACTATGGTGAGCCTTTCAACTCCTAAGACTAAATCACGGTTTGCCCCATTATCTTCCTCAGGAATATCTATAAATTCTCAGGGAATCAGAAGCCAGACCAAGAGCTAGAAACTCTATTCAGTGTTTTTTGTTGTTGTTTTTTCTGCAAGCCCACATCTGTCAGTGTCAGTATTATCCTCTCCTTCATGGCCAGGTTTGTAGGCACTACTCTTTTTTACATTATCACCTTTCACATTCTTTTTATATGCAAACAATCATTGATAAAAATACAATATTAAATTGTGAATAAAGAGAAAAGGAAAACATCTGTAGGGATATAGATCAATCTGATCATAGTGGTATATCTTTCAGAGTTCAGTCAGCAAAATAGAAAACCAATTTAATACATTGTAAACAGAGAAATTATTTAACACAAGACTTGGAAGTCTAAGAAAATACAGAGGAAACACTAAAGGAAGCCAGAGATAATAAGTGCAATAAAGCACTACCATCCTCAGTCTGGGAAAACAAAAAAGAGACAGGGTTATAAGAATCCAGACAGATAAAGGAGGGGCCTGGAGAAATGTGCTCAGACATTGTGGGAACCCCATCTGTCCCACTGTATTTCTGAGGAGTCCCTGAGGCGGATTCCAGAGTTGCCAAAATAACATGGAGACTGAGGCAAATTGCCACTGATGGGACTGATACTAAATGGAATGAGGAAAACTGAGAAGTCCCTCCTCCCACCTCCTAGATAAAACCTTCCAGGAAGCCATCTGGTTAAGCAGTGTGGGAGATATTGGCAGAGTCACAGCCCCAGCTGCAGCATCACAAACAGAGTAAGGGAAGGCAAATTAGTTGCTAAAGAATCTGGAGAATAACTAGCTCAGGTGGCTACATCTGGAGAAGGAACTAAAAATGGGGGAGAGCTTTGCTTTTCTGTCATCTGATTATGTTACAGGAATATACCTGCATTTTACTTGAAATTTTATAATTATAAAAAAGTCAGAGAAGCTTTAGTTTGCTTATCAAATGAAATAACTTTATATTTGGCATATACTTTCATGAAAGAAATTAAATTTTTTCTTAGCAAAATACTATTCTCTTTCTAATCATGTAGTGTCTAGCACAGCGTTATACAGCAAGAAGGAATTTCTAAATAATTCTAATTTGAAACAGAAACTTTTATATCCAAATATGTTTTATGGTGAATAATTAAAAATAGGAAATACAAAGTTCCTATTGTAGAAGTTTGTCAAAGGATTAGATATTTGCTATACACTGGTCAGGAGGCAACGAGGCCAAGACACTGAGCCAAAGAGAACTGGCCCTAAAATTCTGCTCCAGCACTTCCTAGTTGGGCAAGTTGCTTCATTTTTCAAAGACTCAGTTTCCTCATCTATAAAATGGGAAAAAGATTTCCAGATGAAAACCTGACATCTTAAGTGAGACTAGATTAAATGGTGTCATTAAAGAGAGCACAATACATCAGGATTTTAGAAATAATTGGTTGAAAAGGTTGGAAATCATTCAAAGAGGAATTTCACCTATGATGTGTAGTTCTCTGGGTTGATGTTTAAACTTTTCCTAAATCGAGTACCCAAGTAGTGGCAGTACAGCCTTTGCTCATTAGAGGTTTGATGCTGTTATTTGAACATGTCTAATGTATGAAAAGCATAATAGGCTGGATGCCATGCCCATCTCTGTCTGAGAAAAGCCTGGCTGGTAGACTCAAACAGTCATAAACCCAAGGCACCACTGGCACACACACAAGCGAAGTGTGTTCTTGGCTTTGGAGCTGCCATTGCTACGGTATTTGCAGAGACTGGTGATGTTTGCCTGATTCCAAGACAACAGGAATTGCTCAGTCTTTGTTCACATTTCAGCTTGGGTTGCTGTACATGAATCAAGTGTTTTGGTTTGCAGACATTGATTCCCAGCCCTGCACAACTCTGTCTGATGTTTGAGGCTGGGTTTTCATTTTGTCCTCAGATTTTCTCTTCCACTTTGTAGATACTCCAATGCCTGGCTTGGTTATGGTGTATATTCTTAACTATCACTAGAAATGTTGGTAAACCTAGGCCAGTGATGGCGAACCTTTTGAGCTCGGCGTGTCAGCATTTTGAAAGACCCTAACTTAACTCTGGTGCCGTGTCACATATAGAAATTTCTTGATATTTACAACCATAGTAAAACAAAGATTTATATTTTTGATATTTATTTTATATATTTAAATGCCATTTAACAAAGAAAAATCAGCCATAAAAATGAGTTCGTGTGTCACCTCTGACACGCGTGTCATAGGTTCGCCATCACTGACCTAGGCACTGGTTTTTGTCATTCACTCATTCTTTAATTCAAACACTTACTTCCTTCTTATTTTGGATCCCCATGCTTGATGCTGTAGATACAAAACTAAATAAGGCCAGATATTTGCCCTGAAAGAAGTCTAGAAAAGGAAACAGTCACAGAAACAGGAAACTAAAATACAGAGAACAAGGTTTTAAAGCAAAGAAGCTTCAGGGAGGGAAGGAGAAAGGATAGACAGACCTAGAGGAACTCAATTATATATTCATATCAAATACAAGAATTTTAGCAGTATGAGTGGTAGATGCTATCTGCTCCAGGATCTAAAGACATATCTCACTGATTTCACATTCTCCCTAAAAGCCTCACCCAAACCCTGTTGGCTTTTGTGTATGGCTATGTATATATTTATGTGTATAGGTGTCTGCTTATACTAGTAAGTTGTTGTTGTTGTTGTATTGATATTGTATTATTTTTGTTACTATTTTTCTTTTTGTTCTTTGCTATATAGATACATGAGGTTGGTAACAGCTCTTCACCATGTACTTTCAAAGAAATCCTGGGTTATATGAAAAATTCCCCATGAATCAGACCTTAGTCACCAATTTACAATCAACGTCCTATTACTAACATTTTGAGACACATAGTTTAAAAATAAACTGAATTTGAAATACAGAGAAGTTTAATAACCAAATCCTGGGTTTCTCAAGCTCAGCACCATTGAAATTTTGGGCCAGGTAACTGTTGTGGGACCTGTCCTGTGTAGGATATTTAGCAGCAGCTCTGGCTTCTACCCACTGTATGCCAGCGGCATTTGGCCCTTCAAGTTGTGTGTATCAGAAAGTCTCCAGATATTGACATAGGCATATGTGTCAGTAACTCTCAAAAACAACGGTGACTTGCAGATTATAGAGATACTAGAGGCCTGGTGCACAAAAATTTGTGCACTCGGGAGGGAAGGGGGGGTCCCTCAGCCCGGCCTGTGCCCTCTCGCAGTCTGGGACCCCTCGGGAGATAACGACCTGCTGGCTTAGGCCTGCTCCTGGGTGACAGAGGGCAGGCCCAATCCCTAGGTGCAGCCCCTGGTCAGGCTCAGAGCAGGGCTGATTGGGGAGTTGGGGCGCCGCCCCCTGTCATGCACAGAGCAGGGCGGATTGGGAGGTTGCGATGCCACCCTCAGTCACGCTCAGGGTAGGGCTGATTGGGGGGTTGGGGCACCACCCCCTATCACACTCAAGGCAGGGTCAATGGGGAGGTTTCGGCGCCACCCCCTGTGATGCACAGAGCAGGGCCAATCAGGGGGTTGGGGCACTGCCCCCTGTCACTCACAGAGCAGGGCCAATCAGGGGGTTGGGGCACTGCCTCCCCCCCCCGTCACGCACAGAGCAGGGCCCATCAGGGGGTTGGGGAGCTCCCCCCTGTCACGTACAGAGTAGGGCCGATAGGGGAGTTAGGGCACCGCCCCCTGTCACACACACAGCAGGGCGGATCAGGGGGTTGGGGCGCCGCCCTCTATCACCCTCAGAGCAGGGCCGATCAGGGGGTTGGGGCGCCGCCACTGTCACACTCAGGGCAGGGCCGATGGGGAGGTTATGGCTCTACCCCGTCACACACAGAGCAGGGCCCGTGGGGGGGGGTTGGGGCACCACCCCCTGTCACACACAGAGCAGGGCCGATCAGGGGGTTTGGGCGCTGCACCCTGTCATGCTGATCTGGTGCCAGGAGGCCTCGCGGCTCCGCTGATCCCGGTGCTGGGAGGCATATTACCCTTTTACTATATAGGATAGAGGCCTGGGGGCCGGCTGGTTTGCCCTGAAGGGTGTCCTGGATCAGGGTGGGGGTCCCCACTGGGGTGCCTGGCCAGCCTGGATGAGGGGATGATGGCTGTTTGCAGCTGGTCACACACCCTTCAGGGTGGGGGTCCCCACTGGGGTGCCTGGCCAGTCTGGGTGAGGGGCTGAGGGCTGCTTTCAGGCTGGCGGTTTTGACTGAAGCTCCCAACCGCTCCTTTCTTTCTTTTTTTTTTTTTCTTCTGGGCCAGCTTTAGCTCTGGCTCTAGCTCTGAGGCTTCCGCTGCTGGTTTGTTTGCCGTTCTATAATCGAAACAATGTATAACTTCAGCTCTGAGATCCCAGCCGGCTATATTTGTTAGAATGTTTCAAACTGCCAGCTCAGAGGCCAGCAAGTCAGGCGGGGAACGTTGGAGTCTGCAGTCACGGGAGCAAGCAAGCCTCATGTTCGCTTCCAGCTGCCTGGCTGCCGGCCGCCATCTTGGCTGACAGTTAATTTGCATAAGGATATGCTGATTAGCCAATGAGAAGGGTAGCAGTCGTACGCCAATTACCATTTTTCTCTTTTATTAGTGTAGATTTGAGTAGTTCTGGCATTATTTGCTAGGACTTTTCAATTCTTGATAAGGTTCCCAGTCGTGAATGGATCTGAGATGAGGACACATGCAAGTAATGAATGATTGTAAATTAAAGCAATAAATTATTGAATATCTGAAATTTGGCAGGAAGAGCAGCAGCTGATTTACATTATAGTGGTACACTCTCAGAAATTTCCATGTGTCCAGTAAATAAGTATTTTACATCCATTATCTCATTTAATTCTCCCAACAACCCTGCAATGTAGACGTTATATTTATTATAGTTTTGCAGATAAGGAAACTGAGGAAGTTTAGAAAAGTCAAATTGGAACTTCTAATCAAAACAGTAGGCAAACTGCCATAGGAAACCAACACTATCTATCAATACAAAAAACATGGAAATGCCAGGTTTAGAAAAAGAAAACAGTTTTTAACTTAATAGTAAAAATTCAAAGCAAGAAATGTAATCTTAAAGTGCCAGAAATGAAAAGGGAATACATAGTGGTAACCGGATATTGTAATAAAATGGTTGTGATGGAATTGTTGGGGTCTGAGGCATCAATACTCCAAAAGGAAACAAGAAACTGAAATTAGAGTCTCTAAATAAAGTCAGAAGTCAGAAAAAACCCTTTGTCAAAGCTCCACCTACTCAGGACATGACATGAATATGAGCCATTTACCCTAAATCTTGAATGAAAAAATTCTACCTGAAGAAATATGATGCCTTAGCCTACATCTAGCAAATGTGTGAGAGCCAAGGTCTTTCATTACTTATAGGGAGTCCTCAAGCTAAACACACACACACACACACACACACACACACACACGCACACACACAGAATGAGTGAACATATAGGACTACCTCAGAGGCAACCATGAAATTATCAACAGGTTCACATCCATAAATCAAAGGAAAGATGAACCCCAATAATATATAGTTCCATCAAAAGTGAGCTGACAAAATTTATAGTGTATAGGAAAATACATTGGCACATGAGTGGTCAGCAGAGGCTGAAGAATCATCAGCAACAGAGCAAAGAGACTAAAATAATAACCTTGTTATTTGATAACACCCAATAAAGAGAAAAAATAAATAAAACTATAAAGAAAAAAGAGTATTATTAAAGGTGGATGTGTAAAACAGAAAAATTCTTAATGAAAAGTATGGTCAGTAAAATTAATTTTAAAAACTCAGCTAAGATAAACAAAAGATTTCCCTGGAAACATAAACCCTGAGTGGAATATAGTTCTGCAGTAATCATCCAGAACACAGTTCAGAGAATACTGAGAGAGAAATCTGAGAGGTTAAGAAATGTGAAAGATCGAAAAAGAAATTTCAACATTCATTTAGTAGGCATACTAGAGGGAGAAAATGAGAGAAATATAAGAGAGTAAATATTTGAAAAGATGTTGGCTGAGTCCAAATCAGCCCAGCCGGGTGTGGCTCAGCAGTTGAGCATCGACGCAGGAACCAAGACTTTGCCAGTTTGAATACTGGTTGGGGCATATACCCGGATTGAGGGCTCTGTCCCTAGTAGGGGGCATGATTCTCTCTCCTCATTGATGGTTCTATATCTCTCTCCCTCTCCTTTCCTTTCTGAAATAAATTAAGAAAAAAAAATTTTTAAGAGTCCAAATCAACAGAGACTGCTGTTGTGAATGTGTCAAGTAGGTGCCACAGCATAGAATGTGCAGGAACTGACTGCTCTGCTCAAACAACTGCTCTCTGAAATGGTAGCCCTGGGATTAGCCCACCAGACTTGTTTCTCTTATGTGTCATCTGCTCCAGTTTTGTGTCTATTCATATCCCACAATGGGAGAGAAGTGGAGGTAGTTTTGTGCTCCTTTAAAATGCCAATGCCTATAATGAATGCTCCCTACCACTCCAATGCCCCCTGCTAGTATGCTTACTACTGGTAGCCAAAAATTGGAAACATACTGTGCATTTTAAGGACTTTCTGAGCCACCTAAACTTAAATCCACTTCTCAGCAGGACTACATTGGATTGTGAATATTTTGTACGCACACGCTTACATCTGAGGTGCCCTCCAGATGGTCTATTTCTTATTGGCTCAGCCCAAACACACATGCATAAATCAGCAACAAATTTGGTAATAGGACTCAACATTTGGAATCAAAATCAGCCACTGACGTGACCATGCTGTTTCCTGGCCACGCTTTGATCTTATAAATCATAGTGAAACTCACTTCAACATAAAAATCAGTTTATATATGCCATTCTAATCATATTCTAAACATTATATTCATAAACACTTGTCAATCAAACCAGTATTTTATTATTCTGTGTGGAAAGTGCATGTGCTATTGTCATTAGGGATAGTTCATGATTCTGACAAAAAATATATGTTCATCCTAAAGTGATTCTTTAAAATTAGAAATGTTCTTAATTAATGGGGCTGCTGTACTCTTTTCAAATATTTTTTAAAATGCAGTTTATCTTATTCCATAATTTTTCTTATTACTGTTTTAAGATATGGGTTTCCTTGGAAACTGGACTTCTAATGGATTTTAGCCATAAGTAGGCTAAAAATGCCTTTATTCATTTATCATTTCATTATAATTAAATCTCCTATATGATGTGGCCTGTTCTCATATATGATATCCTGTTTCCATGGCAACTGAAATTTTGTACTATCCGTAGTTCGAAATGCCTTCACAGTATTTCTTGATTAACTTGTGAGACCAAAATTGTATTTTGTAAACTTACGTGTAGTGAAACTTATAAAGAAAAGGCTGCAAAAAAATTATCTTGTTTTCTATTTCTGTGAGATTTGCTTTTGTTTTTATGATTCTTTTTCCTGATATGCTGCCCTCCTAGAGCAACATAATTTTGTGCTGCTAGGAAAGCAAAATGCTTGACAAAATTTAGCAAACCCAATCATTTTTGTGCTTGGATTGCCATCTACAGTTCTTAACACCCAGTGGCTAGGAGAAAAAATCAACTATGTTATTTCCATAAAATGGATAAAGCAAAAATGAATTAAGTAGCAATTTTCATTCTTTCTTTCCTAATATTTTTAATAGTTTATGATACTCTAACAACAAAGGAAATATCACACCTGCAGTTTTTGCTATCAACACAGGCCTTTGTTTATTTATTCTAAAACTTCAGGACAATGCAGAAGGGCTGTAGTTACTGATCCTAGAATATTTGAGCAAAACTGTGAATCTGCAAATCCCACTGTTTTGTTAACGGCATTATAAAATTAACAAGGTTTTTATTTTTGCTATAGAGTAATAATTAATAATAATGAGCTATACTTAGAGACAGCCAATTGTTCAATAAATATTTATCAGTCACTCACCATAGCCAATACTACCTTAATCCAGGCTCCAGCCCATCTTAAATCCTAATAGCATTCCATTTGACAAGCTCATGATTTTATAGATTCTCTTAGCCTGGGGTGCTGTAAGAGCTAAGCTGAAGTAATATCTACATGAAAAAGTTATTTCTGAAACCACTGACTGAAGTAATTCAAAACTAATTATATTTTAAAAATTGGATAGACAGAAACCTGCCCAGGATTGGACTGTCCTACTAAGTCCCATTTCTGAGTACAATAGCAGAGCGCAAGCCATGGAGGATCATGTGCATGTTTTACATGCCTTCCCCTATTCTCTGAGTATATGGATGTAACTAGCATGTGCTTCAGAGTCATTAATAAAACTAGAAATCCCCAAGGCTTCTAACTGTAGAGTCAGACTGTGAGGAACCAAACTACTTACGGAAGACATACTCTTTGAGGAAGACATTTAATCTCTTTAGGTCTCAGTTTCATAACAGTAAAAAAAAAAAAATTAACAGGCTTATATTATACAAAGCTGCCCTAAAGAATAATAAGGTAAAATAGGGAGATGGGTTTTATAAACTATAAATGTATAATACAAATGTTCAATATTAATATGGTCCAGGTTATTGGTGATGCATGGGGCAACCAGGATTTGAATCCACCTGGGATTTAATATGCAGAGCCAGGAGCTCTGCATTGAGGACTAAGGGAAGTCAGAATTCAGAGGCAAATAAGCCATGGCCCTGCCTGCTGTAATATGATGGCTCCAGCTATTGGTGTATCTCATTCTTTGGTAGAACCCTGGGAGATGCTTGAATCACCTCTTCTAAGGTCCACTAATGCAATACTGCTCTCTCTCACTTCATTCTCTCTGTGTGTCTGAGTGGACCTTAAAGTTTAATGTTGCTGACTGCAAACAAAATAAATCCAAAGGAAAAGTTGGTGGAATTGAGTCCTCTCCAAAGACTAAGCAATAACATAAACCATGTGAATGAGAAAAATCTCCACCAATGGGCAACCTTTCACAGATAAAAGCAATATTTCAGAAATTCTTAAAAAACCATGTACCTCTCTATTAATAACTTAATAAGAGACAACAAGACATATTCAGCCCTAGAAATGCTTCCAGCATCTAAGTAACAAAAGTCACAATGCTCAATGGCCATTTTCTACCCTATCTTTCCCGATAAAAATATAAAAGGGAATTTTTAAAGATAAAGCAATTCTGCAATGACAAAAAATGGAAGGAAAAGTATATAACAATTTTAAAATTCAATCATTTTCATTTAAGAAAGAATAATTTCTGTTCCCCCTTTTCAGAGGCAGGGATGGACCTACAGACTGAGAGGGGGATGAGAAATAGCATACATTTTGGTCAGGGTGGGAGTCAGGTTGTAAAAATTCATCAATCTGCACATCTAAAATTCAACTTTACCTAAGTTACATCTCAATTTCTCAAAAATTGGGAAAAATGATTTTTTCATTCAGAAACATGGGACATAAAACTGATCATGTTGAGTCCACAATTTATCTCAATGATTTGTTTGAAGAAGCACTGAAATGTCTCACATTTCTAGAAGGGGAATGTGCTAGAAATCTGTAACATCAGAACCTTTGATTTCCCACCACACAATTGAGGGAGCTACTCAATTTAGTTGATCAAACCCATTCAAAGATACTTCATTATTGAGCTGATGTGTTTATCTCTTACTACAACAATCAATTATCATATTTGGCTCTTCTCCTCCAGAGATATTTTTTTTAAAAAATCAATGTGTATGGCTGTCTATGTCTATGACTGAAACCAGAAAGCAACCACGAAGCCCCAAATACCTAGGCTTTGCAGGAATGATCATGATGGTTGGGATGGTAGAAATGGGCCTGGAAAAAAAAGGTTCAGTAATTGATGAATGTAGATGGAAAATCAAGCCAGAGAAAAGGTGGTGGGGGGTGTTTACTAAAAAGGAAGCACAATTCTAAGGAAAGCTACCAAGTTCAAATGCTGTTGATGGTAATTCCAACATGGTTTAAATAAATGTTAGGGTCTTTTCTGAGCATGACTTGACCCTAAAGAATTTTATGTTGGCATAAACTAGATTAATAATGTTAGACTGATTTTCATATCAATAATCCATGCCTTAGACTTTGAAACAAAAAATTTAAAAACGCAGAAATATGTGCACGCATGAGGCACTAGAGAGAATATGTGTAAAGGCAAGTGGATTCCCAGAAAATGTCAGCACCTTGTATGATGAGCTCTGGCAGCCATCTCAGTGTCGACAATATGCTAGAGAGGCTCAGAACATAAATCAATCTACATTTGTTCTCACAGGGACTAGGAGCTGGAATTACTGTTTCTGACACTTGAGCCAATATTGTCACAGCAATATAAATGATGGAAACTTTGCCGCTGTAGTTTGCTTCACCCATTGCATGAACCTCCTGGCAAACAGCGCCCTGGAATTTCATTAATTAGTGCTAACTATGATTGGCACTGCCTGAGAGAACAATAAAACAACCACAGTGTTTTTATGAACATATGGGTGGCAGAGTCTCTAGCTGGGTAATACAAGATTGGTTTCCAACTTATTACAGTTTATTTATACTGCATATAATTTACCTAATTTTGCCTTTTGAAACTGTTATTATAATTTTTTATTTTTGCAGATTGAATTATTGAAGTATAAACTACTTAACTAGCAGGAGTTATTATAATCTTTGTCTCAGTAAAAAAACAAAACATGAGATTTTTAAATTGAAAATTATCTAATTCAACACCTTATTTTACGAACAAAGGAACTCAATCCAAGAAAAATTAATCTTTCCAACCTCACAAAGTCAGTAGTACAATTAAGGCTAAAACCTAGGTATTTTGAATCCAGAGTTTATCTCTTCATATCACATTGTCTCTTCATTGATAATTGTTTTCACTAGATTGACACTGAGTTGACACATTAGCTTTTGGTGACATTTAGTTGCTTTCTTTATGCCTTTTACTAGTAGCTAAACAAACTACTTAATTTTTTAATTTTTATAAAACATTCTTCCAAACAAGTTATTAATATATATTCCTTTATAGGTTCAAGGAAAATTTCCATTAACCTCATTCCAATCTACCATATTTGTCCCGGGTGGGATGACAATTTGGAATTTTTCTTATTTAAGTCAGCTTTCTATTGGGGAAGTCATTACCAGGGAAAAGCTATACTTTTCCTCTCTCCATGTCAGTAAGCAAAATGGAGTTTAGTGAACCTTTCTGGACAGGGTTCATAAAAATTTCCTCCCAGACACTTATCTATTCTATTTGAGAAAAATAAAGATAAATCATAAAGTGCAAGAAAGACTTACAGAATTAGGAGTCTAAGAGAAGTAGATGGATGTCCAAATCATGCCCACTCTTTATATATTTCTTTTAAAATGAAACAATATATTAAAATTAGAATCACCAGAGCTTATTTCTCTAGCAATTTCATGCCACATCAGCTACATCTACCCTTCTTATTTTAAAAAAATTAAATCCTTTACTTGCTTAAGCCTCTGAAGGTCATAGAAGCAAGAAATATCTTATGATGAGTCTTCCTCACCCTATTCCTTCTTCCTTGGACATACAGCCATATAGCTTTGGCATTGTGTTTGGACAAAGAGGAAACTGATAAAAGGACATTTATTTTCCTATTTTAATTTTGGAAGATATAAAAAAGAAAAGTCCTATTTTTGAATCATATTTGCCTAATACACTTTTAGATTCCATTGCATGGATGATGCCACATAGCCAACAGAATCTCTAAGTTGATGTCTATCTTAATTAAAACCAGACACTTTAGGGCCTGTATTAGCATTTAAATGGTGATGCCAAACAATAGTAAAGTGATAAATGTTCCAGCCATTCAGAGCAATATAGGTCCTGATAAGTCAACACAGAACTAGGTATTCAGTCCAAGCGGCCATCAGGGAGTTACAAATTCAGAACACCTTGTTTTTATTCCACCCTAAAATTGCTTTTAATGACCAACACTATGTATTTTATAACTGAAGACCACATTAAGGGACCCTATAGGAAACAGCTCTACAATTTGGTCACTATGGTCTTGTCCTCCAAGTAGGTGTCTGCTGTCTCATACAGAATCCCCTTATGAAGATTGATCTAGGTCTCAGCTCAGGAAAACCAATTGCCCAGAAGCAATAGGTTTTGTTTTTCTCATGGGCATGTGAA
The DNA here is from genome assembly GCF_000147115.1 of Myotis lucifugus. Classification (NCBI taxonomy): domain Eukaryota; kingdom Metazoa; phylum Chordata; class Mammalia; order Chiroptera; family Vespertilionidae; genus Myotis; species Myotis lucifugus. Next base: position 152,843 of record NW_005871183.1, on the reverse strand, counting down.
ACTATAGAAAGGTATATGGTTAAGAGAAGTTTGTTTGTTTCAAGTAGGATGGATTTGCTGAATGTCACATACTGAAGGAGAAAAACTAGATATAGGAGGAAAAAAGGACTATGGGACAAATCATCTAGGTGGGGGGAAAGTGTTAAAAACCGAAGTTGTTTATATACTTCCTCCAACCAATCTCTCCACCTCTTGACAGGTGATTTAGGATATTGTTTGGAGCTTGGACTTTGAAGCCAGACCATCTGAGCCAGACCAGATTTATCACTTATTAGACAAATGAACTTAGGTTAATTCGTCTCTGGTTTCTCATCTGTAAAATGGAGGAAGTAGTAACCTACTTTATAGGCTAGTTGCTCAAATAAGTCAATATAAATATACTTGGGATAACACCTACAGCATAGCAAACATTCAATAGTTCATCATCATCATCATCATCATCATTAGCATCTCTGCCTCAGTTCCATCTTCTCAAAGAATGGGGTATGAGATTAAATTTAGTTCAGCAAAATTACTAAATACATATTGGTACCAAGCACTACAGTATATGGTTAAAAACAGAAAAGACACAGATGAATCAATGCTCTCAAGGTACTCTCAGTAAGTAAATACTAGTAAGTGCACTGCATATGTTAACATCAAAAATGGTAATCCATGCATCCCAGTAACCAGGCTATACAGGAAAAGCAGCATAAACTGGATGAAGAGCTCCTGGAAAATTCCTTGTATGTTTTTGGAACCTTGGGGTCTCTCCCTAGAGGCTGGAAGAGCCAGACCTGAAGGCAACTTCCTCCCATCCCATCCTGGCCATAGAAAATGACCATCACTCCCTACCCCTCCAGAGCTGTGATATGTGAGATTGGGAAGACAAGGAGGGAAGAGAGACCATGTTATAATTCTAAGACCCAGAAGATTGACTAATTTGCATATGTGAAAAATATGCAGCCAGATGAGTGCACTAACCATATCTAGGCACCACCTACTAGGTTCACCAAAACTATGAACCCTGGGTTTTCATGGATGTCTCCTCACTCTCCAAATGCTTGAAGGTCAAGTCTGTGGACAGAGGCTCTGAATTTCACTCTGAAAGTCTCTTAGGAGGTTTCCTCCATTGTGATGTCCAAAGCAACCATACTTACATGGCAACTAATGGACCCCTGCAAACACTCACCCACTTACACAGGTGGTACCTTAACTTTAAACTGTCTTAATTCCAAAGAAATATGTCTCTCTATATAAGTGTTCAGTGTCAGCATGAACGGGAAGGTTTGGTTCAACTAGATTTGATGGTTGTCATTGTTAACATATTGCATTATGTTAAACAGTTCTATAATAAATACTAGAGCAGGGGTCCTCAAACTTTTTAAACAGGGGGCCAGTTCACTGTCCCTCAGACCGTTGGAGGGCCGGACTATAGTTTAAAAAAAAACTATGAACAAATTCCTATGCACATTGCACATATCATATTTTGAACTAAAAAAACAAAATGGGAACAAATACAATATTTGTATTTGCATGTGGCCCGCGGGCTGTAGTTTGAGGACCCCTGTACTAGAGGCACAGTGCACAAAATTTGTCCATGAAGGGGTGTCCCTCAGCCCAGCCTGCACCCTCTCCAATCTGGGACCCCTCGAGGGATGTCTGATTGCTGGGTTAGGCCCGATCCTGCCTAAACTGGCAGTCAGACATCTCTCTCACAATCTGGGACCGCTGGCTTCTAAATGCTCACCTGCCTACCTGCCTGATTGCCCCAAACCTCTTCTTCCTGCCAGCCTGATCACCCCCTAACTGCTCCCCTGCCGGCCTGATTGCCCCTAACTGCCCTTCCCTGCCGGCCCAATCGCCCACAACTGCCCTCCCCTGCTGGCCTGATCACCCACAACTGCCCTCCCTTGCAGGCCCAATAGCCCACAACTGCCCTCCCCTGCCATGAGCCGCCTCCTCCACCAGGACCCACCTCCTCCACACAAGGTGATGGAGACGCCGGGATCAGCCTCCTCCATGCTTCAGGAGCCACGAGAGCCCCAGGCCTCACCATTCGGAGCGGCCACTGGGCCCTGCCTCTGCTGTTCATGTGGCTATCTTGTGGCAGCCATCTTATGGTGGCCATCTTGTGACAACGTCGCGTGCAAGGGCCACCTAGGCTTTTATTAGTATAGATAAGTAACTTGGAAAGGCTACCTATACTCTGCTTTTACTCACTAAGTAAAAACCAATGGAGTAAAGGCAATGCAGGTTACGGTAGGCCTTAGGACCCCTTCCAATCAGCCTGGCTTTGATAGAGGTTGTGTTCCTGGAAAGGATTTCCTCCAACTCTCTTCCCAATCCCAGCTGGGCACTGGCTTCTCCAAAGTTCTGACTCCCCACCACCCAATCATGGCCCACACCTTATATAGCCAAATCTATCCATTTCCTACACACTGAGGAAAAAGGAGAGGAATTTTTGTTGTGTACAGATGTGTACAAAAATGGAGGACCACATTAAATTTTGTATCAGAACCATTTTTACTAGCTATACCACTGAATATTAGAGAACACAAATAAGGGAATAATTGGGGTTATTGATACTTCTTTTGTTGTTGTTGTTTTGTCATTGGAACTTTTTTTAAAATATATTTTTATTGATTTCCGAGAGGAAGGGAGAGGAAGAGAGAGAAAGATCAATGACGAGAGAGAATCATTGATTGGCTGCCTCATGTACGTCCCCTACTGGGGATCGAGCTTGCAACCTGGGCACATGCCCACAACCAGAACCAAATTTGGGAACCTGCAATCCACAGGCCAATTCTCTATCCACTGAGCCAAACCGACTAGGGCAGAACTTTAATTCTTAAGACCTTAGAAGCACAGAGGGACAAAGAATTTCAAATTATATTTTACTAGAGGCCCAATGCACGAAATTCATGCAAGAGTAGGCCTTCCTTCCCTTGGCTTCCCTCTGGCACCTGGGACCCAGGCTTCCTTCACAGCCCTGGCTTTGTCCGGAAAGTCGTCCAGAGGACATCTGGTCTAATTAGAATATTATGCTTTTATTATTATAGATTCCATTATAAAAATGTGTTCATATTCCTTCTTTTCCTCATATAAATACATTGTTCAGCTGTGCACCTTTTTGAAAAACAAGGTAAGCTCAAGGCTTTCAGCCTCCCAAATAAACTAATGATCCAGTTTGAAGGTATTGACCAAAGAGGAATTGCAAAGTAATATTCAAAGTCCTCAAGTATTGAGTTAATGGGTTAGAGCATAATGTTGATAGAATACCAAATCTTTCCAACAATAAACTTCAGCATTATCCCAGATCTTCTTATAGATGGAACATTTTGCTCAAGTCTAGTTGAGCTAAAATACCCTCTAAAGAGAAATGTACAAGAGTCTTACTCTCAGTTTTACCACCTAGGGGGGTGGGGAGTGGGGGAGGGGATGCTTGGTACTGGTTATTCTTTATAGCAATAAAAATTTTAATTTCTCCTGAAACTACCCACTTTTCTGGATGTCATGTTTAAATCCATGAATTCTCCTACTATTGTCTTTCTCTGGTCTAATGTGTTTTACTTATTGTAACCAAATAAAACAGCCAGAGTAAGAATTTATGGTTATCTAAAGAGGTATCAAATTATAAACTGAACCAGTCATACAGAAAAACAAGTTCTTTTTCTGCTTTTCCTGCTTCAGCCACCAGCTGAAATCTATGACATCAGGTTATACTACCCTTTTTACAACCTCATCATTTACTGACACACACCCCCACACATCATCTCCTCACATTCTCTAAGGATCACAGTTATCTTTTCTACTCAATTGCCTGCTGTCACCCTGAGTGATTTCAACATACATTTTGATGAACCATCAACTCCCTGGCCCCATCATTGCATGATATCCTCCGCTTCAAATCCTTACTTCTGCTCCAGAATCCATTCCCATTGATCTTGTAATCAATTCTTTCATCCCCACCAACCTTTAGAAACTCTGCTATTTGATTTCATCAGGGTCACTATTGACTTCCTACCTCATTTCCTCAAATCATCCAGTCTCTTTACATCATCCCCTTTCCTTCTTGTCCTCAAGGGCAACCATTTAAAATAAATATTCAGTATCACCTCAATTTCTCCATCTCCTTCTCCTGGACCCTTGTGCTGACCCACAATTATTTCTTGACTGCCCCTGCCCCTGGTTAGCCAGAATATCATATGGTTTTTCCATTTGTGCCCTGCACAAGATCGTTCAGGTAAGGAGGTAAAACAAGTTTTATTTGCCAGGCTCTAAGTGCTGCCTTCAACTGGAGGGAGGAGCTCATTTGTCTAATGCACACAAAGATAACTTGCTTCTAGAGCCCTTTTTCTATTTTACAGATATCAACAATATGGCCATTGGGTAACTAAGCACAACTGGAAAAAAATTAAGATGTTTTTATCCAATATGATTTATTTGCAATCATTGCAATGTTCTTGGAATTTTTGTCTATTTCACTCTCCAAAACTACTTTATTCTAGTTCTTTAATTGCCTTTCTGGCCTTTTTAAATTTTCTTCTTTGGTTCCTCTTCCTTAAATTTCCCAGGGTCCCTTCCTGATGTACTTTCTGTTTCCTCTCTACACCTTCTCTCTAGGTGGTTTCATTATGTCTCACTGTCTCAACTGTATATTATGGCAGTGGCATCCAAATCTATTTCTCCCCCTCTGATTTCCCCTGGGTTCCAAATCCACTTTCCATGTGCCTTCTAGACATTTTCACCTGACCATCCCATAAAAATAAAAATTTCATGTCCAAAACGGAATTCAACACTTCCCTAAATCCGCATTTCCCTCCATTTATGTTAACCCTATCTTCATGAACAACATGCATAACCATCCAAACCTCCAAGATAGAAACTTCAAGGTCATTTTGGATTCATTTCTTTAACTACTTTCAACCAATCAGTGACCAAGTCCTACTGATTATTACACTAAAATATTTTTCAAATCCATGCCCTCCTCTCACTTTACTGTGCCTTCATATTATCTTTTCTTTTTCTGGTCTTGAGAGAGAGAGAGAGGAAGTAAGAGGGACAGAGAGATAGAAACATTGATGAGAGAAACATTATTGATAGGTTGCCTCCTGCATACTTCCTACTAGGGATCAAGCCCACAACCTGAGCATATGCCCTGGTCAGGAATTAAACCAGTGACCTATTGGTTCCTGGGCCAATGCTCAACCACTGAGCAACACTGGCTGGGATATTATCTTATCTAAGTTATAACAATAGCTTTTTAATCCATTTCCCTTTCTCCAGACTGCATCATCTCAGATATATCCTACTAGAGCCCAGGTGCATGAAATTGATGCACTTCGGGGGAGGGTCCCTCAGCCCAGCCTGTGCCCTCTTGCAGTCTGGGAGCCCTCAGGGGATGTCCGACTGATGGCTTAGGCCAGCTCCCTGTGAGCCTAAGCTGTCAGTCAGACATCTTTAGCACTTCCGCGGATGCGGGAGAAGCTCCTGCCACTGCCGCTGTGCTCACCAGCCATAAGCCCGGCTTCTGGCTGTGCAGCGCTCCCCCTGTGGGAGCGCACTGACCACCAGGGGGCAGCTCCTGCATTGAGTGTCTGCTCTCTGGTTGTCGGTGTGCGTCACAGCAACCAGTCGTTTCACTGTTTGGGCAATTTGCATATTTGCTTTTTATTATATAGGACTAGAGGCCCAGTGCACAAAAATTTGTGCACTCGGCGGGGAGAGGGGTCCCTCAGCCCGGCCTGTGCCCTCTCGCAGTCTGAAACCCCTCAGGAAATAATGACCTGCTGGCTTAGGCCTGCTTCCGGGTGGCAGAGGGCAGGCCCAATCCCTAGGTGCTGCCCCTGGTTGGGTTCAGAGCAATGCCGATTGGGGAGTTGGGGCGCTGCCCCCTGTTATGCACAGAGCAGGGCGGATCTGGAGGTTTCGATGCCACCCCTAGTCACGCTCAGGGTACAGCCGATTGGGGGGTTGGGGCACCGCCCCCTGTCACACTCAAGGCAGGGTCGATAGGGAAGTTGGGGCACCGCCCCCTGTCACACACAGAGCAGGGCAGATCAGGGGGTTGGGGCGCTGCCCCCTGTCATGCACAGAGCAGAGCCCATCAGGGGGGTTGGGGCTCTGTACCCTGTCACACACAGAGCAGGGCCAATCAGGAGGTTGAGGTGCTCCCCCCTGTCACTCACAGAGCAGGGCCCACCAGGGGGTTGAGGAGCTCCCCCCTGTCACTCACAGAGTAGGGCCAATCAGGGGGTTGGGGCGCCGCCACTGTCACACTCAGGGCAGGGCCGATGGGGAGGTTATGGCTCTACCCTGTCACACACAGAGCAGGGCCCATGGGGGGCGGGGTTGGGGCGCCGCCCTCTATCACCCACAGAGCAGGGCCGATCAGGGGGTTGGGGCACTGCACTCTGTCACACACAGAGCCGCAGGGCGATCAGGGGGTTGGGGAGCTCCCCCCATCAGGCACAGAGCAGGGCTGATCAGGGGGTTGGGGCGCCTTCCCCTGTCACGAACAGAGCAGGGCAGATAGGGAGGCTGTGGCCCCGCCCCCTGTCACACACAGTGCCGCAGGGCGATCAGGGGGTTTGGGCACTGCCCCCTGTCACGCTGATTCCAGTGCCGGGAGGCATATTACCCTTTTACTATATAGAATAGAGGCCTGGTGCATGGGTGGGGGCTGGCTGGTTTGCCCTGAAGGGTGTCCTGGATCAGGGTGAGGGTCCCCACTGGGGTGCCTGGCCAGTCTGGCTGAGGGGCTGAGGGCCGTTTTCAGGCTGTGGGTGACTGAAGCTCCCAACCGCTCCTTTTTTTCTTTCTTTTTTTTAATTCTGGGCCAGCTTTAGCTCTGAGGCCTCGGCTGCTGAAAGCAAGTTTCTGGCCTTTGTTTACCTTCTGTATTTGATACAATGTTGCGGTCCGGCTGGCTGAAGCCCGGCTGACTAAAGCAGGTTTCTGGGGTTTTGTTTAGCTTCTTATTTGCAACATAGTTGCTTAGAGTTGCAGCTGAGAGGCCAGCAAGTCAGGCGGGGAACGTTGGAGTCCACAGTTACTGGAGCAAGCAAGCCTCCCTGTTCGCTTCAAGCTGCCTGGCTGCTGGCCGCCATCTTGGCTGGCAGTTAATTTGCATATCTCCCTGATTAGCCAATGGGAAGGGTAGCGGATGTACGGCTAATTACCATGTTTCTCTTTTATTAGATAGGATACTCTGCAGACACCAATCACAGAACTGCACTGCAACCCTTTGAGTGTTTAATGAAATCCAAAACCAACAGTGTGACTTATTTACAAGTACCTTTTACAATATAACTCCAACTTACCCTCTAACTACATATCACTAGCCCCTTTACATACTCATATCCTCTACTCTAGTCACATTGACCTACTTAATTTTCCCAGAACATGTCATTAATGTTCACTACATATTATCCCTACTTACTCTGGCCCATCTCCTAGGATATCTATCACTTCTTTTCTTTGTAATGTTAACGTAAAAAAGAATTCAGACCTGTAAAGAAATTTGTGAATTTATTTGAGCCAAACTGTCGACATATGCTGGGAAGCAGAAACTCAATGAATTGAGATAATGCTCCAGAAAATGGTGGGTTACATCTGTATTTATACATAGCAATTAGAGGAAAGGGACGTAGTTGAGTTACATAAAATTCATTGGTGATAGTTAAGGAGGTGGGATAAAGCAAAGTGGGGAAACCTCTGGGATAGGGTAAAAAGTGAAATGATGGACATGTGCTTCTTTTACACAGAGGAGTACAGGATAGTTTAACATAATTAACAGTTGACAATTAACTTGATAACAATGACAATGAGGGAATGTCCTGGTGCCATTTGTGGTGCCCTGAGGAATCCAGGGGGAAAAAAAGGAAGTTACAAGTTACCCAGACATCTCACAGATGTTATCTTAGAGGCAAAAAGGCAAATGGGCTCAGTAAAGATCAAAGTTGATCTTTGTCAGGGAAAATATTGGCCTAGGACATGACTACCCACTATAACCTGTTTGTAGTTAAATATTTAATTTTCAGACCATCTTTTGTGGTTATCTTAGTTCTCTGAGTTTGTAAGACTGCCACACAGGCCTCCCCTGAACGTGTCAGGTTAGCATGCGGCTCCTTTTGTCCACACTCACAAAGAGAATCATACTCATTATTAAATGTCCAGCTCTAATATCCCCTTCTATGTAGAGTTTTTCCTGTTGTCCCTTCCTCCAGCTAAAAATTAACTGCTCCATCCATATATATAGCACTTTGGGCTTTTTCAGCACTTAATGTCTTAGTTATAAATTACATGCTCCATAAGATGTGAGACTGAATTTTTCAGGGCTTGAGAATCAATTTTACCTGGTATGTAGTGAACAAATCAGCCATTTCTACCTCCATTCTATGGTTTTGAGAATCTTTGTAAATTGCATATTATTGTGTTTTGATGATTGTTTGCTTGTTAATTTAATGAGGGGGGATTGCTTTGGTGAGAGAGAGAGAAATGTTTGCCCATGTTGTTAACTTTGTTCTTTAGTTTTTGTTTCTAACTGAGACAGACTGGCTCATTCTCTGGACAATAAAACAAATCCATGGAGAAACACAGTCCTCATTATGCAAGAAGGTTCAGTGTAGAGCAGAACTGTGAGGTGGCAGCAGCAATTGCCTGAAGTGAAAGCAGGAGCTACCATCTCAGCAGGCAGAAAACAGAATCTTTCCACCTCAATGTTTTTCATTCCAATGGCCCTTTTCCCACTGGGATCAACCTATTTTGGCTTGTCGGACATCAGCATCCTATATCAAACTCTTCTTGTCATGCACTGGGATATATCATATGTCTTATGTCCAAGGCATCCCAGCCCCACATCTTAAAAGCAGAGGAAAACGTTCATCTGAACTTTTGTTCTTGTATCCACTTCCTTTATCCCGCTTCACCATAGTGAAACACTGTGATTGCCATTTCATCTTCCACATGCTACACCGATGACTCTGCTCCTCCACTCCTGCTCCCTTCACAGTTAATACGCATTTGTTAACACTTGGGTTGCGGGAAACGAGTTAAGTCGGCTCACGTGAATTGCGCGTACTCGGTTCATATAGATTTGCGGTGGAGTGCGGGAAACGTGTAAACTCGGGCCGATTGTAACTGCGTATTACCAAATATTTCATTTCAATCAAACCTATACTTCAAAAGATATAGGCATTTTAACGCGCCATCTTATATTTTGGCGGGAAATTCACCCGACACCGTAGTGTTAAGACACAAAAGAGCTATAACACAGGAAAGGTTTCAGTTCTGAGTGTAACTTATCAGTCACCTGAGAAGAAACACCATCTTGCCAGCTCTGTGAATAACCAAGATTTTTTTCCTAGTTATTACATGTTGGATAAAAATGAACACATGACCCCAGGAACACTTTAGTAGGTTTCTGGTTTCCAAATAAAAGCTTTGATTCCCTCCAGGTTGGGTTCTCCTTCTTCAAAGCTCAAAGAATCAGGGTCACCTGGGGGTAAAAAGGCTACAAGGGTTTCTGTTGAGCAGACAATTACACTCTTTTCTCCCATAGAAATTTTCACCACTAGTAACTACATATCAAAACGTACTCATTGGTGTTTTGTTTTGTTTTTTTATTGATTTCAGAGAGGAAGGGAGAGGAAGAGAGAGATAGAAACATCAGTGATGAGAGAGAATCATTGATTGACTGCCTCCTGCATGCCCCCTACTGGGGATCAAGCCCACAAACCAGGCATGTACCCTTGATCAGAATCAAACCCAGGACCCTTCAGTCCACAGGCCAATGCTCTATCCACTGACCCAAACCCGCTAGGGCAAAACTTACTCGTTGGTTTTTAAGCAACATTTGTAAGGTACCTCTTTTTATTTCAGGTGAACTTTGAGTTGGGGATGATATCTGAACTATACTGATTCCCAGGCCTTTCTACAAAGAATAAACTCCCACTCCTGACTTCAACTAGAGAGCCAGAGCTGTGAATTGCTGGGAGAATTCACTCTTCATTACTGCCAAATAAATTACTAGCTTTGTAATGCAATAGCATTCCCCAGATTTTATGCAAATGAGGGGACTCTAATTTTCACAATGTTAATTCAATCTTTTCAAAAATCATATCTATGAGCTCATAATTTTATGTTATGACTATATTGCATACAGATGAAGGCTATGTTTTGCTTTTTGCTATTCCTACAAATATTCGGCATTTCTTCGACAAATGAAAACATTACCAAATTACGCAGCAGCTATATAAGCTGTTTTGTTCACTCAGAAAAAGAACACATAGAAATTCTGTTTTAAATCATAACCTTTGGTCCTTAGGTGGTTGATTTTGGAAAGAATAACTCAACATGCGGAATTCTGTGGCTGCACTTGTTCTTTGTTGGATAGAAAACACCACTTTGTGCCCACATTTCATTAAACTTGTGCATAACCAGAAGATGGCTTTTTATATTGGCAAAGATTCTGTTACATAGAAAATTACAGTTGCCACTCAACCATCAACCTCATGCTGATTCTTATTCCTCTTCCTGATATTCTTAAACCATAATAAGCTGAAACTAAAAGACATATTTAAGAACCGAGGTGCAATGAAACATTATAACCATGAAGAGAATTGTTCTTGCTGCAATTTCAACGATTGTATTGGCTTTATCTTTGAGAAACAATGTGGCATTTTATTTCAAGGGCCTACAGAGGTTCTGCTGATGAACCAACTGTATATACTTCCCAGAATTAATAAGCTTGATGAAAACCATTTGAATCTCTGCAGCCACTGATAATCATACCTAACATTTCTAAGTGGCAATTGTATGTCTAGTGCTTTATATATGCTGCCTCTTTGGATGCTGAAAACATCCCTGCCAGGGGGCATTTTTGTAATCCTCACCATATAGATGAGAAAATTAAAGTTAAGGAAAGTGAATCAATTCGCTTGAGATTATGCAACTAGAACATGATAGAATACATGCACCCCTATGTTCATTGCTGCATTGTTTACAACAGCCAAGATTTGAGAGCAGCCCAAGTGCCCATCCGTAGATGAGTGGATAAAAATGCTATGGTACATTTACACAATGGAATACTGAGCTGTGATACAAGAAGGAACTCTTAACTTTTAGAATAGTATAGATAGACCTGGAGAGTATTATGCTAAATGAAATAAGTCAGTCAGCAAAAGACAAATACCATATGATTTCACTTATCTAAAGAACAAAATACCAAAATAAGCTAACAATCAAAATAGAAACAGACTCACAGATATAGAGAACAGATTGACAGCTGTTAGAGGGGAGGGGGTGGGGGACTAAGTGAAAAAGGTGAAGGGATTAAGAAAAAAAACACACCAAGAAAATCCCTCATAGACAGACAACAGGATGGTGATCACCAGAGGGAAAGGGGGTTGGGGACAGGTAGAAGAGGGTAAAGGGGGGATAAATGATGACCCAGGAGACTTGACTTGGGGTGGTGAACACACAATACAATATACACATGATGTATTATAGAATTGTACACCTGAGACCTATATCATTTTATTAACCAATGGCATCCCATAAATTCAATTAAAAAAAATTTTAAGTGATGGAGCTAGAAAATGGAGTTCTGATTATTTGCATCACCATACTAAATAATGACCTTGAGAGTAAGCTTTGTGGAAAGTTTCAGCTTCCTCCTACTTTCAGCTTACAATATTAACTGACTAATCTTTCCCAGACCAATTTAATGCCCTAACCCTCCATAGGGCCAGGTGCATAATCACCACCTAGGTGGACCCGCAATGAATGAAAAGCACTTCCTGAAAGGAAAGGGGCCTCTCCTGTACTCTGTCTTTAACAAAGAGGAAGAAGATACTTGGCAAAAGTTCTGTCAAGAATTTCAATTTAAGCCACTATTGGTTACATTTTTGACTGAAAGCTAAATGGGTGTGCCAACTGAAAATTCCATTTAAAAAAAAAAAAAAGGCCAACTCCTCTATTCAATGCTTACTGGAACCAACAAAAACGTTTATGTGAGAGAAGGACCTGGTTCAGTATTTCTGCACAAGATACTTTTCCCATTTTTTTTTTCTCATAGAGTTCATTCGTACTACAAAGTGTCTCATTTCTGAAGTCTTAGCTAACCTGTCATATAACAGTGGCACTTTGTCAAATTGGCCATTTGTTCAGTTTTGCAGGAAGACATCTTTTTACTTTGCAAGGCTAATTTCTTACTTCTTGATCGTGGGTAAAACTTGGGGATAATATGTTGTATAAGTTCAATTTCACCACCTGAAATGCTGATGAAGAACTCCTCTACTAAGTCTCATTTTTTATTTCTTGATAGTGGGTGAAAATTGGGAAAGGTTCTCACATCCTTTAATATCTATATTATAAGTGGCTTCCGTGTACTTGCTCTAAACCAATTCTGTATACTGTGTATGGCCTTGCATTGTGGCTGCACAGGCTAAATCAGGAAAGCCCTCTCTGCATGTGCTTTCACAAATACACACAGAACAGTTAGTTCAAACTCATTCGCATTCACAGAACTAAAGCCAAGCCCTAAACTAACTCCCCCGAATCAGCTGGGAATTAAGTAACAAACATGTTGTTCTAGAGGCAGATCTTTGCAAAGAACTGAACGGTGAAACAAACATGGTGAACACTACTTTCTATTACTAAAACCAAGACTTTATGGGTGTCACAATGTAAGGTAAAACTATAATCCAGTTAACTTCAACAGAAAATTATTGGCATTAAACCTTCTAATAAGCTATGGTTAAAGCAGGTTTTACATTAGCTTGAAGGGGAACATAAGTTATAAATGCCAGAAAACCAGTTGGAAGACCCGAAACCATAAATTTGTTACTACTGGGCTGTGTTTGTTTGTAAAGAATATAAAGTATACTTTCCACCCACGGTATTATACATATATGGATTCCTCAAACTCTCAAGTCAGTTAGGTGTCAACACTGAAGGTCAATACAAATAGCTTGGTAAATGCATGTAGACATATGACTGATATTTATAATCACAGGAATTTTGAAGGTGAAAAAGACATTAAACATTATATGGTTAAAAGTTCCTGAAAATAGTTTCATAAATCACTAGTTTGCCATGGTGTTAAAATGTGTTATCCCCACCACTGTTTTCCAAAAGGTCATTTCTTGGTCAAAAGTTTAGGAAGAATTGGGTCAAGCAAAGTTCTGTGTCTTTACCGCAGGACTTTTTGGAATGCTGTACCTTTCTAAGACAGGAATGTACTTTGCAGTATCTCTTAAACATTTATTTTTATAGAACACTAGAGGCCTAGTGCACGAATTTGTGCACCAGTGGGGTCCCTCGGCCTGGCCTGCGGGGGTCAGGTGGAAACTGGCTCTCTGACATCCCCCAAGGGGTCCCGGATTGTGAGAGGGCAGTTCTTGGGTGACACACCCTGGAATTGGGCTCCCTCCTCTCTGGTTCACAACCACAGCTGCAAAGTCACTACAGCTCGGCAGCTCCTGCACTGAGCATCTGCCCCCTGGTGGTCAGTGTGCATCGTAGTTACTGGTCGGAGTGTCTGCCCCCTGGTGGTCATTGTGCATCATAGCTACTGGCCAGTCAGTTGGTTGCTTAGGCTTGTATATATAGAGATGTCTAGGAACATTCTTTGTGGAATATCAATAAAATGCAATCCCTCCATTTAGTCATAAACCAAGGTAAAAAGCATGTTGATGGAGAGTCAGTATGAAAAGCTCAGGTCAGTCAATGCCAAAAACTATCCTCTCAATACCAGAAAGCTTTCCTGAGTTATGCAGCTATGAAAGAGGACAGAGCATAGTATTTACAAGTGTGTATCTCAGAGCCTGGGTTGGACTCCCCCAGTTAAGTCACTTACCAGCTGTGGGCCTCAATAATTTCCTCTGTAAAATGGAGCTAATGATAGAGTTTCTGTGAAGGGTAACAAGTTAGTACATGTAAAACATTACTTAGCACTATAGGAGTCTTAGCTATTTATCACTGTCACTATTGCTATTATTATATTAACTATCATCACCCCTGCTTAGGTGTAAGTAATCAGGGAAAACAACAATTTCTAGAAATCTGTCCACAAGCTATGATACTTTCACTAGACTTTCAGCTTCCTAGGGAAGTATGAGAAATGTTCCTCAAAGGTAACTGCCAAAAATTAAAAAAACAAAACAAAAAAATGAATCTCAGATAAGCCTAATAAAAATTTTGAGTTACAGAATTTTTCAAAAAAATGCAGGTTTATTACACACAATAATGTAAAACTAACCAGTGTAGCCTTTAAAAAGAAAACTGTTTTAATCAGTAGTTAGTGATGTCAAAGCATCAGTCTAATGATACTAGGACATGATTATACTGTCAAGTTATCATTTTACATTTCTTTGATGCTATTAAGTACTTAGCTAGTCATTTAGAAAATATATTGGCATTTACAGAAATAAAAATTGAAATTCATTTAATAAAAGTTATTATATAATTACTGATGCATTTTTTATTAATGCATTTTAACTAGCAAAAAAGTATCTATTAGTTCTTACAATGTGCTTCCACAGTCCCCTCCAATAATTGTCTTTCTTTATTGTCTGACTTCCTTGTGAGGCCATAAGCGCCATGAGAATAAGGACCGTCTCTACTGATCAGAGTTACATTCCCAGTGTTTTGCTCAGAACCTGTCACATAATAAGCACTACATAATCATTTGTGGAAGAAAAGAAGGGAGAGAATTAGCCAAGAAGGGACAGAGGAGAGGAGGAAGGGAGGCTGGTGGGAAGGAAGGAAGGAAGGAAGGAAGGAAGGAAGGGAGGAAGGGAGGAAGGGAGGAAGGGAGGAAGGGAGGAAGGGAGGAAGGGAGGAAGGGAGGCAGGGAGGCAGGGAGGAAGGGAGGAAGGGAGGAAGGGAGGGAGGGAGGGAGGGAGGGAGGGAGGGAGGGAGGGGAAAGGAAAACAAATCAAAGAAGGGAGGGTAAGAGGAAAGAAGGCAAGTGGTACAAAGAAGAGTAAACTGGTGGCTAATAAACTAAATGAAACTGAAGTAAGTCGCTCAGTATGGATTGGACTAAAGATGAAGTCAATGAGCACATACCATACTCAATAGATTTTCAATTTCAACTTTTTGATAAATTTACTAATGTATACATTGTTCTCATTATAAAGTTCTCCCCATCAGAAATCTCTCCTGCCATGAGGCTCTTGTACCTTTGCCCACTACTTCATTACTTCCCTTTATATTAATTGTCCACATACTGATAGCAGCATATTTCCAGGCAGTCAAGTTCTGAACTCCCCATGGCTCTAACCTTGATACTCATAATCAGATGTTGGGGAATGTCATCCTGCAGCAGAGGGCTCATGTGTGATAAACGAATGGGCCACATTGCTTTGCAGATTGAGTGAGACCTATAATGACTAACCTCAATCTAACTGAAAGAATTTCTACATTCTGAATCAACTCTATAAAGTTTTAAGAAAAAAAAATTAAGAACAAAACAGAGAGGATAGAGATATTTAAATGAGAGAAAAACAGGATATCACTTTCAGCCACAGGTGACACTCCCATTTTAAAAATAATCTACTAGTAAACACCATGAGACTACAGCTCAATAAAAATGGAACAAGTCATGTGGAAAATGGCCAGAAACAAGGAAATAGCAATGCGAACAGACAACCCAACAAAATGATAGCTTGAATTATCCATGGCTCAGAAAGGACCAGGAGCTAAATACAGGGCATAACCAAAGGTCCAAGGTCATTTTAATGACTGTGAAATCTCTTCTATAAATTCATAAGGACACTGAACTAGGAATGAAATTAGCCCTTCCTTGTATGAGCACACTATGATATGTGGAGCTATTCCAAAGAGACCTGAGAGCTGAAGCAGATGATAAAAGATCATTTGCTCCACCAGACACCCTAGTAAGAGGGAGGAATCATCAAAAAACTGGACCTGAGAATGAAAGTCCTATGTATATTTTCTTCAAAGGGAAGGAGACCTTGAATATATTTTTCCCCATCATATCCCCAATATCTAGAATAGTGGTTGACAAATTTCTGTAAAGGCCCACATATTAAATACCTTTGGCTTTGAGAACGTACTATTTCTTTTTTTAAATTAAATTTATTGGGGTGACATTGGTCAACATGAATATTAAGGTTTCAGGTCTGTGTTTCTATGTTATAAGATCTGTATATTGCACCACGTGCTCACCACTCAAAGTCAAATCTTTTCTTATTACCATATATTAGGACCTCCTTTTCACCCCACCCCCTTCCCCCTGGCAACCACCACATTGCTATTTGTGTTCATGAATTTCCGTTTTATATCCCACATGAGTGAAATCATATGGTTCTTAGCTTTTTCTGACTGACTTATTTCACTTAGCATAATGTTCTCGAGGTCCATTCCCATTGTTGTAAATGACACTATTTCATCCTTTCTTATGGCTGAGTAGTATTCCATCATGTATATGTACCACATCTTCTTTATTCAGTCCTCTATTGCAGGGCACTTCGGGTGTTTCCATGTCTTAGCCACTGAGAATAATGCTGCAATGAACATACAGGTGCATATATCTTTGCGAATACATGATTTTGAGGTTTTCAGGTATATACCCAGGAGAGGGATTGCAGGGTTGTATGGTAGCTCTATTCTAAATTTTTTGAGAAATTGACAGACTGCTTTCCATAGTGGTTGCACCAGTCTACATCCCCACCAGCAGTGAATAAGGGTTCCCTTTTCTCCACAACCTCTCCAACACTTGTTATTGCTTGCCTTGTTGATAATGGCCACTCTAACAGGTGTGAGGTGGTAAATCATTGTAGTTTTTATTTGCATTTCCCTAATGGCCAGTGTGGTTGAACATCTTTTTTATGTATCTGTTGGCTATTTGTATGTCTTCTTGGGAGAGGTGTATTTTCAGGTCATCTGCCCACTTTTTGATTGGGTTGTTTGTTTTGTGTTGAGTTTTATGAGTTCTTTATATACTTTGAAAATTAAACTTTGTCGGAGTCACTGTTTGCAAATATCATCTCCCATCTTATTGGCTGCCTCTTTGCTCTGTTGTTAGTTTCTTTTGCTGTGCAGAAGCTTTTTAGTTTGATATAGTCCCATTCATTTATTTTTGCCTTTACTTCCCTTGCCTTTGGGGTCAAGTTCATAAAATGGAGAACATACTATTTCTGTCACAACTACTCAACACTGCTGTTGTAGTACAAAAGCAGTCATAGACAGTATGGAAACTAATAGCTGTGACTGTGTTTTGATAAAACTTTATTGACAAAATCAGGTGGCAGGTCAGATTTAGTCCTGGTCTAAAACATTGCCTGACACTTGGGTGCTTAATGAATGAATACTATCCTTACCTAGAACCTGTCCCTGCTCTCTAGTTATGGCTTCCCTGGGCAATAGACCAGGGACAAAAAAGGAAAAAAAAAAACGCATTGTGTCTACTTGTTGGATATTATGTTAATCTTGATCTGAGGAAACATAGACACAGAGCCACTGATAACCATATATCCTGCTCTGTGTCCTGTAGCAGATTAGAGTGAAGCCCTTTGGGAAAGTGAAGAAGAGGCAAGTGGCAAAAATAGAACCTTGACTGTTCCAGGGTTGTTATGTTGTGAAGACTGCAATTTTTCCTTAATATCCTTTCTCCCATCCTTCCTTTTGGTAACAGAACCCTCTGGTTTTAGTGGAGTGCAGAGCTTACCAGCTAAAGATTATATTTCTCAGCCTCTTCTGTAGCAACATGACTAAATTCAGACAGACATGTGAGCAGAAGTGATGTGAGTATTCTTAGAAGGAAACAACATGTTCTCCCCCATTTTCCCCAACCCCAGGGGCTGGAATTTAGACACGACAGGAATTAATCCAGAATAAATTATTCAGAAAGTATAACAAATTTAGAGGTGGTAGGACAACCAGATAGAAGAAACCTTGGACTTTGAATGAGATGAATCAGGTGACCTCCTCCCCATAGACTATCTACTCACTCATGCTTTTATTTGAGATAACTAAATCTTCCATCTTATTTCCATGGTACGAAAAGAGCTGAACTGATTACCTAACTAATAAAATTCCTAAAGGAGTTTCTCAAACTCCTGCCTTCTAAACCTTGCTTATTCTTCAATTACAATAACTTAAGAATGTTATCACCATTTTTAAATAAATAATCAACTTGTTTAAATTAGTTCCACTTGGGTTTCTGTCAGTTGCAACCAAAAGATTCCTGAATGCTATAAGATCTAACGTCAATATCCAGTTGTTCTTCCCATAAAGAGTTTTTTTTCTCCATTGTCAGGCTCACAAGTTTAAGCTCTTATTGTATGAATGAATGTGGCAATTCCCTAACAAATATATTTAACAAACT
This sequence comes from Myotis lucifugus, assembly GCF_000147115.1. Classification (NCBI taxonomy): domain Eukaryota; kingdom Metazoa; phylum Chordata; class Mammalia; order Chiroptera; family Vespertilionidae; genus Myotis; species Myotis lucifugus. The sequence continues at coordinate 134,503 of NW_005871183.1, read as the reverse complement.
AAGAATAATTTCCCAATTCTAATGGTAGACTCTAAGCCAATGATCTCTTGAGAAGTAAATAATTCTAGAAGGCTGTTAAATGAATACATTTCCTAAAGCAACAATTTTCAAACTATCCATGGACATTCTTCTAAGTATCTTCAAGGAGTTTCTTCAAATAAAATAAGGCCATGATAGATGTATTTAATTATATGTGCTTCATGACCTTTAAAAATATCTATCACAAGATTATATTGGTAAATGGAGGTTGTAAACTTCACAAATACACTAATGCACAGAGAAATGAAGGCTGATTACATGGCCTCTTCTTCAGCTCCATAAACATTTAACTGTTTTATCATATACTTTGAAAAAAATACAAACAATGCATAATTGTTTCCTCAATAAACATTTGACACTGAGTGGAAACTAAAATTCTCCACTGAAAAAAGCTAAGGACAGATAAAATCTGTAATTTTTGATAGGGAGAAAATAAAGTCAATAACAGGATGGTTTGAGCCAAAGGTATCAAAGAGTGTCAAAAAAAACACACACACATTTAAAAAGTATGTCCAAAACACAAAATAACCAAGCCAAGAGAAAAAGGAGTAGTGCTCAATACGTAACAAAATTGGGATTGTTATTAGCAATGAGGTAGAGCATGAAGAAGTTATAGAAATCCAGACATTACCTGGATATTGAGCCCCTTGTTAAAATTTTGTAACCTCTACTTTCTCCCCAACACACATACGTAAAAAGGAAATAGATGTGAGCAACTTGGAAACTATTAAAATTCAGATGAACTCATAAAATTAGTCAGGAAATTCTTATAACAATTATAAGTTAATGGTTTAGCAAATCCTGATGATGTATACCTTGTCCTGAGACAAAAATTTATATTATTAACCAATGCATCCATATCATGTAGTACAATTCCTGGCACATTCTATGTACTGAATTCACTTGAATGAATAATTAATGAATAAATAATATGACTCCAGAAAGCAACATGCATGTAAGATATTTATTACTATCTTATTACAACTTTTTTATTTTAAGCCCTTTCTTTTATACTCAACATCCCATGTTTTACCTATGAGCTGTATAGACCAAAAATTATTATTGTCCATCACTATAAAAAAAAAAAAAAAAAAGCAAGTAAGTACCAGGCAGAGATAGGAATAAAAATCCAAGTTTCCTGAATGCTGGCCTATCATTATTAACTAGAGGCCTGGTACACTGAATTTGTACCCTGGGGGAGGGGGGAATTACCAGTCCAGCCTGCACACTCTCACAGTCCAGGACCCCTTGCTCCTTACCGCCTGCCTGCTTGCTGCTCCTTACCACTCCGCTCGCTGCTCCTTAGTGCTGCCTTGGAGGCAGGAGAGGCTCCCGCCACCACCGCTGCACTTGCCAGCCATGAGCCCAGCTTTGGCTGAGTGGTGCTCCCCCTATGGGAGCACACTGATCACCAGGGGGCAGCTCCTGCATTGAACACCTACCCCCTGGTGGTCAGTGTGCATCATAGTGACTAGTTGTTCTGGTCGTTCCACCATAACGGTTGCTTAGGCTATTATTATATAGACTAGAGGCCCGGTGAACAAAAATTTGTGCACTCGGGGGGGGGCGTCCCCCAGCCCGGCCTGTGCCCTCTCGCAGTCTGGGACCCCTCAGGAGATAACGACCTGCTGGCTTAGACCTGCTTCCGGGTGGCAGAGGGCAGGCCCAGTTCCTAAGTGCAGCCCCTGGTCAGGCTCAGAGCAGGGCCGACTGGGGAGTTGGGGCACCGCCCCATCATGCACAGAGCAGGGGGGATTGGGAGG
>NW_005871183.1:128865-132365 GCF_000147115.1 Myotis lucifugus | reverse complement strand
TCAGGCACAGAGCAGGCAGAATGGGAGGTTGTGCCCCGCCCCCTGTCACACACAGAGCGCAGGGCGATCAGGAGGTTTGGGCGTTGCCCCCTGTCATGCTGATCCTGGTGCCGGGAGCCTCGCTGCTCCGCTGATCCCGGTGCCGGGAGGCATATTACCCTTTTACTATATAGAATAGAGGCCTGGTGCACGGGTGGGGGCCGGCTGGTTTGCCCTGAAGGGTGTCCTGGATCAGGGTGGGGGTCCCCACTGGGGTGCCTGGCCAGTCTGGGTGAGGGGCTGAGGGCTGTTTTCCGGAAGTGAGTGACTGAAGCTTCCAACCGCTCCTTTCTTTTTTTTTTTTTTCTTTCTTTTTTTTTTTTTATTCTGGGCCAGCTTTAGCTCTGAGGCCTCACCGCTGAAAACATCGATACAATGTTGCTAAAGCCCGGCTGAATGAAAGCGGGTTTCTGGGGTTTTGTTTAGCTTTTTATTTGCAACATAGTACATAGTTGCTTAGAGTTGCAGCTGAGAGGCCGGCAAGTGAGGCGGGGAACGTTGGAGTCCGCAGTCACTGGAGCAAGCAAGCCTCCCTGCTCGCTTCAGTGCCTGGCTGCCGGCCGCCATCTTGGCTGACAGTTAATTTGCATATACTCACTGATTAGCCAATGAAAAGGGTAGCGGTCGTAAGCTAATTACCATGTTTCTCTTTTATTAGTGTAGACTAGTGACCCGGTGTATGAAATTTGTGCACATTAAAAGGGAATTAGAGGAAATATTTTAATATTGCTATTTGCCTTTTCTCTATAATAGAAGTGTCAGAGATTAAAAAACATTAGTAAAATGTATATGAAAATCTTCCTCCTGTCAGAGTCTGGGGCTCACCACAGAAACCAGAGTCAAGTCCCTGCCCACCCATGTGCACCTCGAAATCGCACGAGACCCAGACCTGGCTGCCACCCCCCCCCCCATTGGGCTAGATCCAGACCTGGCCGGCCCCAGCCCCGTCAAACCCCACCAGGTGGGGGGGGGGGTGCGTGGCCTCAGGTTGCCTGGCCCAGTACCAGGGCGGGGGGCACAGTCTGAGGTCCCCTGGCCCAGGGCAGGGGGCATGGCCTGAGGTCCCCGTCAATCCCCATGGGCGGGGGGGTGGGTGCAGCCTGAGGTCCCTCAACAAGCCCCGCATGGCAGGGGGCATGGTCTCAGGTCCCCTGGCCTGGCGCTGGGGCAGGGGGTACGGCCTGATGTCCCCCATTAAGCCCTGCCAGGTGGGGGGTACAGCCTGAGGTCCCCCAGCCCGGCGCTATTGGGGGACACTGCCTGAGGTCCCCCGGCCCGACACCGGGTTGGGACATGGTCTCAGGTCCCCTGTCAAGCCCCACCAGGCAGAGGGTGCAGCCTCAGGTCCCCTGTCCTGGCCCAGCGCCATGCAGGCTCAGGTCCCTGATGATTGCTCGTTAAGGCTCATTACTAGAACTTGGCCTTCGCTGTGGGCGCAGCCATCTTGTGTTATGGGATCCCTGCCTCTGCTGTGGGAGCAGCCACCTTGTTATGGTGTGATGGTTAATATCCCTCTTTATTAGATAGGATTAGTAGGATAATATAAAATATCTATTTTGTTCATAGTTGCTATCATACCTATATTCTGCCATCCCCAAACTTGGGAAAGAAAACAAATCACAGAGCAAATTGTGACTGAAATAGAAATAGGTATTCTTGTTTAAAAAAAATTATTTACAGGAGCAATTAAAAAAATAACTAAAATAAAGGAGGAAAATAGTCTAATAGACAATATCTATGGATAAGAAAAACTAAGAGAGTTAGGAAAACTTAGAAAGCTTTTTTCAGTGACAACAATTATATGTTGCCAGGAAAGCAAACAAATTTTCTTATGAGTAGCAGCACATAAAAAGAAAATAGTGTGAAACCTTTCTCTTTCTACATAACTCTATTGAGAAAATATATGAAGTAATGCTTTTTACCATTGTCAATTCTTTTCTTGTACAATGAAATGAGAGATCAACACCTGTGTCTTAAATTTTATATGCATAATCTACTGCTTCTCTAATGTTGCATTGGCTCTCTCTTGCAGCTCCTCTATTGAAATTGCAATACAAGCCTTCTATCAATGAGGAGCACAATTCAAGGAAAAAAAGAAAATTGAAGGAAGGGGTGGAGGAGGATGGAAGAAAGGAGGAAGAGAGAGGGAGAGTGAGAGGAGAGGGGAGGCAGGAAAGGAAAAAATATGTTTACTGGTTTTCTAAACCTCAATTCTTATTTTCATAGAAATATTAAAATTTAATTTTAATGTTTTTTGGTGGGAGAATCAAGAGTCAGCCCACCTTCTCCTTGTGAATACACTGTTCCCATCATATAAGACAACCAAGATAGGTAAGTTCATTATTGGAGCATTCTTGTCACCATCTCTCTAGAGAAAACATAATAAGTGCTGAATTGCCAAACCAGTGAATGCCCCCACCAGAAAAGCACTGACTTTTAACCAACTGACTGCCAGTAGTACAAAATTGAATTAGAGAAATTTCAAAAGATAACAGAAGTGATTTTAATATTTTTTTTTCTTTTAAAGTATTACAAAGGGTATTACATAAGTGTCCTTTTTTTTCCCCCCCGCCCTTGACACACCCCTACCCTCCCTTACCCCCCAGTGTCTTATGTCCATTAGTTATGCTTATATGCATGCATACAAGTCCTTCGGTTGATCTCTTACTCCCCTCCCTCCTGCCCCCCAACTCTCTCTGGCCTTCCCACTGCAGTTGGCAATCAGTTTGAGGCAGCTCTGCCTCTGTATCTATTATTGTTCAAAAGTTTGTAATGGGCTTTATTATCCATGAATGAAGTGAGATCATGTGGTATTTTTCCTTCATTGACTGGCTTGTTTCACTTAGCATAATGCTCTCCAGTTCCATCCATGATGTTGCAAATGGTAGGAGTTCCTTCTTTTTAACAGCAGCATAGTATTCCATCGTGTAGATGTACCACAGTTTGCTAGAGTTGATTTATAATTCTAAGAAGGTTGCATCTTCGTTTAAATGCATCTTGGCATGCTGCAGTTTTAAAAGTTTTACCTAGTGCTTTTAAAAAGAATTTATCCCACCTAAAAATTTTTATATTAAATATAGGTATATGTAAGAAAAACTTTTCCTAGTAATTTCACCATTTGCAGACAATAAGTGTTAAGTTTTGTATATTTTTCCACACATTTTTTGTATGTGTATATAAATATATACTGCATGTATGCGTGTATCTACTGCATGTAGGAGAGTGTGTATATATATATTTATGTTTAAATATATATATATTTAAAATGAAACTATGAATATACCTTCTGTTTTATAACCTTAGTTATTTTTTTCCCTGTGAGTTCTTGTAAGTTGACTTCATTTTCATTCACTGCAAAGTATATCATTGCATCGATTGACCATAATTTACTTAAGGCCCAGTGATGGATGTTTAGGTTTCATTTTATTTTTGTTTGTTTTTTACTGTTGAACACAATGCAC
>NW_005871183.1:121131-128577 GCF_000147115.1 Myotis lucifugus | reverse complement strand
TCCTACAGTAGTTTCCCATACTACAGCACAAATAGGTTTCAAATAGGCAGAATACAAACCTTAATAAGCAATTGCTCCCACAACCACTCAATGCTCATAATGTATTTGGAACGATCCCCTAGGGAGGAAAGAAAACCTGAAGGGAGTACAACATTAGAAAGGAAGAGATTTATTTCTTTTTGGGTTTAGGAAGGTTAGCAACAAAGTAAAGTCCATCATTAAGGCGACTATTTCATGACAGCTGTGAAAGCAGAATGGGTATGATGGAAAGGCCCAGGAAAGCATCAAGTTTTGATTGAGATGTCATGCAAAAACCAGGAATGGACCAGGAATTTTTATCTGCAACTTTTCTCATGTATAAGACCAAACTAATCCAATTTAGATAATTGTTTCATTCTTTTTTTTTAAAAAATATATTTTATTGATTTTTTACAGGGAGGAAGGGAGAGAGATAGAGAGTTAGAAACATCGATCAGCTGCCTCCTGCACATCTCCTACGAGAGATGTGCCCGCAACCCAGGTACATGCCCTTGACCGGAATCGAACCTGTGACCTTTCAGTCCGCAGGTCGACGCTCTATCCACTGAGCCAAACCGGTTTCGGCTGTTTCATTCTTATATTTTCATATTTACATTTCTCCTTTTGTGGGACAATGGAAGCTTATGATGACCAACAAGGATGAACTTGGCATCATTTTTAAGTACATTCTATGAGACATCAGCTCTGTAAATACACCATAGTGGTGGAAAGAGGATAATTAAAGTTAAGTTGAGGAAACACTGTATACAATATGCCCCTATTGGAGACCTATAGTCCACAAGAGTGTACTAAAGATTCTGAGAGGTCCTACAGTCAAAACCTTATTTAAATATGTTTGATCTAACACTTACTAAGTTTTTTTTTTTACACAGAACCTCTTTAGTATATAAAATCTACATCTATGGATCTAGTATTCCACAGCACACAGTTTGAGAAATATTGAACTAAAGGGTTTTGAGGTACAGAGCTTGCTAATGTTTGCAAGGAAGCATTTGTCTAGTTTTCACTCTTTCTGGTGTCTAGCTTTGTGATTTTTATAGTTTCATAGGCTTGAAAAAGTGAATGTCAATGTATTCAATTGCAAGGCAAGTTAGAAACAACTTGTTACCTTTTTAATGCCCCCTGGATAATGTTAACTTGATTATAAAGCAATATAGCATTATAATATGAGAAAATGTAAGCTTACTTTATTATATTTGGAACAAACTACAGGAAATTTAGACTTTTACAAAAACTATGTTTGTTAATACAAAAACTTCATCAGAAGAAAGTAAAGGAATGGCACTGTTATCAGCATTTATTAGTCCTGAGGCAATAGCGTTTGAGGCCTCATTCACTAACGAGAAATTGATTGTGATAAATTCACCACTATCCTCCTTTGGTTGCATTATATAGAACTTGGAGAAATCTAGAAGGTCCATAAAACCTAACAGGAGGTCACCCCCCCAGTGTCTGTCTTTTATTCTATAGTACTGCACTTATAATGAGAAGAGTGTATTTACATTAGTAAGTTTTTTTCCAATATAATAACAAAAACTATAAAGGTAAAAATCTAGAAGATTTATTAAAGACAAATAATAAGAGACGATATATAAAGGACAATTCAAATATATTCTGCATGGCTCCTTTTGCTAGCCTCCATTTGATCTAACAGCATCACACAAGCTAGTTTAAACAAAGAATGATCTGTACCACAGAGCTGATTAGCAAATGTCTGGTTGCAACTACACAATTATCAGGGCACCTTATTAAGGTAAGAAAATGAGCAGGAAAATAAAAATGTAGATCGTTCATTTTAGATAACACACAAAACGAGCCACCAAGACTGTGCAAATGAACCCTTGTTCAATCTATTCATCTTTGCTGTTAATTACATGGTTGACGATAGGAAATGAGTTGTTGGTATCTCAGTGCTGGCAGTACACTAGCCACTGTGGAGAAAGGACACACACATACCGAGACTACCTTAGCTCAGAGAAAGGGCATAAGATGGGGGAGACTTTCTTGGCTGGTAATTTGTTGGTCACTATAGAGATGAAAGACACAATTTTGGAAGAAAGTCAAAGAAAGGGAGAAAAAAATAAGCAACTCAATTAGAACCTCTTAAAAAAAAGGATCTTGGTGACACTGTTCTTAGATACAATAGCAATTAAATAGGGAAATGTTACTGGTCCTATAGAATATTGAATCATTTTTAAAAAAAACACTAAAATTAATGCAACATGTCCATCTCAGAAAGAATGTGGGTAGACTTTTAAGCATTTCAGAGACAATATCTTTGAGAGTCCAATTTTTTTGTCCTCTTAATGCCAAAGGGATGGAATTAATCTGTTCTACTTAAAGATCTCTTCCAAAAGATCACGGCCACTTTACTTCAAATTTGTCATAAAAATACAAATTGCATAAAAAGTTGAAGAACATTGTTTCCGTATAATGTTTTTTATTTTATCAATAAATTAATATTGTTAATGTCATTCATTTTCCAAGAAGATGACATGAGGATTTATGCTGCACTTTGAAACATTCTGCTTTCATCTTTGGAGGAAACCAGTTTAAGCTTTGAAATACGTCGGCTTGATCGTGGGCTTCCAGCCAAGGTGCAACTAATTAATGGGAAGATCAAATGTGTGGTCAGTGGGAGGCACAACTACAAAACCACAGGTGGTGGCCAGCGGCTCCGGCTCCATTTAATAAAGGTTACACAAACAGAGTGCTGTGCTGGGTGCCTGTCACCTGCGTGCGGTCTTCTGCCATTTTGTCATTGACATGAGAAAAGCTACTGTGTCATAAAAGATCCCGAGCGTCTCTCCTTCCACTGAAGTCTAACTCTCTACTCTTTAGAGCAATTCCATAACATGTGGAGAATATAAGACCTGTTTGTTTAATTTTTTGTTGTGGTTGCTATTGTTGGATTTACTACTGGCTTATCCTGAGAACATGAACACCTATGATTCTGGTGACTAGACATAGTGTGGGCAGGAAAGGACACAGATTTCAGAGTGACATTGAACTAGAGGGCATAACAATAAATTAGCTTTGCTAATTGTTAGCTGTGTGGTATTAGAGAAGCCAGTCACTCTAAGCTTCTTTTCGTTCCTCTATAAAAGGGGAAGAATAAGATCTACCTTGCAGGTTGCTGAAAGGATAAAAGAGGACAGCATATAGAAAGTTACTGTGTACAGAAAGCATTTAACAAATGGTCATGAAAAAAACTGGAAATGGGGTGGTGGGGCGGGGGGAGAGTCATGAACTTTTTGTAGATGAAGGTTTAAGAAAGTTCAAGCACTGTCAACACATTTTTACCGTAGATTAATTTCCCAAAATCATAATCCCCTAACCGTCCCAAAGGATCTGTTTCTCAATCCTAAATCCTAATGCATAGAAAGATTTGACATATCTTGAAAAATAAGCAAGTACTTTTTTTTTATTGCTTAAAGTATTACAAAGGGTATTACATATGTGTCCTTCCCCCCCCCCCCAGTGTCTTATGTCCATTGGTTATGCTTATATGCATGCATACAAGTTCTTCGGTTGATCTCTTACCCCCCTCCCTCCTGCCCCCCCAACCCTCCCCCGGCCTTCCTGCTGCAGTTAGACAATCTGTTTGAGGCAGCTCTGCCTCTGTATCTATTATTGTTCAAAAGTTTGTAATGGTCTTTATTATCCATGAATGTGTGAGATCATGTGGTATTTTTCCTTCATTGACTGGCTTATTTCACTTAGCATAATGCTCTCCAGTTCCATCCATGCAAATGGTAAGAGTTCCTTCTTTTTTACAGCAGCATAGTATTCCATCATGTAGATGTACCACAGTTTTCTAATCCATTCATCTACTGATGGGCACTTAGGCTGTTTCCAGATCTTAGCTATGGTGAATTGTGCTGCTATGAACATAGGGGTGCATATATCCTTTCTAATTGGTGTTTCTGGTTTCTTGGGATATATTCCTAGATGTGGGATCACAGGGTCAAATGGGAGTTCCATTTTTTGTTTTTTGAGGAAACTCCATACTGTCTTCCATAGTGGCTGCACCAGTCTGCATTCCCACCAGCAGTGCACGAGTGTTCCTTTTTCTCCACATCCTCTCCAGCACTTAAGCAAGTACTTTTAAATGATTAATCTTTCAGGAGTTTTGCTTTGGTGTACACTTATTTGATATCTATTTTCATTCAATTAAGAAAAGGTATAGATAGAAGAAATAGAAATGAGAGAATGTGGATTGCCATCCACTATTGAAAACTGGTAAAAATATAATTGCTATAAAAAAAGACAAAAAATTCGACCTGGGTCATTGAGGTAAAAAAAAAAAAAAAAAGATAGAAAAACTAAACTTGTTCTTCTTAGTTGGCTATCAGAGGGCATAGTACTCTTCGTTTTTGCTCCATGTGGCATGGAGTCAGCCGGGGCCAAATAGGACTCCTTGAATGATGTGGCCAAGCCATTTAACCTTTCTGTCCCTGTTTTCATACTGTGGAGGCAAAGCTATAATATACTTTACCTCATTTGAGTGGGCCATGGGATCTGCAAGTTTAGCGATCTTCTTCATGATTTTTACACTCACTAAAGTTTAAAACCCACTGCTCTCGCATAATGCTTTTAAGAATTGCAATAAAACAGCAAATAAAATGTTCCTAATACCTGAAGTGAGTGAGTTAATGTGCCTTTACTGAATCATTATCCTGGGCACACTTAGTAGCTAGATCCTCTATCGTAATTAGGAGAGCTCGGGATATACAATACGCTTTATAGGTGTGTATGAAGAAAATAGGGAGGAAAGAAAGAAAACACCCACATGATTCAAAGTGGATTTTGCCATTAATGACTTGGGCTGTAACTGCATGATAAGACTTGCGAATATGATACTAATGATGCAGTTCCCTAATAGATTCGACACAAATAATGCAGAAAATTACAAATAATTCAGACTCAATTACCACTACATGCAGGCAGAAGGCAGTCAAAGATATAACATGTTTCATTCTATTTTATCCCTATTTTTTCTACTGAGTAAAGATAGGCTTAGAGCTAGAAATACCAAATTCCCTTTTCTATTTTCTATGTCCTCTCAAAGGCATATCTGTCCCTCAGGTTCAACCTCCCAATGTCAAGGCCAATAGTTATTTGTCTAACATCTTAAAGGAGACAAGACAACCATACTGGTTTGTGGGGGAGGAAATTAACCTGTCCTGTATGCTTATTAGAGCTGAGATTCAGTAACAGGCATTTTTATACAGATTAACTCCGTTTATCTCTGTGATTACCCTATAAAGTAAGTAGTGATATCTCCATTTAAAGAGAGGAAGCTGGAAGCTCAAATGTTTAAGGTATCTGAACAAATTACTTAGGCTGGTAAATGATACAGTGGGATTCAAACCAGATTTGTTTGATTTCTAAAATTCATGTATTTCTTATCACCAGGAATAAAGCCAGGCCTATTAATAGAGCAAAAGTTCCTGGTTCCAAGCTACAAACACCTGACTTGGCAGACAAAGCAGATCAGGACTATACTAGAAGACGACTGAGCAGTTCACAGAATCACTGGGCAGGCTGCAGGACTACGCCGGAGCTTCCCAGACAGAGGCCGTGCCTCATCATACCACAGAACTCATCCAGGGAGGAACAGCCACCACCGCAACCGGCAGGGCCACTAGACGCTGGGCTGACATCGCTGCTAGAGATGTGCTAAGAAGTCAGGCTCACTGCTGTCACCATGACTCCCAAGGGTGTTCCCCACAGTCCCTGCTTGTCTGCAAGACTAAGCTCCCAGTAATTTAGTCCTTGATTTACACATTGTCTCCTTTCATGTATTTTGTATGCATTACCACATTCAGTCCTCACAGGGGCTCTATGAACACGTACTCTTATTATCTTCAATTTCCAAACAAGGAGCTGAGGTTCAGACAGGGTAAGTGACTTGCCCAGGATCACAAAGCCAGTAGGTGGTGGAGCCACTTAACTCCCATTTGTTAATGACATACCTTATTTAAAGAGTCACTGTGGGTTTAGAACAGGGGTGGGCAAACTTTTTGACTCGAGGGCCACAATGGGTTCTTAAACTGGACCGGAGGGCCGGGACAAAAGCATGGATGGAGTGTTTGTGTGAACTAATATAAATTCAAAGTAAACATCATTACATAAAAGGGTACAGTCTTTTTTTTTTTTTAGTTTTATTCATTTCAAATGGGCCGGATCCAGCCCGTGGGCCGTAGTTTTCCCACGGCTGGTTTAGAATCACAAAAATCTAAGTTCATCTCCTGAATCTTCAAATCCCTACTCTTAGAAGAAGGAAATTTAAAAAAGCAACAACCTGGCACTATGCATCTAACTGGTGCCTAAGTCATGTGGTCATGACATGGTCTTGAGAGATGCTTGGAGAGCTATTATCTGTCATTTTCACTTTTATTGGTGAGAGACTAGCTCTGCCACTCAATTGTGCCCATGGAAATGACAAAAAAGAAGGAACACTCAGATATGGACAACAGAAAAAAAAAAAAAGTAAATGTCTACCACAGTCTGCCTTTTGGTTGCCCAACACACCAACATATTTATAAGTATACCTTTCCATATTTATAAGTATACCTCCTAACATACTACAACTATTATATAACCAAAAGATAGATGTATCAGCTATCTACACCAACAATATCAGTTACTGTATCCAGTGTCCAATCCAGAATCACTGGGTGAGATCCATTCCTCATCTAAGTATATTTGGTCCAATTTTATTATTCTATAACCCAGGAGCTTAATTGCATAGTTAACCACTACCAACACACCCTTATAGAAGAACTAGAGGCCTGGTGCACAAAAATTTGTGCACTGGGGCGGGGGGGTCCCTCAGCCCGGCCTGTGCTGCTCACAGTCTGGGACCCCTCGGGGGATGTCCACCTGCTGGCAGTCAGACATCCCTCTGGCAGCCCGAAAGCCCTCGGGGGATGTCAACTTGCCAGCAGGGAGCAGGCCTAAACTGCAGTCGGACATCCTTAGAGCTGCTGAGGAGGAGGGAGAGGCTCCCGCCACCACTGCTGTGCTGGCAGCCATCAGCCTGGCTGTGGCTGAGCAGAGCTCCCCTGTGGGAGCGCACTGACCACCAGGGGGCAGCTCCTGCATTGAGCATCTGCCCCCTGGTAATCAGTGTGTGTCATAGTGACCAGTTATTCCCAGTCGTTCTGCTGTTAGGGTCAATTTGCCTATTACCCTTTTATTATATAGGATAGAGACCTGGTGCATGGGTGGGGGCTGGCTGGTTTGCCCTGGAGGGTGTCCTGGATCAGGGTGGGGGTCCCTCTGGGGTGGCTGGCCAGCCTGGGTGAGGGGCTGTTTGCAGGTTGGCCAAGCCCCCCAGCAGGGACCCTCACCCCATGGTGGCCAGCCTGTGTGAGGGCTGATGGCTGTTTGCAGGCTGGC
>NW_005871183.1:99621-120493 GCF_000147115.1 Myotis lucifugus | reverse complement strand
CCTACAATTTTTAAAACCTGATCACAGCAAGGAAGATGAAATGGATGTTTCTGCATATGATCCTAAGACCATAGTTTGTATTTATTACTTCCTCTGCCCACTCCCCACTCCATCATTGTTTTGCCCACAATCGACAAACTGTTAAGATTCTTTAAAGAACCCAGCAGAAAGTCTTGGTTCCTCCATTGTTCCCTCACTTCCATTGGGTAGCTTTAAACTTAACAATCAGAATCAATCATCACAGCCAACACTATGCCCCTTTTCTGTCTATTCACCAGTGGTTAATATCTTAGTTTTCAAAGTATTAAATCTACAGTAGTAACCCCAAGTGGAAAGTTTCCCTATATGGGTAGAAAATCTCTAAACCAATAAAATCCAAAGTCTTAGGGACAATTTGCACATTATTTATAAATGGATCAATAGCCATAATTGAGTAGCATTATTTATAAATTATGCACCCCTTCCCTCTTTTACTCCTTGTGTTTAGATCTGGGTATTCTGACTATTGAAGAAAAACTCCATGTTTGGTGGGTTCAGTGGACAAAGTACAATCTGTAGAAGAGTACCTTAAACTTATGTTATCTCCTAGATGGTGCTGTAACGGAGTCCCCAGTAGGCCATTTCATGGTTCTAGGTAATGGGGAAACATACTAAGACTAATAAATATCATAGGCATTAATCTATTATCTTAGTTCTGTCACTGTGGATAATTACTAAAATTACTTTTAAAAAAAGCATGACTGTGATGGAGTTCCCTGGTGAGAAGCATTATTATTGTAATAATGTTGTATAAAGTTTTAAAAAAGTCTATGGGTGTTAGTTGGAAGAACATGTCACAATGGGAAGAAAAATAAAAATCTACAATATGTGTCTATTCCAAAAAAGACATATCTCTTTCCTTTAATGATATAGTAGGGCCACTGGGACATATCTTAAAGGACTCACAACTAAACTCTGACACAAGCAGTAAGAGTAGCCAAGTCAGATTTGATGAAGGGCAATCAATCTTGTTGATTTCAGCTCATGCATAGCTACTATACTCTTCACTCATGGCAACTTTTTTCAAGAGCCCAATAAAAAAGTATATCAAAGTGGCTAGGGAAGGAAGCTGCTGACAGGCACAAGGTAAATCATTTTGTCTTGATTACCAAGAGCCCTCCTTTCAATGAAGTTCTTTTTATGAGCATGCACATGGGAGATTAGATAGATAGATGATAGATAGATAGATATATAGATAGATTATAAGCCAATTTCAAGAGGTTCATCTACATACTTCTTCAAATCTTCTTGTCACCAATCCTCCAATTTCATTCATCTACATACTTCTTCAAATCTTCTTGTCACCAATCCTCCAATTTCATTCCTTTTAAACCTCTGATTATTTAGCCAAACCATTTGCTACTATCTATGAATATACAAATTTATCTCAGGCCATCTTCCCTTTCAGATAAATTAGATAGATAATGGTGTGCATTATTAAGTTCTATTCTCTAAGAAATTTACCCTTTCACTGTCTTTCACTACTGCATGAAAATATCACTACACATGACTAGTGCCAGCATATTGATTAGAGTCATCTATAAATTAGGCTAAAATATTTCCTTTCTCAACAAACTGGAACCCACAATGATGCTATAAATATAGATTGAGAAAAAGGAGGCTGAGATGCCTGACAAGCACACTGGAAGTATAAGCTACCTGATCGTGCATCTTAGTTTTCTTTCACTTCTTGCTGAGGCCCAGTTCTATAGGCTGTGACTCAAGTAACACATAATTCACAGGAGGCAGCTTGTCTGGCTTGATCACCTTATATCTTTGGTCAGAATTTAGTCTCTATCAAGGTCCATTACCAAAGCAAGATATGTTTTTCAAAGAGAGAACAATTACTTACTGAAAAGAGCATGGCATTGCTCCAAAACCCTAGTTATTTCCACTCTGATTCTCCTGTCTGCCACAGACTCCAACAAACATTTCCATTTATTTCACACTTTGACCACTAGTGATTGGATCACCAACTACAGTTAAGACGAGCTGGAGAAGCATCTTTTGCTCTAGACACCACAACAGTTTTGTAAATGGGTCACATGTGGCATGTACAGGGAAGGCAAAGTAGATTTAAGTTGTGGGTACACAAAGCACAGAGTTTATTCTTGTATTATTATTTATTAATTATTGTATTATTTCCCATATGAATAACTATAATCCTACATTTTCCCACCCCTGTATTGATTCCAAAATGCAAAGGAACTCTTCAAGCATTTCCTCTGCCCTCTTGATAGAGAGGGAAAAGTCTAGTAGCTTGTCTTTCCAATTGCTTAGACCAGTGGAACTTCGAAAATTTCACTGAAATTGTAGAACCTTGTATTTTGAGAGATTTATTCCCCACCCTCTGGCAATTCTGTATCTTTAAAGGCATCTGCTCTACAGATCCTACCAGCATCATGCCATCAATATAGTATAGCAACATGATTTCCCATGGGACAGTGGGATAATGCAAGTCCCTGCAAAGCAGATTGTGGCACAGAGCTGGAGAGTTGATATAACTACAGTAAAGGTGATGAGGTCCTATAGTTATTTCTACTGAGTAAAAGCACACTTCTTCTGGGTACTAATTGTGTATTAAGATAGAGAAAACAGTGCAAGTAAAAACTTCCAATTCTTGCCATCCTCTCATACAGACCAGACATCTGGTGTAAGGCACCTAGAGTGGGAAGAAAAACATCTGATCTTTCACTTTTGTAACTCTACCATACCTTGGAGACAGATGAAAACTTCTAAAAGTCCTACTCCTTCTTCTAGGTCTAATCTCACACACAGCTGCGGCAGGGAGCAAAATGGGTGTAAACAGCAAATGCTCTTATGCTTCATCTCCTGTGGTTAGAGTCCTTTCCTTGGTGTCATAGCTCCCCTTAGTCAAGACCTCCATGTAGTGGGCATCCAGATACTGGTTCACTTGTGAAACACACCTACACATTCTTCAGTGAGTCACCCAGGGCTGCCTCACCTCCCAGTTCCCTAGTGTGAGAGACCAGGTCCAGTTTAATCTCTCCATTCAACCTCAGCACCCTCCAGTTGTGGTACAGCCCACCCTCACTTGCTGCGTGGCTCCCTTAAATGTGCTTCAGGTGGTTCAAGCTCAGGCATCTCCCATGTGATTTTCTTGGTACATAGAGTATCGCTGCATCACCACATTTGGGGAATGCAGTCCTCCTCAAAGTGCCTGTGGGAACTCTGCCACCTCCCTTAATGCAGATGTTCTCAAATTCTGCAAGTGATTCTCTTGGACTCCCTTCACTTGACTTTCAGCAAATGTAAGCACTCCCAGTGTAAACTCTGTCCCCAGGCTGACCCTGAAGCCTCTTTAGTCCCTCTCCAATCTTTTTATATGGACTGAAAAAGGGGTGATGGTAATGGTGGCTCATTATAATTCTACTAGAGGCCTGGTGCACGAAATTCATGCACTGGGGGTGGGGAGGGGGAGGGTCCCTCAGCCCGGCCTGTGCCCTCTCACAGTTCGGGACCCCTCGCTCCTTACTGCCCTCCTGCTTGCTGCTCCCTACCACTCAGCTCGCTACTCCTCAGTGCTACTGCAGAGGTTCCCACCACCTCTGCTGCACTCGCCAGCTGTGAGCCCAGCTTCTGACTGAGTGGTGCTCCCCCTGTGGGAGCACACTGACCACCAGAGAGCAGCTCCTACGTTGAGCATCTGCCCCCTGGTGGTCAGTTCATAGCGACCAGTCATTCCACCATTTGGTCTATTTGCATATTAGGGTGTTATTATATAGGATACCCCTTATTAAAGCCTGTAGACATAAGTGGTAGGGTTTTATTTCAATGTAGTCTACTTAATACTTATTATATTTTTCTATGGGTCCTAATGCAAATTCCTAGGCAACAGGAAATACCTTTCCACAGAGAAAGACAGACAAACTGGCAGACAGAAGAAAGAATTGTAAAGGTTTTATTGCAAAATACTGGCTAACTTCAACTGAATACCTAGATGAAGGTTAATTATTTGAATTTTTATGATATTAGTTTAGCACTGTTATTAACCAACATTTAACTTGTTCCAGACAACATTCTCCTTAATACATCATTTTACTCCACCCAATTACATGCCATTAACTTTCACCGATGAGAAAACTGAGACTTAGAGGAATTAAAGTCATTTGCCAAGGTCAGACAGCCCCACCTAACAGCAAATCATTCCCTGGTGTCCAAATAACTCCATTACAGTACCTATTGGTTTTCTTTGTTTTCTCCTCTCCATTCCTAAACAAAAGCACATATCTAAAGAATGCATATAATAAGAGAGAATAGGAAAGTTTTGACACACAGGCTTATTGTGGACATATTTTCTTCCTCTTTATTTTTATATATTAATAAATCTGACCGCACTGACTCAATTGCCTCTCTCTACCAAGTGGAGAAAAGGGAGAGACAGGAATGAAGTGTCTTTGTATCCAGAACTCCCATTGTCTCCTTAACCAATAGCCTGAGACTAAACACTAAGTAAACTTGACCTGATTTCCCTAGGGTGGTCATATTTCCCACAGCCTTTCTGGGTGAGAGAAGATGATGGCAGCGGCAAGTTCAATGACATGACACTTGGTACACATTCCAAAACTCTTCGATTGCCCAAGGGCATATGGCACAGCCTTGAATAAATGCAGATTGTACTAAGGACTGTACTTCCTTAGCTCCTTGCCAAAATTCACTGTCTTTTAAAAAAGATTGTAAATGTAGGAACTTGCAGTTGCTATTACCATTAAATCTTCCACAAAGAGTACCTTTAACTGAACGGCTTGCTGAGGATTTCATTTCTTAATAGTCTGATTGCCAATTTTGAAGGAGGAGAGAAGAAAAGTAGAATTGAGAATTGCTGAAAAGATTCTGAGTGGGGAAAAGAAGAGGAAGAGGAGGAGGAGAACCTTGATGAGTAATGACATAATTAATGCACTTCAGCTTCTGTTTTCTCCAGTGAAGATTCTGTGTTCCCTATGTTTATCTGTGTGCATAATTTTAATTAAATGGAGCACAGCCTTTAACTACTGTTAGGGTTGCAATAAGCATAGTTCTGCCCCCAAAGTTCACACAGTGCAGACAGCTGGGTACTACTTTGAAAAGCATAAAAAATGTGGAGAATAAAACACTTAAAACCATCTATTTTGTTGATTCAAGCTTATTCAACCTTTTGCTAGTGGGAGCTTTTACTGTACACTTGAGTTGCTTACTTGCTAGTATTTGCCTCCAGTGAAATCCTGTTTGATAATTCATATTCTTTTATATGCTGAGGTCCAAACTGTTTTGTACAGGGCTAGCTTCATTAAAATGATTTCCTGCTGTTACACAGTGACCTAAATGACAATTGACTTCAGCCTTCCATTAGCAGAATGCATTCAGATTTCATTCTCATGTATGAATGGAATTCATGCTTCACATCATGTTATTTTAAACAATACCACAATGTGGATTTATGAACAATGGTTTAAAATCTATTTCCGCTGTTGGTATCTTTTAAAGGATAAATTACAAAGAGTCCTATGCCCTTATATGTTCCAATTCTGTGAAATGCATTGCAGCATTTAAAGGTGATTAGCCTGATACACTCTAACTGCATGCACCATAAGCTTCTATGGGAATGTGTTTTATAATCAGAAACAAAGGCTCTCTCCCTCTCTGCCACTGCCAAGCATTATACAACGCACAGGAGCAAGCGTTGAACTGGCATTAAAATGTCTTTCAAACACTGATTAAATAGCAGGAAATCTTTAAAATTATTTCC
Source organism: Myotis lucifugus (assembly GCF_000147115.1). Lineage (NCBI taxonomy): Eukaryota > Metazoa > Chordata > Mammalia > Chiroptera > Vespertilionidae > Myotis > Myotis lucifugus. The sequence goes on along the minus strand of NW_005871183.1, from coordinate 114,708 downwards.
CAAAATTGTTACATATCCTATCTCCTCCACTAATTCATAACAAAAAAACCATTTAAATCAGCCAGATGGATGACCCTAAGATTAGTCTGAAGTTTTACCTCAATCATGAAACTCGAAGATGGGTTTGGGAAATAAATAAGAAACATTCCTTGATTCTCCAGGTCCTTCATGTCTCCCCTTATTTTTTAGTTCAGATTTTATTTCTTCACAGTTTTGGAACAGGACATGTTACTTCTTCTGAACTCTTAATGAATACCAAAATAACCACAATGGGTGGTTTTTTATCTAACTAATGATTAATGTGGTGAATTGCATGTAGTCCCAACCTTTTAAATCTCTCTGAAGAATTACATTTCTGTCCACAGGCATGTCACCGTTAAAAAATGAGCCACCTAATAAAATAACACACAGTATATTAATATGTAATTTCTTTCCCAGTATGAATGCTAATTACTGACAGTGCAGACCTTATGCTTGCTCCTTGATATGGATTGACTCTCTTGGTTTGTGTCATCGCTCTTTCTACTCTCATTCACCCATTTTCATTTTAAAGGCTCCTGAGGATAGTCAGGGGGGCTACTTGGTATTTTTTAGATCAAACCCAATTTAGCTTGAAAACTTGTAAAAAAGGGTGGGGGTGAGTGTATCCTAATGTATTTCCAGAAATTAATTTGGTTTGCATGAAAAGAAATGTCATTATGTTAAATAATTTCCTTCTTGAGAGTACTTTCTCAGTTGCTTTCTGGCAGTCTTATTAACCTGTAAAGATAATTCAGTTGCCTAATGTTTTTTTCTTGTTAGCTTCCAATTGAGCATTATGTAAATGTAGGGTTTCTACAAATTATAGAAGCTTCAAATGTTCATTTTCATAGTTGCGTTTGGTGTGTTGTCTTTTTTTAATACCAGAGTCTTGTAGGGGGAATTGATTCTCACAAGTGATATATACAACCTTTTTGTTTGACCTACCCTTATCTCTCTCTTCTTCATCAAGTCATTATATTTATTCCACATTATGTTTCCCACAAATGCTCATACCTCTCTGGGAAGAGCTTTTCGTAATTATTTTAACCCTCAAAAAGCAAACTCTTGGCCATTTATTAGTCTTTTCAACTATTTTTAAAATATATGTTTATTGATTTCAGAGAGGAAAAGAGAGGGAGAGAGAGACAGAAACATCAATGATGACAGAGAATCAATGATCACTGTCTCCTGCATGTCCCACACTGGGGATCTAGCCCACAACCCAGACATGTACCCTGATGGGGAATCAAACCATGACCTCCTGGTTCATAGGTCAATGACCAACCAGTGAGCCACACTGCCCAGGCAGTCCTTTCAACTATTTGATATCATAAACATATTCAAAGTTCTTTGAGAACTTATTTTGTTATACTTGAGTTAAATTCATTTTGCTCTTCCAGTGCCAAGCACAGTGTCTGAGGTATATACAAAGCTGCAATGACCTTGGCCTCCATCTCATCCAGCACTGAACTTGGAACTATTCGGAAATGCTTATGCTCAAGTATATGACCATCAATTTAAAGGATACTTAAGTTAAACTAGTTGTCCATTGTAAGTGGTTTAAAAATCAAACTTTCTACTGCCTTGACTAACATGTACCTTTTGGGGCAAAGAATGAAGCTGACCTCATCTATTTCTAAGATTAAGAAAAGCAATGACTATAACACCTTGACCTTTCAAAACTAAACTGTCAAGTTAATGGTAGCAGAGTTCAGCAAATTATATCAGGCTTTTCTTTAAGGGTCAGAAAAAAAGAGAACCCATTCTGAGGTTGCCCACAATTTAAAGCAATACCAGTGAAGAATAAAAAGACACAGCATGATTCCCAGAAGCTGAGAAGCCATCCACAGTGCCTGTGTAAGGACACTCAGAGCAATACTTGACAGACAATAATACACTGATAACAGAAAAAACTGTGCAAGCTACAGAAACTTGCCTTTGAGTAACTTCACATTCCAAGTAAGCAAGTAAGGAATTAAGCCGCTGAAAATGCCCACAGCAAGAGATAACAACAGTTGGGTATTAATTGAAGTTACTTTCTGTGATTTGTTCAACTCTGTCCAAGGACCTTCAACCCAGGTGCACAGGCTGTATCCCCAGGATGCAGGACCATGTCGGACACATGGCAGACAAACATGTGAAGGTTTGTTGTTGAATGAATGTGCCCGCTCATGTGTAACTAAATGATCACCTGTCATCTGTTAGCTTAGATAATGTGCAAATTGCAGCCCTTAAAATACTAAAGGCGACTGGCCTTCCCTTGATTATTAACCATGATAGGAAAGAACTCAAATGTGGATATAAGCTATCAGAAGTTAATAGACTGGCTTCAGGGTTGGTTATTTATTTGTTTTCTTAATATTTTCAGGCAGTAGTTCAACTTCCAAGGGAGCTCTTAGCCTGCAAGCTTTCCTGCTCTATGTGTTCATGTTTTTCCTGTGAGCACTGGTTGTGAGGATTTCCTGGGCCCCTATACGCCAACACATCATGGCTCAGACTCCTGCCAGACTTATCCTCCCTGGATCCTATAACAACCACAACTTCCCTCCCAGTCTTGGAGGTTATCTGAGTGGCTCTTTGCCTTGAAATCCAAAATTTCCTAACCACGATACATACAGAAAGCTTTATATTTTAAATTCAGATACGATAAAGAAGGTAATAAGATGGTGTTTTATATCAATCATTAGTGTTCTGCCTTCCTTTATACAATTGAACATCTTTTGATAAACATTGTCAGCCAAATAATTTAATTCCTAAACTTCAACAGTTCACCAAGTAATAAGTATATATTGCTAATTCATTTTACAGTATTGTCACATATGCATATTATCCACTTGATATGTCCCAGTAATTACCTTTGCAAACTCCCCTTGATCAACACATTTTAAAGAGCCAAATTACCCTGGCCTATCCAACACTGACCTAGCTTGACCCGCCAATTGGTCCAATTCCCTTATTTCCTTTGCTTTACACTCACACAACAAAGGACTGTTCATTAAAGCAATATCTATAAATCTCTAACTCTGCTGCATGAAATCAAGAGAAAGTGGGGGGGAGGGGGCTAAGCCAGTTTGGCTCAGTGAATAGAGCTTAAGCGTGAAGACTTAAGGGTCCTGGGTTTGATTCCAGTCAAGGGCACATGGCTGGTTGTGGGCTCAATCCCCAATGGGGGGCGTGTAGGAGGCAGCCAACCAATGATTCCCTCTCATCATTGATGTTTCTATCTCTCTCCCCCTCTTCCTTCCTCTCTGAACTCAATAAAAATATATAAAAAAGAGAGAGAGAGAGAAAGTCGGGCGGGAGGAGGGACAAACTTGGAAATGGGGATAAAAATGTATACGAACCAGAAATGGACATTTTGTAATAAAAAAAAAAGACTGGTTCCATTTCATCATTTTGCCATTCTATCTCTTTTCTTCAATATAAGACTTTACACATTCTCTTACAATTTTTACAAAGCATGCATGGTTACCTTCACATTCAGAAAGAAACTATTCTACCTGTAAGGATAGCCACGCCATCTCCAGAGACCCTTACAGGACTGTTTGTGTTTATTCTGTCAGCTGTAAAGCATCAATATAGATATAGAGCATCAATGAGCCATTGGTCTCCTAATATGTCTCTTTTTTCCACTTAGTTTGTGGCTAAAATATTTCCGTTTACCACTGTTTGGGTATACAATTAAAGACTGTGTCTTCCACAAATAGTTTTTTTATTAAATTATTTTACTTGCTGATTGGTTAATAGTCTTGGCGTAAAAGTGATTCTCATACTGTCTTTTGTTTTTACCTTGATAAACCTGAACGTCTATATATCTTGGCCTGCTTTGAGGTAACATTCTAGTAATTTTTATTTACTTTTTAAAATATATTTTTATTGATTTTAGAGAGGAAGGGAGAGGGATAGAGAGATGGAAAAATCAATGATGAGAGAGAATCATTGATAGACTGCCTCCTGCATGACCCCTACTGGGGATCAAGCCCGCAACCCAGGCATGTGCTCTTGGCCAGAATCGAACCTGGGACCCTTCAGTCTGCAGGCCAACGCTCTATCCACTGAGCCAAACTGGCTAGGGCACATTCTAGTAATTTTTAAAGATTATCTTAAACACATACACAGTATGTATGCATATATTAACTGAAGTTACTTTCTGTAATTTGTTCAATTCTGCCCAAGATGTGTTTGTGTGTATATACAGTTATTTTCACTATTTGACCTGTCCTATCTCTTAAACTCTGGTCATTTTATGGGTCTCTCCATGTCACATTATTTCAAATAATTAAAGTCAAGATTTTTCTAAGGGCCTCAATGCACTGTCTTGGTTATTTCCGCAATTGGTTAGCCTTATCTGTTAGGATGTAGTGATGCTAAACATGGGAGGAAATCCAAACACTCAGTTAAAATGTTTTACATTTGAAAACATTAGAAGATCCTTCTATTCCTCCAGCAAAGAGAACAGGTATAATCTCCAAAGAGCAACATTCACTGGCAGTGCACTTGCGTCCTGGGAGGCATTCCCAGTGACGGAATTATGTGCTGCCCTTTGTAGGTAGAATGCTGCATGCCTGGCTGGACTCTTAAGTGCAGAGGAGCCTGTTGTAGCCTCTGTTACCAGCCAACCTCCTGTCCACAGACCATAACCATCTGCCCTGGAGCACGTGACCCTGGCTCTGGGCTCTGGCTGGTGACTCAATGACCCTAGCACATCCAGTGGCCACTCTCTGGAGGTCATCAGAACATCTTTTAGAGACAGGGGACATGTTATTTGATTCTCTTTGGGTCTAATAAGTGTGTTCTGTCTTTTAACGCTTTTCAATGACTCGGTTCTGTTCCCTAAATCATCTCAATTCTCTGAAAATAAAAATATGCACTTTTTATGCCGTCTCATCTCTTTAAAACATTAGTGGAATCTCTCCTGTGAATGGTGTTTACTTCCCTCTTCACAGCCCCAAATACCCAGTTGATGACAATTCAACATTTCAAGGAAAGGGATAAAACTAGTTTTATTTGTTTGTCACACTATCTACCATACCCCCTCAGTGCTTTATACATAACACATTGTTTAACACAGAATGCCTAGACCCATGAAGTGAAACCTATTGCTACTGAAAATAATTATTTCAGATTTCATGGTAGGACAGAGCTTTTGTTCCTTTTCAGCAACTGCTTTGTTTCCATTATATAAGACTGAGAATATCAGGTTTCTCTCTTTTATTTGGCTGCCAGGAAACTCAGAGCCAAATTTGCAGCCTAACCCAAGTGAATAATTTAGATTTCAGACCATTTATTATATATACTCTTTTTCCAGGGATTTGCCTTGTTATTCTACATCAGTTTTCCTTCATTCTGATTTCACTTTTATTCCCCCTTGTAGGTAAAATCTTGTGGTCATATACACTCATGCACTTTAAGTTTGGATTTTTGTAATGAGATAAGTTATGCACATACAGTTACAAACATATGTACATGCATATACATATTGGGGGAAGTTGCTCAGCGTTTGATGACACTCTTAATGTCCCTTTATAATACAATGACACTGGAGTAACGACAGACTCACAAACCAAAACAAGATCGTGTGCTCATGGCTGCAGGTGTGTTATTATGTGAGATAACATGGGGATGAGGTGCAATACTCCTCTCTCTAGCACAGGACCCAACCTGCAGGATAGTCACTGCCTGCAGTCGGGGTGTCTCTGTTCATTTTGTCACTACAGCCTTGAGAGATTTCAGATGTTCCCAAACAATCAGTATTCCTAATAAAAAGAATTAAAAAGGAGAGATAAACAGGGAAGGGATGCTGAGACTAATAAGCATAAACACCAATTGCCCAAATATTGACTTCCTACTGATTAACATAACGATGAGTGAATTTTCACTTCTCTAGTGTTTCTGCATTGGAGTCCCCCCCAAAGTTGTATGTTTCCCATGCATTCTCTAAAGGACTAAAAGGATTTTGGGTTTTCCACCTTAAGCCTTATTTCTGTTTTCTCTTTGCTGGCATAATATGGTATATGTGTCCTCCTCTTCCCTTGAGTGACAGTGACTAATTCCTCTGGCCCTCAAGCCATTATTAAAACAAATCACCCAGCACCACCAGTTCAGGAAGCATATTCCAGCCACCTTCCTAGTGGGTTAATGCAGCTGGAACTGGGTCCACTAAATTGAGGTGATTGCCCCTGGAAAACACTGAAGGACTGAGTGGAGTCACTGTCATTAGTATCATTTTCCTGGCAGTAGTAATTTTTACTTTGATTCTGCATGTCAGCTAGTGTGCCCAGCAACCACACGACAATGAAATAATGACATGGCAACCGCTCCTCTGTCCAACCCATGGCCCAAGCCCTGTCCCTGGGAATCCTGCCAGCTACCTCTACTTGGCAGCCGCCTGCTTCATGCCAAGGAGGAGGGAGAAATAGTTAAATGTCTTTTCACTACAAGATGCATTGTTTTGTCTTTGCAGCACCAGTTGGGAAGGCTTTGCATGGCATTTTCCACATGACTTCAGTGAAACTTCAAATGAGGGACTTCCCCTTATGCATTCTTCATTTTAAGAGAATAAATATTTTCAAGATTTGTCTACCCTAATGTTTTGAGGATGTGTTCTGGATGAGGCAGGAGAAATTATGGGAATTTTGTTGATAAATCAATACCTTAAAGAAGCAGTTTATAGAGTGGGAAACATTCATCCTCCCAGATTTGCAATGACTCTAAAATTGTGAAAACAAAACTGTTTAAGTACTCAAAGCAATTATCTCCTTTTTTATACTCAAAATTGTGTTCAATATCCCTTCAGTTAAAGAGTATTTAGAACCACTTTTGGGCTTTCTGGAGAAAATAACCCATCAAGAACCTCAGCCATCCTCTAAGAAGGCAACAGAGGAAGAACGGAATCACATGCATCATTCTAAAAGGCAAGTAGAAATTAGTGGAGAGGGGAAAGTTATAACTGGCCCTGGAATACTCAAAAGAACATCAGCTTATGACTTTGACTGTAGAATAATCTTTCCAACGAAGTATAATTCCTTGGTAATTGTGGCCGACCTTGTGGCCTGAGCTCACTAGGTATATATCCCTTGTCTGCTTTTTCATTAGATATTTATAAAAGCCAAATATCTACTTTTCCAGCCTCATCTACTGATAAAAGTGATCATTAGATGCATTCTAGCCTATGAAACAAAAGCCAATGCAGAAATAAAACAAAATAACCCTTGAGAGGAAATTGGGGGGAGGCAGGGGATGACCTTTGAGGGGAAATTGTCTCTTTTCTCATAAAAGATGGCAGATGCTACTGGCCTAGTCCAGTTTCTCCATATCCCCTTCTTCCTACATCAAATGAAGTTTCCACATATGAAACTGTGGCAACCATCTTACAACCATGAAGCAACAAGCATGGGGATTAAAGGGAGCACACTAGGGATGTTAGAGTGGAAAGATAGAAAAGGAAGACTTGCATTTCTCACCACATCATTGAGCAGCAGAACCAATGCCAAAAACTGTACAATTCTAGAGTTTTTCTCATGGTATAATAATAAATAGACATTTTCTTAAGAAACCCTTAGTTGGGTATGCTGTTAGTTACAGCCAAATATATTCCTAATTCTCCCATATGCTTGAACAAAGGTTTATGCATTTGCAAAGACCAATTTCACTGTAGATAAATGAGTGTATATCAATATATACTTCTGAAATCTGGAACTTGAGGCATACTAGTAAATAAATTCTGTTCTGCCCAATTCTCATCAGATCAAAGACCTTGAGTTAGGAAGGTAGGGCAGAATGTGAACAGCTAGGCCCCTCCCTCATTCACAACCTTCCCTCAGCTAAAGCATCATTGGTTCTGGAGATCTGGGACATAAAACCAAAATATTCATAGGAAATAGCCCTTTTAGACCGAAAAATTCTCTACATTTAGACATCTATGAGGCCAGAATGTCTTTCTTGAACTTCAGATCTTGATAAAAAATGTACCTAAGTTTCCATCAAACACTCCCAACACTTATCCATTCTTGGAAGGACTGTATACATTGTGAGCTATTATGTTATACCATTGAAAATAAGCTCCTTGCTTTGGAGCTATGTAAAACAACTGAAATTTCCTACTTGGGCCAAAGGAAATGGTGCATACGAGAAAGAGAAAATCTGGCACTTAGCAGCATGAGTCATTGCTGACATTTTCATTTGGTTGTTGTGGCAAGAAAATTCACAGCCAGCGGCTGTCAAATCCCAACACACAAGAGTTAACATGCTCTAGTAGTTGACAGATACACTCATTTTTACCTTCACAAAAGAAAACAAAGCAGGGCAGAGCATACAGAAAGTTCAGGAATGACCAAATCTAATGCTTGACATCCATGGTTCTAAAGTTTGGAGCAAATGTGCATATTTACCCCTAAAGAAGCACAGACTTCGAAGAATGGGGAAAAGTCAAAAAGTACTGAAAGGGGTTCCCCTCTGTTCATTCCACTCCAACCTCTGCCTTTCACCTGTGCCAAGTCTTATCAGATAAGTGCTGTAAGTGCTATAAGCAATGTAATTTATGTAAATAGAATCCATTATGCAAATGCATCCAACTTGCTTGCTCCTTAGAAGTTTTGTTCTTTTATGTTTAAGAAGTACAGCCTTTATCCTCCAGAATAGACAGATTGGTTATGTTTGTGTTCTTAAAGCCTTCTGCTACTGTTCTGGGCTTTGAGGAAAAGTCATTTTTTATTTAAAAAAAATGTTTTGCCTTGCCTCCCACCGCCTTCTGTAAAAATGGCCTCTTTGTTTAATTTGGTGCTTTGCACACTAGCCTGATGATTGTGGTGATTGAAGAGAACGGTAGTGAGAAGGGTGATAATGTGCAGAAATGAATGCGTAGATTATATACTCGACCCCACAGGGGATCCGTTGTTTCCTTGGGTTGTATGAAACTGAATCATTCATTTAATTCAGAGATCTCTGTGAGCTTTATTCCCTGATTTGTTTCAGTCATAGTTTCAAACAGAAACTCGATGAAATTCTTGTTTGGAGCCATAAATAGGAAAGGAAAAGAAGTATATGCTCTTTGTGTTCATATTCTTTCCACACTTAAAATTACAAGGCAAATTATAATGAAATATAAGAAAGCATGCTCTACTCTACACATGAAAATATTCAAACTGCTTTTCCTACTAACATAAACTGCATTTCATAATTTCTTATTTATATGTATGCACATTCATATATAAAATATGAAAAAAGGGAGGAAAAAGGCATAACGGCACAAAAGGAAAGAGTGTGAGAGAGTATGGCTGTGTCTTAACAAATGAGCATTGCAAGAAATGAATTATGAATTTAAAACTCTCCTCCCACCCTGAAGAAACCCATATTTCAAGTTGACAAGTCGTTTTAACAGAACTGTAAACTTCAAGTCATTGAAAAATACCGCTGTTTTAATAAAGAGAACACAACATACTAAAACCTCCAATATGACTGATATTTATTTTGCTACTTGATAACCAACCCAATCCAACCATCCGTGGTTAAGCCCATTCACTCTTGGGCTGTTAAAATAAATGCCCCTCCCATCCAAGTACTAACCATGTCTGACCCTGCTTAGCTTCCGAGATCAGACAGAATCGGGCTCCTTCAGGGTGGTATGGCCGTCACATATGTAACAGCTTAATCAATAAAGAAATTTTAAAAAATAAAAAAATAAATGCCCCTCATTTCATTAGAACTAATCATTTCATCAAAACATTTTGCTCTCAGACACTGCACTATGTTTTGCTCATTGTTTCTAAATGGCATCTGATGAAGTGGTCTAATACTTTGTGACTGTGCAAATGAAGCTGATATGACCTCTGGTGCTTTTCTTCAAATTTAACAAATATTTATTGAGCACTGAATGACAGGCATCATTCTAGGTTCTGGGATTTCAGCAATAACCAAGAAAGCCAAAGTCCCTGCTTTCATAAAGCATATGATCAAGTGGGAGAAGACAAACTATAAACAAAGTAAATAAACAGGTGAAGGAGATTATTCCAGATAATGCGCTGAAAATAATGTGAGCATTGAGGTAGGGTGAGTGGAGATGTGGGGCGGAGGGGGGAGGGGGGGAATTGGGAAGGTTGGGTTAAAGAAAACTGTCTGAGAAGGGAACATTGAATTGAAACATAAGTCCTAAGTAAACAGTAGTCACATGAAGGTCTGAGGTAAGGGTAGTCGGATAGAGCAGACAACCAAGGCAATAGTCTTGAGCTAGGAATAAACTTTCTTTTTTTTAAATTTCTTTATTGATTAAGGTATTACATATGTGTCCGTAACCCCCCATTACCCTCCTGCCCCTCCCCCACTCGTGCCCTCACCCACCCTGGTGTCTGTGTCCATTGGTTAGGCTTATATGCATGCATACAAGTCCTTTGGTTGATCTCTCCCCCTTACCCCCACCCTCCCCTACCTTCCCTCTGAGGTTTGACAGTCTGATCGATGCTTCTCTGTCTCTGGATCTGTTTTTGTCCATCAGTTAATGTTGTTCATTATATTCTACAAATGAGTGAGATCATGTGGGATGAGGGGAGGGGATAGCAGAAGGTGAGATCAGCAAAAAAAAAATCTGAGACAAATCACTTGGGCCTTTTGTGTTTTGGAAAAGACTTCAGATTTCACTTTAATTGGATTTGAGAGCCACTGAGGGGTTGAAGCAAGGAGTGATGTGATATGAATAATGCTTTGAGCCCATTACTCTGACTGCTGAATAAAGAATAGAGTGGAGGGTGTGGAGGTGGGGGGGAGGGACAAGTGTGGATGTAGGGAGAGTAATTAGGAGCCTGCAATAGTAATCCAGGTAAGGAATTGCATTGCCTTTGGGTAATATTTGAACTATGGAATTAGTGAGGAGAAGTAAAATATGGGATATATTTTAGATGTAGAATTTATAGATCTGGTGATTGATAAGATGTAGGTAACAAGGGAACCATCTCCCATGGGAGCCTTTCTCTTCTCCTTAGTGGCATTTCCTCTCATCCAACCATATCAGTCTTTACAAACAAACCAGGTCAACATAAAACAACATATTCTAACTTAAATGTCTGTTTTTCATTAAGATTATACCAACCCATAAGATCATTCATGGGCAAACAAAAAGTTTATTTCAATAAGAAATGTTTTTAAACGTATATGGTTTATATGTGGGGCAGTCTTAATAAAAACAGTGATTTGGGGTGAATAGTTTTAGAATCACTGTACAAACCACTCTGAAAATTCTGATTTTAGACTCTCTTGCTTGCCTTGCTTTAAAGCCAATTGCAAACACATCAAAAAGTGGTGGTCATAATTGAAAGCTTATTGATAATTTACCTTAGAGTTACTGAGTTTATCAGATCTTTATCTGTGGAGATATATATATATATTAGAGACCCAGTGCACAAAAATTTGTGCACTCAGGCGGGTCCCTCAGCCCGGCCTGTGCCCTCTCGTAGTCTGGGACCCCTCAGGGGATGACCACCTGCTGGCTTAGGCCCGCTCCCCGGGGGATTGGGCCTAAGCTGGCAATCAGACATCCCTCTGGCAGCCCGGGAGCCCTCAGAGGATGTCCACTTGCCAGTGGGCAGCAGGCCTAAGCTGCAGTCTGACATCCTTAGTGCTGCTGAGGAGGTGGGAGAGGCTCCCACCACCACTGCTGTACTGGCAGACATCAGCCTGGCTTGTGGCTGAGCAGAGCTCCTCTATGTGGGAGCGCCCTGACCACCAGAGGGCAGCTCCTGCATTGAGTGTCTGCCCCCTGGTGGCCAGTGTGTGTCATAGTGACCAGTCATTCCCAGTCTTTCTGCTCTTAGGGTCAGTTTGCATATTACCCTTTTACTATATAGGATAGAGGCCTGGTGCACAGGTGGGGGCCGGCTGGTTTGCCCTGAAGGGTGTCCTGGATAAGGGTGGGGGTCCCCCTTGGGTGCCTGGCCAGCCTGGGTGAGGGGCTGATGGCTGTTTGCAGCTGGTCACACCCCCTTCAGGGTGGGGGTCCCCACTGGGGTGCCTGGCCAGCTTGGATGAGGGGCTGAGGGCCGTTTTCAGGCTGGCCGGGACTGAAGCTCCCAGACTCTTCTTTTTTTATTTTTATTTTTATTCTGGGATTTATTTACCTTCTATAATTGAAACTTTGTTGCTTTTGGTGCTGTTGCTTTCAGAGCTTAGAGCAGGCCGCGGCAGGCGGGGAACCTTGGCTTCCTCTACCACTGGAGCAAGCAAACCTCCTGCTCGCTTCAGCTGCGTGGCTGCTGGCTGCCATCTTTGTTGGCAGTTAATTTGCATATCTCGCTGATTTGCCAATGGGAAGCGTAGCAAAGGTATGGTTAATTACCCTTTTTGTCTTTTATTAGATAGGATATATGTGTGTGTGTGTGTGTGTGTGTGTGTGTGTGTGTGTGTGTGTGTGTGTGTTTAGGGAGAGAGAAGTTAGAGCCAGTACCCCTGAGGGTGAGATAGGAAATGCCTACCATGGGGGAAGTGCAAAAACTACAGCAGAGTCTGAAATTCCAAATATGAAACTCACCTGTAATGGTCCACGCTAGCAGAGAGAAAGGGAGGAGGTAAACTCTATGTTAAGTTTAGCCTTTAGGGATAGATGGGATTTTCACTCACTATTTTCCTTTCTTTTACACACTCGGGCACCAAGCATGGGGGATGGAAGGATTGGCTTTGCCAAGGATCAGGTTCAGGTTCCCAGGAGAGGTGCCAGGGATCTGGCCTTGGCTATGGTGCTGCTGTGAATGCTCACAGTTAGCAGCAGCAGCAGCTCAAGATCAGAACACAGGCTGGGTCCCCAGCACATAGGTCCCCAAAGGTGACCCATCCACTTCCTCTGGCATCAATGGTGACAGTGAGGACAATGGTTTCAAGCAGTCTCATTATGCCCAGACATTCTGGTGGCCCCTGTGTATCTAAGCTTAAAAAAATGTAAAGAGAATACGCCTCTGAAACATTATTCCTTTTTAATATTTTGCTGGTAGCATCTTGTCTCTTGCCCTAACTCTTCTGGTTTTCCACTTAAAAGCAATTGTTTCCACATTCCTCTTCAGTGAGCTCCCCAGTTTCCAATTTATGTGACATTCCTATTTGTGTATCAGCTCATTAGGAGCTCTTTGTTCAGCTAATTTGGCTTCTTCTCACCCTTCTTATTTTCTTATGTAAAAAGGTTATGTTCTCTTTTTTCAGGCTAATTTTCAACTATAGTATTGTTCTTCCCTTATGTTGAATTATTAAAACCCTTGCTAGAATTTCCATGCAGTTTGAGAAATATTAACGTGGAAAAAGAAACACAGAACACAACTCTAAGGCAGTTTCTGCCACATGAAACAGAGGCCAGGGAAAGGCTCTGGGGGTTGATCCGTCTGCCACTATTATTCTTAAAGCAAACAACTGCTGGTTGTTTTATTTCTGGATCTTTCCTTCTGAATTTTAAATATAAAAACAGTCTAGTCATACTATATTAGTTGTGGGGGGAAAGAGAGGAGAGAATTACCCTTAATCTCATGACCTAAAATAACCATTACTGTTTTGTAGTCTTTTATTCTTTTACTTCTTAATGGTTTAGCTCTTGCTCTTGTTATTTGAAAATAATATGATTAGGAGTGAATTCAACCATTTAGGTTCTGCTGAGGAGAGTTTTCAAACCAGTTTATGTGGGAAGTCTCAGAAAATATTTCCTGTAGTGGTGATAAATTATTTAACCATTATTAGATGCCACAATGTAGTGGCGACGACACAAAGAACATTAAGGTGGCTGGAATCATCTTTATCCAGTCAGTGGCTAGCTTAAATTAAACTAACAAATCAGAAAGCAAAAATTATGGGGGAAATAAGTGCTACCTACAGTGGGTAGGAGCAAAGTGTATGTCATAGTCAGCCATTTCCAGAGGTCCAAGGCAATACAAAAGGATTTTCCAGGGTATAAATGGTTTGAAAATAAACACCAAAGCAGACAGGAGAAAGAGAACTTGACAAGTTCACCCACGAGACATGCACAAAGATATATTATTCATGCATAATGTAAATACCTCATTTTTTCAATACTTGCACAGTTGTCTGCATGTCTTTTTTTTCCATAACCGTCTGTGTCACATGTCATCTATCTTAGATGGTTAGTTCTTAAAGCAGTGACCCCCAACCATTAGAGAATTGAATATCCCAATTGTTTGTTATATGACAACTGCCTTACCCCAGCCTCTCATCTCATACACGCACAAAAACAACCCCCCCCCCAAAAAAATAAATAAATAAAGAGGAAGACTGGGAAGTTCAAATTATGTGAACTTTCATTTTACTCAAATTAAAATTATTCTGATTTAGAGGAATTTTACAATCCCAGCTGGGATAACCAGGGATTTCACTCCACCTTCTTCCCACTACATGTTATAAAATCCAGGTTCCAAGCCATTGTCTCAGGAGAAAAGTTGTGTCTATCAAAAACTTTACTTCTGAATTTTAAATATAAAAAGAGTCTAACCATATTATAGTGGCTATAAGGGGGGAAAAAATCACCCAAAATCTTATGACCTACAATAACAAGTATTGTTTTTTGAGTACTTTGCTCTTTTACTTCACAATGTTTTACCTTTGTCCTTACATTATTTTTAACATTATACAAGTAATACATTATTATAAGTTCATTGTTTTTAGAAAGTTCAATACATAAGTATCTAGAGAGTAATAAATGAAGTACCCATCATTCTCCTCCCTCAATCTTACTGCCACATCTTCCCAGAAGTCAGAACAATTCACATCTCAGTATGTGTTATCCTCAATTTTATTCTATAGATTGATATATAGCCATATGTTTGAACTATACATATATAGCTTATTTTGTTTTAATATCTTATTTTGTTTTAATAAAATGATATCATATTGTATATATTATTTGGCAACTTAATTTTTAACTTAATCTATTTATCATTCTTTTGATTAGTTACATAATAGTCCATCACACTCAAATAAAAAATTAATTTAACCACAACCTTATTGTTAGATATTTGGGTTGTTTCTATTTGTTGCTTTAAAATCAATACTCCTACAAGCAGTGTGTGTGTGTGTGTGTGTGTGTGTGTA
>NW_005871183.1:74210-99521 GCF_000147115.1 Myotis lucifugus | reverse complement strand
CATACATCTTTATGCACATGCTCCATAGAACAGGTATCTAGAAATGAAAGCAGTGGGCCAAGAGATCTTTCAACTTGTGATTAAATACAGCTACAGTACCTGTCAAAGCTAACTTTTTTTTTATTATGTTAACTTAAAATTATGTATCCTGCCTTTAACACTGAGCACAT
The DNA here is from genome assembly GCF_000147115.1 of Myotis lucifugus. Lineage (NCBI taxonomy): Eukaryota > Metazoa > Chordata > Mammalia > Chiroptera > Vespertilionidae > Myotis > Myotis lucifugus. Next base: position 99,351 of record NW_005871183.1, on the reverse strand, counting down.
AGGTAAAACACTTTATTTATTTGGCCATTTCTCTGTTGTTAAATTTTAGGTGGCTTCTAGTTTCCTACCAATAAGAAAAAATGCTGTGTTAAAATACTCTGGGAATATGGGTTTTCAATGTTTAAATGACGATTTCTTACCATGGTTTATCATTTGTGCATACTTCTGAATTCTTTTCCAATTTTACTATAGTATTAACAATTATATTTTAATTTGTCCTATTTGTTAAATACATAGGTCTAGGGAGGTTTAATTATTTTTTCTATATGTGTTTTCTAGAATATCTTCTTTTGTAAATTATGTCCATGGGGTCTTTTACCCATTGATTTTATTATCTTTGTTGTTGTTGTTAATCCTCACCCAAAGATATTTTTCCATTGATTTTTAGAGAGAGTGGAAGGGAGGGGGAGACACAGAGAGAGAGAAACATCAATGTGAAAGAGACACATCAGTTGGTTGCCTCCCATACAAGCCCCAACCAGGGCCAGAGAGGGGAGCAAGCCTGCAACCAAGGTACGTGCCCTCGACCAGAATCAAACCGGAACCCTTCAGTCCACAGGCTGATGCTCTATCCACTGAGCAAAACTGGCTAGGGCTACCCATTTATTAATAATATGAACTCTTTAGTGAAACTATTAACTTCATACTTTGTCATAGTTTCTGTTTAAGAAAAGTTTCTCTAAATTGCTCTTTTTATTTTATTTTGGCTATACCCTAGTATAATAATAAAATAATAATAATTAACATTTGGGATATTTACTCTATGTCAACCATATTAACATTTTGCTGCTAAGGGAACTAAGGATTTTATCAGATCAAAGCTATAAGTTTGTTCCTTATAATTTCTTCTCTCACTTCAAAGCAGAGAAAGTAAATCTCTTTTTTTTCAGGTTTTAACAAATATCCAGTTCTACTTTTCTCTGCCTTTAAGTATTTGTAAACTCTATATATTTTATCTTGGTCTATAATGTTAATTGTCACATGAATAATTTTCCCCAAATTGTTAGCTACTTTTCAAATCACCTGTCAAAATACTACAGAATAGACCAGAATATAAGCAAGGAAGTGATGGCGATAAGAAGAATAAAAAAGGAAGAAGATAATATAGTTGTATCCATAAAAGGTCCAAAGAAAATAATCAAATATGAAAAAAAAATGTAAAACGATAGGTTGTAGAGATTTGTCTACATACCTGATAAAAGTCTGCTCTTCATTACTGTATTTCTATTGGTACTTAAGATTTTTGAGGCAGTGTGGTTTAAAAAATCAATGTACTTTTAAAAATCACGAGACAGCTCTCTGATGACCTAGTTTTCCCAAACCAAACTAGTTTACAAACTCTTCAGGAATATGATCTGTGCTTCTGTTTGTTTTAAATTCCCTACATGGCCCAGAATGCCATACAGGGCTTTCAGTGAATAGTGGTTAATAAGTGTAAGGCAGCATTTCACTGACTCCTTCAATAAAAATTTCTGAAGCCTACAATGAGGAAGACACTGCTATAGATGCTGGATTGTTAGTCCCTGACCTCATGGAGCCTGTATTCTTATGAGGAAGACTGTGTTTCTTTGTAAAAATTATATATAGTAACCCTATATAATAAAGAGCTAATATGCTAATTAGGCCGGATGGTGGAATGACCTCCTGAAACAACCTTCTGGAACAACCAGTGGGCGGGGCCACAAGGCAGCTGGGCTGCGAGGGCTGAGCCCCTTGCATGAATTTCGTGCATCGGGCCTCTAGTTATAAATATTCTGAAGGAAAAATACAGGGTAAGTGTTGGAGATGTCAACGAAGGCTTCCCTGAAGAACTAGCATTTGAAATGAGATCCAAAGCATGGGTAAGTGTTGATTAGGTGAAGAGGGAGATGGGTGAGCAGCTAAAAGAAAGTTTATACAAAAGCCTTTATGTTTTCCAGAAGCACATCTTTGAAATGATCATCTCACTGCCTCCAAAAAGAGTCAAGCAAAAGAAAAGGAGAAGTATGGGAGGGGTGGTGAGTGGAAAGGAATAATGATACAACTCCATAATATCAAAGAAATTAGCTGAAAAGAGTTTAATTTATCACTAGCTATTCTACCCAAAACGTACCAAGTAACTGCCTTATCTGCGTTCTTATTCTTAAGAGGCTGCCCCAATCCTTGTCTTCAGGAACTTTAGCTATTCTGCAATCAGAGGCTACCTGAATGACTTGCCACTGATTAGCATCCCTTACTAACCCCAAGATGCCTGCTGACAACATGGGTGTGGGTAATGCAGTGTCTCAGGCTCAGCCACAAGAGACCGTGACAGAGTTGCAGAGGTCAAACCCTCTCCCATATTTTCTCCGTTCCTTGCCCATTAAGCACTTTTACTGCTGTCACCATGGTGACACATTACCCCAAAAAATAGGGAAAGTATTTTTGTTTTTCACATAGGAAAAAGGTGAAGAATGAGCTAAAGGAATGTTGCTTTCACCTCATAAGGTGGATTCTTATCTCCAGAGGTGATGCTCATATCCCTGTCATTCTCTTATCGGCTCTGGGGATAATTGACATGTGGTACCTACACAGGAGCACCACAAAAGTGTCGGTGGATTCAGGAGCTCCTGAGAAGTTGATATCCTTAGATTTCAAGTGTTCTTCCCAATGTCCAATATCAATAATAAAAAGAGAATGTAAATTATCTAACTATTATATATTTATCACCAGATAGCTCTCTTTATTGATGAGAAGATAGAGGATATTAGAGAGAGCTTACAGCATTGACCAGGGAGAAAAATGAAGAAGGAAATGTAGGCCAGGGAAGGTGGAAGCCATATCTCTGCTCCATTCAAATATCTTCCTTTTCAGATCCACTCTCAATAACAGTTGGGAAGAAGCCTGGTTATTCTTATTGTATTAAAATATCAGCGGTTGCTTTCATTTGTCAAAGTTCAAAATGAAATGATCTTTCCAAGTTTCTGATACGTGTAACACCTGGGTTGCATTTCTTGTTGTGAAAAAATCAAAGCAACTTTCCCATGCCCGCTTTTTAGCTGTAATGAAAGCCTTTTTTGCAGCGAAAAGATGGATAGAACCCTTCACGCAGAGGTGATGTGCCATCAGGCAGGCGCACTCTCATTGGAGTGGCATCTTCAGTCCCCAGCGGGGTGTTCGGTGTCAGAGGCTCCAGGCTTGATCAGCATCCTACACATTGTCTTGACAGATGGATGTCTTTGGCACCTCAGCTAGTAAACAACAGCACCAATGCCCGTGATTACTTCCACATCTCTCCTGCCAAGCTGTAAGAAAGAGGCTTCTTTGACCTTAAAAAATATTTAAACATTATTCCCTATGTTTAATGTTTCGTGGTTCTAAAAAAGATGCAAAGAGACCATATTCAAGTTTTGATTCTTATTGTATTTGCTTTGATAAACACTGTGTGGAAAACATCCATAAAAGACTCAAAATCCACTATGAAGGAAATAACGTTGTTTTAGATTTGCAAGTTGTGATCACTGAGTACATTCTGGGAAGCAGAGCCAGCAGAATGCCAGCATCTCTGCCTCCATGAAAACCCAAGGATCACAGGTCAAGATTCTCACCTAGAGAAGGACCTCTCAGAATTATTGAGGGGAATTTTTCACACCACCCATATGCACCCCCCAGATAATCCAGATGCATTCCTCTCCCCAGAAAGAATGACAGAGGTAGTCGGTGTGGTTCAAGAGTAATAGCCAAAGTGACTTAAATAATAACTGATGTCACTCATTCATGAGCTGTGATATCAGGCCAATAAATACCCTTTCTTTACCTCACTTCCTACTCTGTAAAGTGTAACACTGGTATCGTGTGGGGTTATGGTGATATTAAATTAGATGTGTACTGTACTTATGATGTGAACATCATAAGTAATCCATAAATGCTATTTCTCTCTCTCCCTATCACAGAAAATAAGAAAACTGACTTTCTATTCTTGCTAGTATATTGAGTTAATATTATCATTCTCTTAAAGTATTGTCATTTGATACAACAAATACATTCATTTTTTACATGTATTAGTCAGATTTATCTTTTATTTTAAAAATGAGCAGTGAGAGGGAGGGCAAGATTATAGGGTGAAGAGAAGCAGGAAGATAAATAAAATTAAATTATCTTGGGCTAAACTGGGCTGAGTGCCTTCCCAATATTTCTATCCACTTAATTGTTCACATTCCTATGAGAAGTAAGTCTTGTTATCCCTTGTGTAGAGATGAAGAACCTTAGACTCAGAGGGGTGAAGTGACAACCCAGTTCAGAGCTGGGCATGAGAAAACCAGCCCTCTTCCTTCCAGATCCTTTCAGTACTTTCTCCACCATGGCACACTGCCTTGTGCCTCTTCCCCTTGTAACTCTTCTCTTCACTATTGGTGGTGGTTGTTATTTGTTTCTTTCTTACTTACATTCAACTGGTATCAATAATCTATTTCCTAAAATAACCTGAGAAACATATGCATTACTTAAAGGAAAACTTCATGTAAGCCAAAAGCAAGGCATCACAAGTAGATAATGAATATTACAATTCGGTAATAATTAATATTGTTGCTAAGGACTCAGGGGACTAAGGGTACAGAGAGTTATAGGAAATAAATCAGTAATGAGTGTAACAAGTGTTATTTTGCCTGTCAACTATTCATAAGGTATATGGAAATTCATCCTAATAAAGTTGTTTTCTTTTAGCGGATTATTGATGTGATCCAAATATTGAAAATCAATGTTACATATGTCCATACTTTCAAAATATTTGGTTTGCTAGCTCATTAGCACATTTAGTACAAGGTGCTTGGCAGAATGATTGATCACTTGCAATACACATGAACATATAAAATTATAGTAAAAAATAAGCCTTTAGACTGACTGATAAATTTACTTTTGAGGGATTCTTAAACTATTCTTATTATAATCTCTATGAAAAATCCTATAACAAAAAAATCATATTGCCTTTGACATGTAAATATCCTTTTGCTCTTCAAAGAACTTCAAGAAGCTTCTAGAATAAGGCTGTGGTATCAGAGATTGGCCAGATAAAATTTCAGGGACAGGGAATTTCATAGACAAGGTCTATAGGTTATCACAGCACCCAGAAATACATAGAAACTCAGTCCCCAATCTCTCATTCTAGTTTCATATAGGGCATGTTATGTAGTAGGGGCACTGTGTCCAGGGGGGAATTTCTCCCCGGAATCCTTTTGAGCATATCCAATTAGCCAGAGTACAGAAAAAATTAGAAAATACTTAAAAGAATAAAACCCAAAGTCATTGGTTTCCCATACTAGACAGCTCTAAGAATTTTCCCTATCAACACCATAGTGAGTAATATAGTAATTTATGGGTTTTTCTCTTGCTCAGTATTCATGCCCTAATCAAACAAGTGGATGAAAGACTTATAATTACAATGGCACATGACACTTCTTTAGCCTCATCTCCCGGCCTAGAGGATTATAGGTTTATTCCTAAATGTGCTTAAGTCCTGAGGTGAATCTCAGAGGGAAGGGGGTGAGTAGGGGGTAGGGGGTGGGAAGAGATTAACCAAAGAATTTATATAGATATATGCATAACCCGTGGACACAGACAATAGTGTAGTGAAGGGGGTGGAAGGGATCAATGGGGGAGGTGGGGGCATGGGGACACCTGTAATACTTTCAACAATAAAGATAAATGTTTTTAAAAGTATATACACAGACCACTAATATACAATATTTGAACCATGTCAAAAACATATTCGAATAAAATCATGGTATAAAAATGGAATTTTGTATTCTAAATCAATCTAATTACTTTCATCATAACCTCATTCAAACTGTTCACACTTAAAATGCCCTTCATATGGCTCTCCACATATGGAAATCCTATTTACTCACATCAAAGCCCAACTAAAAAAAAGTCTTTCTTTACCATCTGGTGCCATTTCTTTACCATTTAATAAATGCATACATTTATTAAACAAGTAGTATATTTTTTTTGAATGATCAGTTATTCCTGCGGCTCAAATTTGTTGTCAGTTCAGTCAACAAACATTTAATTCACAACTATTCACAAGTATAGCCACTGTGGCAAATGTAGACGGTACAAATATAAATTGTATGTCATGATCTCAAGGTTTTAAATTTTAACAGGATCAAGTAGATTTTTAATTCTTAATTATGCTATAATGAGCTGAATCACAGTATATGAATTTATAGATATACAGGTTTTCATAACATACTATCAAACTCATAGGTAGTACACTAAATTGGCCTCAAGGGTAAGGTCTAGGGACTCTTAATTGATAGGTTGCCTCACTTTGAGTTTAAACAATAATTTAAGCTGCTAGATGTTTTCATATGTGTTTTCATATTTCCCAATATTTGACACACACATATACAAAATACCCCAAAAATTATTCCTGGTAGATTGGTTAGTTTGTATATCTGATAACTAGAAGTATGCTTCTGGAACTTTTAAAGCCAGAGGTTGTTGGCTACGAGGACCTAAGGCCAGTCTACAAGAGTGTTTTGCTTATTTTTAACTTTTAAAGCCACGACCATTAATTCAGATTTTAAATATTTCACATAAAAATCCAGATTTCTGCCCTGGCTTGAAAAATCAGACAATCTGGCAGAACTCATACAAATGCTCTCATGGCAACAAATGACTGGCGTTAACACAGAGCTATCATATCAGCTCTTAATCTATCATTGTCTAAGTCACCTACCCAGCTACTTTTACTCATTTACATTACCTGTGTGGCCTCTGTATGTGTGCAGTTTGCAAACTGTTTTAAGCATTAAGCTCTTAATAAAAGATGTGTCAACTCCAAATTCCCTTTTGTCCCTGAGTGGACACGTATTTGCATTCTTCATGTCCTCGACGCTTTACACCAAATTTCAAGGCACCGCATTGGGCTTTATCATTTATGGGAAAAGAGGAAAGAGGATCTATGGCCTATAAAGATAGGCCATAGGTCCTGAGGGCACCCATAACTTAGGAAGAATTGTTTATTTTCCAACTGAGAACTGGTCCACCTATGTTATGTTCTCAGAGGATGGGGGGAATCCCTAATCTAATTAGCAACTGCTATTACACTGAATGCTTGACCTCATCTTGGGGCTCAAATATTTCATAGACTTTGCGGAGCTTTTCCGTGGGAAGAAAACAAAATATATTAACCTGGCCTTTTGTTATCAATGAAAAGTGGTATTAGTATACAATACTTATCCTTTAATCCTCAAAGAATCATGTCACCCATCAAACTATAATAGCAGGAAGATGTTTCTCTAATAAAGCCATAGATATTTATTCATCATCCATAAAAATACTCATCTTGTTGGGTAACTGAAAGGATAATAAACTGAAAGCTGAGATATCTAAGAAGGCACTCATTTCTCTGGGCCTCGCATTCTTTACCCATTAAATAAAAAGGATTGAGTGATCTCTGAGGTTCCTTCCAACTCTAAGAGTCAGGATTTTTTCAAGGCACTGTCTTAGATACCGCAGATTTAAAGAAACATAGATATTTCCCTATTCTTCAGGAGTTTCGCAGGAAAAAAGAGATTCACAGAGAAAAAGAATAAGTCACATTACAAGCGGGATGTATTCTTCTCCCAATGAGAGAACAGACAAGAAGTAGGGAAATTCAAAGGAAGAGGTAATTGCTGGTAATGAGGAAGAGAGGGTCCACAAAGGCGGTGGGATTTGGGTTGGGCATAGAAATATGGTTGCACACCAATAAGCACCACTGGGAGGAGGCTCCTGGGCAGGACCTTTCATCAGGGAGGATCAGGTAGGGTCTCTTCTTTGCTGTGGCTGCCACCACGGCAGAGATAATGCTTCTGATGAAAGCCCTGCTCTTTTCCATTCTCTCCCATCCACTTCTCACACTGCTGATCCTTCTAAAATATAAAACCATCTAATTTATCTGTTTTAATCCTCAGTGACTTTTACCTACAGGATAGAATGCACACCCCAAAATAGCCTCTGAGAGCTTCTGGGATCAGACCGAGCCGACATTCCTGCCCTGTGTCCTGCACCGACCTGACTTATTGTCACATTCCAGGGACACACAAACACCAAAGGCCCCAACGGGATCAGATGTATTTTTGCTGAATAAATTCAGCATCAATTTACTCGCTGAAGCTACCCTCAACCCTTGAAATGCCTCCTCTGAACTCCTCAACTGGCTAACTTCCACTCATTCATTAAGGCTCAGCTCACCCTGTCTTGCTTCCCAAACTTCACTTACTGTACCTATAATTACTTGCTCAGTGTCTGTTTTCCCCCCTAGAGGGTAAAGTCAGGGAATAAATCTGTCTTCCTTGCCCCTGTATCTCCAGCACCTATTAAAATGCCTAGTACATAGCTGTCTCTCAAGAAATACGTATTCTAAGAATGAACGAATGGGTTAGGAAATAGCAAAAGGAATAATGGGGCAGCCAAGCAAAGAGGGCAAATGGTACTGGGACTCCGAGTTCAGGATAAACGTGAGCATCTTCAACCATTGCTACCTAACTTTAAGGAGTACGTTGGCATAAGGCAACTATACATAAGTCCTTTGAGTCTGAGACACAGAAGTCAGGAAGGATGGCATGCTGCACAGTATCACACAGCCTGCTCCCTCTCCACTGCATTAGAGTTCAAGTGCCCGGGCAACGACATGTGAATGCTTTCAGGTTCAGACCTCACAAAAAAAGCCCAAACATGTTGCTATGGAAAAACAAGGTCTACTTTTGCTCTCACCACATAAAACTTGAATCTCTTGTTATGATACTTTAGCTATAATGGAAAATCAGGCTTAGACAAATAATTCATAATTATGGCAGGGGCACTGACAATGAGCTAAGAATTCAGTATTTTAAATGTCAGAGCATCTTTTATTCTACCATAAATCATTGTCAGTTCTGTTTTTAAAAGAAAATGAGAGCATATTCCAGGTGATGGGCACTTACAGAGAGAATGCAGATGGCCTTAAATATCTTAGACTGGCTGGCTTAAAATGTTTTTGACTTTTGTTTGCTCCTTCCCTTGCTGGAATTGGAATATAGGCTCAAAATTCCCTCTAATGCCAAACAGCTGCTCCTTTGCTTTGTTTCAATTAAAACTGAATGTAGCTGCCCCAGATGCCCTGCCCATGTGGAGCTGCATGAGATGTCACTGAGCATCACCACAAAGCCCTGGAAAATGGTATTATGCATGTATGCTAATGAGCCATGGGGTGTTTGGGGAGCAGCAGGGAGAAGAGGGGGATTTTGACATTTGTTATACTACAGCACCAATGTTCTCTAGTCCCCTCCTTATCTGGGTTTTGCTTTTCACAGTTTCAGTTATGCGTGGTCAACCATGGTCCAAAAATATTAAACAAAAAATTCCAGAAATAAACAATTCAAAGGTATTAAATTATGTGCTGTACTGAGTAGCATGGTGAAATTTCTTACATCCCTGGCCCCGTCCCACCCAGATACGAATCACCCCTTTGTCCAGCGTGTTCACATTGTATATGCCATCTGCCTGTTAGTCCCTTAGAAGTTGTCTCAGTATCAGATGGACTGTGGTGGTGTCGTAGTGCTTGTGTTCAAGTAACCCTTATTTTACTTAATAATGCCAAATCCACACAACTTTTATTACAGGATATTGTTATAACTGTTCTACTTTATGACTAGCTATTGCTTATTGCTTACTGTGCTTAATTTAAATCAAGCTTTGTCATAGGTATGTATGTATAGAAGAAAACATGTACTTGCAGGGTTTGGTGCTATCTTCAGTTTCAGGCATCCACTGGGCTTCTCAGAATGTATCCCCTCCAAGGATAAGGGGGGAATTACTGTAAGGCAATCAGCACATTACCAGTAAATCCTAACCTTTTGTGACTTGGAATCTAATATTTAGAGTTAAAATAACTTAGATATCATTTGGTCAGATATTTTTTCATGATTAAAAAACGAACCCAGTGAATCTTATTGACTTGCCGTTCACATATCTGATCAGAGACAAGGCTTCACTCTTCTCCCCTGACAATGCACCCAGCACTCGGCATCACAAAAGCACTGTTTTCAATGCTGACTTTTATTCCGTTGTCACTACCTTCGCACTAAGTCAACAGTGAGCTTCCCCTTGCTCTCTGTCTCCCTTTCTCTGCGTCACGTTTCCCTCAGCCAGAAACTCTACGTTGACATTGGTGACTGTTCTTTATGTCCTGAAAAATGGGCAAAAGCAACCACAATGGTAATTTTCACTTCTAGGAATAATGTTTAAGTTTCATACCAGGCACGAAGGGAAACAACCTCGATGAACTTGAAAAGGAATCTTAACATTCTGAATAGTGTCAGCTGATAAAATGGTCATGAAATATTTTAAATATCCTTTTATGCCTCTGTCTACTTTCCTCAATCTTGATTTCTTCGTGAAACTCAGGACGCATCTTGTTACTGACAAAGGCATAATATTTGGATAGATAAAACTTGGAGGCATTCCCATGGAAATTCTAGTTCATGGAAGTAGAGTATGTATAATAATTAGGGTTGGTTAGCTGTTATAAATGGCCCCCAAAATGTATACTGGCTCTAATATAACAAAAGTTTATTTCTTACTCACTTAATGGTACCAGGCAATGAATGAATTAGTAAGCTGTCCTTCTTCTAAATAGTTCTTCTGAGAGAAGGTTGACTTAATCTTATTTTCCCTTATAGTCTTCCATGGTTATAAGGTTAGAAAATCAGAGAACCACATTGCTTCTTTCAAGTCAACTAAGGACTTCTAAGATTAAAGACGTAACTACTGCCATAAATGAATAAATGAGAAATACAGCCAATAACCAAGTATTTGTGGTGAACATTACAGCTCATGGTGGCAAATCATTGCTTTGATATTTTTCCACTAAAACTGCATATCTGTACATATCCAATCAGGCTTTTAATCAAACTTTCCAGTTAGTTCAGCTATAAAAATGAAACATATTTGTATAGAGAAAGAGCAGAGTGGACTTTTTGAAGACTTTGAAAATCCACTATTGAGTCACTTTCAGTTATGACAGCTATGTCAAGTGCTATGTCAAGAATGAGATAGTGACCCTTAGCCGGTTACTCAGTGGTTAGAGCATCGGCCCACAGACTGAAGGGTCTTGGGTTCAATTCCAGTCAAGGGCTCCTGCCTCGGTTGCACATACCTTAGTTGCAGGCTCCACCTGGCCCTGGTCAGGGTATGTGCAGGAGGCAACCAATTGATGTGTCTCTCTCACATCGATGTTTCTCTCTGTCTCTATTGCTCCCTTCCACTCTCTTTACAATTCAACAGACAAAAAAATATTCTCAGGTAAGGATTAACAACAAAAAGAATAAATATACTTGGGTGAGGATTTAAAAAAAGAAGAAGAAAGTAAGGAAGAAAAGAATGAGGTAATGAGGTGTAGCAGAATGCCCTTAGGAGGGGCCCAGAACACCCAAACCCACAGCTCTGAACAGTGGGATAGAGACTCCATGTTGACACTGATAAAAGCAAGACCTCCAACCCTTGTGGGCTATAGAATTCAGAGAGCTCCAGCCACCCAACCCTCGAGCTTGGCTGTACCATGGTCATGTCGGAGCCCTGGCGGACTTCCACTCCACTGGACTTGTGCCCCCAGTCTAGACGCCTGTCTTAAGACCAACACCCACCTACCTACCTGTGACACGGCCAATGACAGGGACTTCGCCCTAGATGCTGGCTCTGCTCACTTCTATTGTGTAAGCTCCCCCCTCTGTGTGTAGCCTGAATGTGACTCTACTGTATTATTCGGACCATCTCCCCTAATGAACCTGGCATGTAGAAAAACACAAATGTGTGTGAGTGACCCCTTCCGGGGATGCTCCCTTGCTTATGGCAATATTCAATTAGTCATTAAAGCCATCCTTTTGATTGAATTGACCAATTTCCTTAGAAGCTTCCATTTACCAAACATCCACACTCTTCATCAGATACAGACCCAATGGGATGTGATACCTCCTGCCCTATAATGTCTCCCACTTTGCAGATGGTGGGGGGGGGAAGCTAAAAGATTAGTAATTTGTTCAAGGTAAATTACAGGATTAAGACTAACCCTGGTCCACCTGACTCCAAAGCCCCAGGGTATCCATTGTGGTTCACTGCTCCCCCGTCAGTTCTTTCAAATGTTTAGATGAAATGCATGTAAATTGAGCCTGAGTATTGAGAGATTTCGAAAATGAGCTTAAAAGAGTTTGCCCGGACTTACACATAAATAGCACTGTCATGACCGATTTCCTTCTCTACCCACCCACTACTTAGCAACAAGGGGAAAAACTAAGGCACAAGGAGAAACCTTCCTTGACGTGTTACTGCTGACAGAGTACTTTTTCATCCAGTTTTAGGCCTTTCCAGCCTCTGCTTTGGGGAAATGCAGACTGGGAAGGAAGGATCAAGCCTGCTCAGAAATACAAGCCGAGGTGTTATCCTAGCAACTCCCTAAAGCAATTGTAAACATTGTTTGCCTGAGTCTTAAGTGCTTCTGCCTGGCAGTGTACAATGCAAAGTTCAAAGGTTTGCTCATTACTATAATGGGATAAAGCCTTTCCTGTGGGCTGTGGAATAATGAAGATAATTCTTGTGGGTTGTTCCTTCAATCTGTGTTTATTTAAGTTAAAGAAGTTTGTGTATGGATGTTTTCTTTTTCTTTCTTTTTTAATTTCTCTGGAAAACCTGTCCTTTCAGTTTTAAGCTCCTTCAACAAGTTCCTCCCTAAAAGGCAGATTATACATTGAGTTTTGTCCCCCATAAAAAAACGGATTCCTTAACCTTTTATGTTCAATAAATAACACATTATTTTAGCATGTCCTTATTTGCCAATAATGAGAGACTTGCTGGCCTGACAAAGGCAGAGTTAATTAAAACATACACGCAACAAATGTGTTCACAATATTGCAAAAAATTGGCAGGAAACAAATGAGAACATATTGAAAAAATAGAACATCTCTTTCTCCTACATGATCACTAGCTACAACTGTGATAACAAGTACACAAAGCAACATAAAATAAGGGTTTTCTACCAGGTGCATCTTTAAGGTTTACCTTTTGAACATAAATTAATTCCTCTGCTTGACATGCCCTTGCATACTCAGACTCAAAGCCAGACTTAAAAACCCATATTTTTAATTATTCATGCTACATACTCATTCCAGAGATGAACATTCCAAAAGTGGCAAGGCTTCCACTTTGGGAACACTGTCCTTAAGAGAAATATTAGGGGATTTAATCACATTGTTCCTTGTGCTTTGAAATATTTAGGGCCACTGCCAGCTCACAGGTCCCTCTTATGCTAACAGCAAGGACTTGGTATAGAAACTGTTTTGAATAACTTCCCCTAGGAATCCCCAGAGTTGGAGGATGAGGGGAGGTGAAGAAGAGAAGGGAGCAAGAGGGTAGAGGCAACCTGCCCTTCAGCCCTGAGCCTCCCAGTCCTAGGAAATGACTGGGAAGCATTCCAGTGGTGACACCTTCCTGAGCACCTCCCACCCCACCTGCTCAGCTTCACCTGACTCGATGGAGATACACAGAATCCTTACTGGCTCTCTCTCCAAAGAGCAAGATGATTTGGGAGGAACAGAGGATCTTTCCTTTATATCAGCTTCATCTTTCCTGGGTCTCTAGGAAGAAGGTTTACAGTCTCTAGCTTCTGAAAAAAGACTATAATATGTGAATGTTCATCATTTTTCAAACCCTTCTTTCTCTCAAATAATCCCTCCCTTCATCAAGCCAGATTCTGCTCCTTCTCCCTCCCTCAGGAAACTCCTCTACCTCTCTGGAAAAAGCAGAATTCTTGATAGTTTCTTGTGTGGGTGAAACACGAGGGTCCTCCACTTTCAACTAAGTGCTCAATGAGGTGCTCAGTTGCCAATTCAGGAAAGGAGAGGAAAGTAACTGCTTTTTTCACCATTTTATCTAAGAAACCAGCAATGTCAAGGTAAGCACTAATGTTTCCCTGAGCAATATCCTGTCAATCATTTATGAAGAAAAGACATCCCTCCTGTCAACATGACTTGGGGCGCCGCCCTTTGTGAAATAAGAATCCTGGTGCTTTAGGACTGGACATTTTGGCTCTTTTCTAAGCCAAGTTAACCTTATAGAAGCCATCGATGTAACTGGGACAAGCTCTTTGTTTGCAATCCAGGAGGAATGGTATCAATTCTGATAAAATCTTTTTTTTATTTATTTATTCCAAATTCTCTTCACTAATACCAAAGACCTGAGAGAGGATATTTCTTCCGACCACTGATGTAAAATTTCCTGCTTGATGATACAGATGAAAGACAAAGAAGGGACCTGGTATCCAAGCAATTTACAGTCTAGTAGGACCATATTGGTTATATTGATAACATAATACACTACAATATATATTTGATCATATAATATGATATAATATACTGTACAATATAATTAATATAATACATTATAACTCCAAAATGTAGTAGCATAAAACAACAAATATTAACTGCATTGCCATTTCTTTTGGTCAGGATCTGGATATAGCTTAGCTGGATGTCTCTGCCTCAGTGTCTTTAATGAAGTTGCTGTCAAGCTGTCAGCTGGGGCTACAGTCTCATCTGAAATCTCAACTGAAGGGAATCCATTTATATGGGACCCACTCACATGGGCCTCTCTACATGGCAGCTTGCTTCTCTGGAGCAAGAGAGCCAGAAGAAAGTAAAAGAGAGTGTTTAAAACAGAAGCAAAAATCTTTTTATTAGCCAGTATGAGTAATGACTTCCATCACTTCTGCCATATTCTGACTTTTAGAAGAGAATTAATAAACCCAGCCCATGTTCAAGGACAGAGGACTAAACAAAGGTATGACATACTAGGAGGTAAAGATAATGGAGGTCCTCTTAGCGGTTGGCTACCACAAAGATACAAAGACAAGCACAAAGCAACTAGACAATTTATCTCAATGAAAAGTACAATATAAGGAGGTAGAAATTACTCTTGTTCAGAAAATGTGAGGTTTTATCATCATAAAATATATAGCATTTAAACTGTTCCTTAACAAATGGGCAGTGTTACAATAAGAGGAGATGATTGGAAAGGAAGGGAGTGAGGACTGCCAGTTTGACTAATGTGTGGGTCTAAGGAGATGAGTAGTGGACTTGGTTTGTTAATTCAATTTTTTTAGGATAAGATTAGCCCATTGCTACCAAAAAGCAACATGAGGTAGAAGAAAGATAGACTTGGGCCCTGTGATACCTGAGTTCAAATCCCAGCTCTTCCATTTAACTTCCTATGTGACCTTAAGCACATTATATAAATTCTCTGAGCTTCCTTATCTGAGAAATTATGAGAATCCTGCTTTGCAGAGTGGGTGTGAGAATTTAATGCATAGGACTCATCTAGCATAACCCTTGGCACATGGTAGGCATTCAATTGTCAGGTTCCTCTTAAAGGAAAGAGTTGTCTTTTATTCTCTGCATCTGTTCTAGTATCTCTCATATAATAGGGCCTCAGAAAACATTTATTAAAAGAGTTAATTAATTAATTAGTGCAATAATGCATTAACAAATAGATCCACCTCTCAGCCAAATGATGAGTTTCAGCATTGTAGTGTTATTCCTTGGACATCCATTCCCTGCTGGAATAACAATGCATATTTTATCTACCTGACAAAAAAGGAACAGGAATTAATGAGTGATGTTCAAATAAGCAATCTGTACATATTAGCATTATTGCTTGCTAAGAATAGCTAACGCTGAAAAATGGCAAGTAATAATAAATTAGGTTCCTAGGGCAACTCTATTTTATTTATATAGCAATATCCTTACTTCAGAGTTCAGGTGGATTACAAAAATAAGAATAATACTTCAAGACTGCTCAAAAGATTAATAAATTGGGACTAAGTACAAATGAGTATCCAAAAAGGGAAACAAAAGTAGTACACAGAAATACAGGCCATAGAATTCTGCATTATTAGGAATAGTCCATGGCATTGAAATATATTATACAGTACATCTTTCTCCTCCTATTTCATCATGCTTCATCTTTTCCTTCCTTCAATTTTCTCACTTTTCTCCCTCTTCAACCTTTCATCTACCTACTACATTATTTTCTTCTTTCTTGAAAGCCCTTCCCCTTCCAATTAAAAATCTATTGCTTCTATTGTGTTGCTTCTCAACCTAATCCTCTCCTTGCTATCAGCAAGAGGGACAAAAGCCATTATTTTCTCAGATCAACAAAAGACAGTAAGAATACTGGCTGACCCAGCTCAAACATTTACTGCATGCAGTCTGAATCAGGTAAGTTCTTACCTGCTATGCTTACTGCTCCCTATATGATAACCAGGTATGCCAGAGCCTGTGTATCTGGAATACTCTCCTAAAATATCTAATATCCTGACTATGGGGACCATTTTAGATGTAGAAATGTGTGAGACTTCATCTTGTCCCTGGAAAAGTCCACTTTGTCATAGTAGACACAAACTCTGTAAAAATAATCTAAGTCACTGAAAGCAGAAGGCAGCACTATCCTTAATTATCAAGGTTTTAAAAATTGGCTTGAGTCTCAGGAGAGAGATCATTAATCATCAGAATTTTGCACTTGCACTACCACTTGAAGAGTATTCCTGCAAATTTGCTTCATTGTAAACAGAGGAGGAGATGTGGTGAGGAGTCTAGTTGCTCACCAAAATTCTTAGTCTCTGCCATCTGGGTACAAATGGTCTACCCTTCCCAGCTTCCATTGCAAACATTACTTTTGAGTGACTGAGCTCAACTGATTATGGGAGAAGGTAACATGTGCCATTTTCAGGTTCAATTCTTAAATGCTTCCTTCATGCACTGGCACCCTTCCCTTTCTGGCTGTGATGTCAACCTCTAGGATAACATTGAAAGCCATACACTGAGGATGGTAGAGATATAGAAGTCCTGATCCCTCAATGACTGCCACTGACCAGGAACACTGCCTTGGATTATTATTTGAGCAAGAGAAAAACTTATATTGTATATGACATTTATTTAACCCAATATACATTTTGGAGGTGTGTTTGTTACAGCAACTAATGCTATGCTAACTAATACAGGAGGTAATTGTTTGATGAGGGACCTGGAAACTTTTATGGAGTTTTGATCATAGCAATTGAAATGCTTTAGCCAAACAATGGCTCAATTATTCTCTTTGAAAAATCTAGTGAAAGCTCAAGTCCCTCTTCCCTGAGAAATTCACATGAGCCCAGACACACTACATACACACACACACACACACACACACACACACACACAGCCCCCACAACTGAATAAAATCTGGGATGTTTTCCATAAATGACAGGACCCTTGATTGAAAGTGATTGAAATATCTTTACTAATCAACTAACATGTAACTGAGTAGTTACTGCACATCAGGGTTAAACAGTGAAGTAGGCCAACATTATTTGCCTTCATGGATCTATGAGTTGTTTTTGTCAAACTGTGTCCATGTCACTTGATCTGTTTAAGAACTACAAGTAGTTCAACCACAAATCCCCATCAAGCCCTATTGCCCTCCAAAATCACCAGGGGTATTCCTCTTCTCCCACAGAGCTCCTCTTTCCACCTTCAACCCTGATACACTCCTCCCACTACTGCCAGCACCCTCCCTTTCCCCACCCTATCCCTGGCTCCTCTCCTGAATTACTGCCCCAGGAAATGGAGGAGGAAAGCCCTGTAAGGCTGGGTCTCTGTTACCCTTTGGTAGTCACCTCCAACATTGACCTGAAAAGCATACCATCCATACTCGCATTGCACTAATCCTTTTGGGGCCCTGCACTGCCTTGGAAGAAGGTTGGAAGGAAATATGATCAATGTTGCAGAATATGGACAGACCACGAAACACTGTGACATGCTCCTGCTCTTCACAGTTCTGCATCCTTTTTCCATCCCTTTCCTACACATTCCCCTCCCTCTTACTACTTCTTTTGTCTAACTACTTTAGTTTTTGCATACCCCTGTCTGTCTTCAGCCTACCCTGTGCATTACTTAAAGATACAATCCAGCTTTATAAGTTGAGTGAGTCACTGCCTGTGGTGTGTGATTTCAGAGGTTCTGGAACAGTACATCCCAGTTATGCAATCCCTTATCCCTCCAAAATTATCTAAAACGACCTATTATGACTGAAATTACTTTAATTGATTCAATAAAGACATATTGATTATCTATGTAAAAGACACAGTTCTAGGCACTGAGGATAGAGTAATAAACAAACCATAAAAAATATGTAGCAAACATTTTTATTCCACAATTGGAACTCTCTTTAAATGCAAATGTTGCTGAGAAGTAACACATAGGTTTATAGAAACACTGAATTATTCATGTATGCCATCAAATTTCTCTTTCAAAGTCATACATCAGTAGGTAGAGAGGAGAGGGGGGCAATTTAAGAAGTTGTGGCCTCTTTCTGTTTCTCTTATGATCAAATCACAAAAGCTTTTATGTCAACATCATTTTGTAGAAAGAAGACACACTTTGTAGTTACACAGATGCAGATTTACTTGCAAGCTGTGTGTTTTTCAGCCAAATAGTTAAGTTCTCTGAATCCATATTCTTTCATCTGCAGAAATAGAAAAATCCATCCCAAGTCATTGGGATTGTGGTGTGATATCACATGAATAACACCCTAAGTGAGATCTGGCATGGAGGAAACTTCATAAACATCAGTTTCCTTGCCATTCCCAAAGTGGCCTGGCTTATAGCCAAAAACCAGGGAGCAAGCTAGGGTAACTCTAATGACACCAGCAAGTATGGGAGCAGCATCGAACAGACTGTCAAACTATAGCAGGAAGGCCAGGGAGGGTTGGGGAGGGGGGGGGTAAGAGATCAACTTAACTTATAAAGCAGGATTGTATCTTTATATGCTTGTATGCATGCATATAAGCATAACCAATGGACACAAGACACTGGGGGGTAGGGGAGGCCAGGGGAAGGTCAAGGGGGAAAAAAGGAGACATATGTACTACTCTTTGTAATATTTTAAGCAATAAACCAAAATTTCAAAAAAAGACTTTGATTTCACAATTGGAGTTGTTAGCAACATTGCTAGCCCTCATTTGAGGTCTGATTGTAATTCCCTTTGAGCTCATAGGCTGCCCTGGCAACTCAGGAGACCAAACTGAGGAGGTGAGGCTCTTGGAGCCCTGGAACCTGTTCAGGATATTGGTCTTTTCTTGACCAATGTGAGGGAGTATGTGAGGGGGAAGGGTTGTCAGGTCTCGGGGAATCTGGGGAGGGGAGAAAGAAAAACACCGACCTAGAGTCATTTCCCCCCCTTCCATGTCATCTTGTGTCATTTTATTTACTGCCTCTAGGGAATCAACTAAAACAGTGCTAATTTATGGGTCTTAATGAACAAGGTTTTATGCAAACTGTTTGTAAATGTGTCAGGCCTCCTGAATGCAGAATGCTCAAAAGCACAATTGTCTGATGTGACATTCTCTTACAAGAATGTCAGATTCCAAATGGCACAGGAATGAGCTTGAGTACTACATTCGTGTGTCAGGTGCATATTATATATAGTCTACGCCTCCCCCACCCCGCCACTGCTTCTCTCTTCTCCAAGAATGGCAGGATATTTACTGAAAAATATGAAGTTTCTCTTTGTGATCAACATGGTGCTTTGCTTTACATTCCACTTCTTGGACTAGCCAACAAACCTATTCCTTAATCAGTTCATGTAATAAATATTTTGAAGTCCTTCATACCAGAGACACCATCCCAGGCTCTGGAAATGTTAAGGTGAATAAGAAACAGTCACCTGCTTCAGAATTCACAGGCTAGCTAAGGAGACAGACACAGTAACTACTACTGTACCACAGAGGACAGATCCTTACCTGTGGGGAGGAGGGAGCATAATAAAGTCCGGATGAGCTTCACTGGATCACGGGGAGGGGGGAAGGGGGGATGAGTCCGCTCCCTCCTCTTCTGTGCTAATCAGCCTGCAGTGTCCTTAGAGCCCAGCTCTCCAGCCCAGCACTGTGTGGCTCTATGAGCTGTGAGCTCTTTTTCTAAATCCCACTTCCTACCTGGACAGATACTCCTGACAGGATTTGTGCATGAGCCCTTTATGTCATGGACTAAAACTAGGGAGCTGTCCCTGACTGTTGTGCCTGATGCCAATGGACCTGGACACAGCCCAGTCCCACTCACCTAGGATCCAAGAGAACCTGCCTGCTTCTCAACCAGCTGGCGGTCCCAGCATTTGATCAAATTTGAAGCTGAATATCAAAACAGCAGACTAAATCATTATCCGTTGCCTACACAAAAATGTTCTCTTGAGCAGAACATTTCATGCCACTGTACAGAGTAACTTTAACTTACAGAGGCAGGGCGAGAAGCCCTCTCTACAACCAGGCTGCTGGGTTCAAGTCCTAGTTCTGCTGTGTGCTTACTATATGGCCCTGGAAAAACTCCTTAGCCTCTCTGTGCCTCGGTTTGCTCATCTATGAAATGAGGATGACCCTAGTTCCTCCCTTCCAGGTTTGCTGCAAATGGTAGAGCATGAGGCTTCAGAGCAGCCCAGGGCCAGAGTCAGCAGTACGTCCGCTTCTATCACAATTCCTCTCATGGCTCCTCCTCTTCCCTCTCCTCACTTTCACCTCCATGTTCAAACGCAGTGGTGCTGTTGTTTCTTTCTTCTCTTCCTTCTTTTGGGCATGTGTGAGCTGTGACAAGACAATGAGGAGCACATTCCTCAAAATGTCAAGATTCCAAACTGGGGCATAGATTTCTACTTACAAGATTGAGCTAATGAAACCTGAGTGTAGCCGAAATGTTTCCTGGAGATACTTTCTGGGTAGCGATGATAAATGAGCAGCAGATAATGCTTCCGAAATCAAAGCTTCACCTTTCCAGGCCATACGTGGGTCATAAGTCACTCTGCTTGCTCTGCCAGGAGTTTACTGTGAGGTGCAGTTGGCTATGTCCCGCTAGCTTCCTTGACAGAGGGGAGCAAGTCCTCCAGTCTAGGACTTACTAAGATTCTGGGTCACACCCCATTTATGAGAACCCTGCAGAGGGGTTTTGCTTCCTCCTCCTTCAGTGCGGCGCTGGGGTGGGAGATGGGCTTTCTGGCACTGCTGACTTACTTATGCGTCCCCCTCTGGACCATGGGGTGCTAGATGGCAAGACCGTGTCTTATGAATCTCCATTTCCCCAGAACTGAGCTCAGTGCTGGCATGTCATAGACGCACAATCAGTCTTTGAATATTTAATTAACTTAAAGGTAAGGACTTGGCTCTTTGAAGCCCTTTAGCAAGCTGAGGATGGGCATTTTTGTTTCCGAGGATGATGAATCAATGACACACAATGACTCAGTGTGAATCTGATGATCCTGCTGGAAGAGGATCACGCTACTGCCGTCCATGGCAGTCAATCCATTTTGCATCCCAATACAGACCATCTTGGAGAAATGGAGGCAGCACAACATTCCCATACTTTCTTAAAGGAAAACTTTCCTCTCAGCTCACAGAAAGTGAGCTCTCAATGCTATCTCTGGAAAAATAAGAGTGTGGTGCTGAGAGGTAGGCGGGAAGCCAGACAGCCTGGAAGGAAGCTCAGCCCAGCTCTGCCAATCACTGGGTACATGACCTTGGGTGAGTATTTAACCCCTCTGTGTCTCCAGATCCTGATCTGAAAAAATGACATTTGCAATAGGACCTACCTCAAAGGAACGCTGGGAGATGAGGAGTAAATGAGCGAATATGTGTATAGCACGTAGGGCACACTTGGCACTTGGGATGTGCTAGGTGAGGGTTTGATAACAGTAGTATATGAGTAGGATGTTGGATGGGAGAAAAAACAGCTGTGAATACCACACCCACTGATGGAGAAAGCTCCCTGTGTCTCTGGCCATTGTGGGCGAGGGCTGGCTGGGAACAATAATGACTGTAATTAAAAGCAAGTTTTAATGTCTGAGACCCAGGTAGATTGGATCCACTTTTCAGTTTGCACCTTGAGGAAAAACAGTGCTGTAATTGGCCATAAAATTGCTCTAACCTTCCTTTCCTGTGTTGTCACTTGCCACCAGATCGATGGCTCCCTGGCAGCTGGCAGTGCTGGTCATTTGGGAGCGCTGTCAGCAGCACCTCTCAGCCGCTGCATCCGAGCCAAGAACAGCTCGTGGACTGAAAAAGAGACTGAGGGGCCAGGGGCACACCACCAGGGCTGGAAGCAAAGCAGTGGAACGCAAAGTGGCGGGCTGGGGGCAAAGGAAGCTGAGAGAGATGGAAGAAAAGAGCCAACCTGGCCCAGAGACTGACAATCTTGCTTTAATATCCCTCTGACCCAGGAAAGAGAAATGACAGAGGAAAGCTTGTTAATAGCAACAGGACACAAAGCCAATTCTTGCTTTTCTTTAATTTCCACAAGACCCAGGTGACACTGAGCGGATTTGTGTGCTCTGTGCTCCCTGGTATTTAGCCTACAGGTCTCTGCATTTTCTCTCCAACCTTTTAAAGCGTAATAACTGCCCTCGCCTTCCTGCAGCATGTGTTGGAGACAAAGAACACAGGAATATGTCATCGCCTGGAAAGGCCAGAAAGGGTGTTGTGACCAGTGAAGTGCTAAAATGACATTTGCACTTAGGTGACAATCAAGCCCATTCCATTCCAGGTAAAGGCCAGGGCTTTTTCCAGCCACAGTAAAACACAGGAAAGTAAAGGCTGCCCTCTGCAGGGCACTGTGTGAATGACAACCACTCGAGGTGCTCAGGTTAAAGGATCAGAGCTGGAAAGTCTCATCTGCTTTCAGGTAGACACCACCTGAGAGCTTGGCCTTGACCTATATTCTTCCAGACCCCAGCACACTAGGATATAAGCACACAATCAGGAAAAAGTGTCCTTGTTTATGCTGGTCAACTCGGCTGCCTTGTCATATAAACAAAGGCTTTTTTAAAAATATGATTTCAAACAAATTGAACTTGAGGGACCAGCTTGTTAACACTAAAAAAATTTCGAATTTCAAAATAGATGCATTAGACTGCTACACAAACTGTGGCTGCTTCCAATGCATTACTGGGCTAGGGAGAGAGCAGTAGATAGTGCTAGAGAAGAAAAACATAAAAGTGACCGTCAAGCCCTGGCCCTGTGGCTCAGTTGGTTGAGCATCATCCCATGTACTGAGAGGTCACTGGTCCGGGCACACGCGTGGGTTGCAGGCTAGATCCCCAGGAGGGGGTATGCAGGAGGCAGCCGATCAATGTTTCTCTCTCTTTCTCCTCCCACACCCCCGTCTCTAAAAATCAATGAAAACTTTTTAAAGTGACAGTCAAAAGGCAGGAGGACACTCCTAGCTCCATTACAAGATTAGCTGCCTGAAATTGGGCAGTGCACTCTCCGCTCTTGGACTCAGTTTTTTCATCCATAAAATGAGGTGTGTGCACGGAAGGATGCCTGAGATTCCTTCCAGCTGAGACATGTTATGATCCATGACTTTTATTCTGTACTCTGAGCCAGCAGTGTAAGTGCTGTGAAAGAAATAAATGGAGCAAAGGAAAAAATAAAAAAGGATGTCATGCCAGCCCATCCATTTTCTACAGCCCATGGGCTCACCCACCTGGGGGTCCTTAGATTTAGGACAAAAGGGGTCTGCGGTCCTGCCTCACACATCTCTGTATTGTGTTTAATTGCTGGTTTGATTTTTAAAAATTATTTACCAATATACTGAAGTCATGGTACCCTTTTGTACTTCCTTAGTTAACAAAGACAAGAATTGCAATTATTAGCAGGTAAAGAATGAAGGAAACATTCATTTTTTGTAAAAAAAAAAAAAAAAAAAAAAAAAAAGAAAGAAAGAAAGAAAGAAAAATCCTTAACTGAAAGAATTGGAAATCTCTGCTCTCTGGTTCAAGGATTAATTCCGAAACTCCCTACCAATAAAGATCTCAGATGAAAGCATTTCTCTCTCTCTCCAACTCTATCTGAAATTCAGTATGAAAAGCAAACAGCATTCAGTGTAGAGCAAAGAACCTGTACAATGGGCTGCAGAAATGAGCCAGCTGACACTGGGACATTCCTAATTGCTGAGGAGGAAAATCCATCACCACCATCAGCCACTCTTGCTGGATAAGCTCTGAGACACCGAAGTGAGTTAGACGCTGTCACTGTGGAGTCTGTGTCCCTGCCTGAACACCACACAATGCCCTTCTCTCCCTCACATGCCCCTCTAATTTGTGTGAAGGATGTACTTTACAAAAAGCAAAGTTCCCCTCCTTTAATCAGCCCATACTACGGTTCAGTCACCTCCAACGCACTTTCCTTGGCTTCTGCCCTGAGCGCGGTTTGGGAGAAGAACCCCAGCTCCACTCTAGTTCCCGCTGTAAGAAAAGGCGGGCAGCAGCCCACATTCTCGGCCACTGACACATGGGGTCGGATGATTGTTAGAAGTGAGTCCTGCCAATCGTGCAAAACCACCTCTCCCCTGCAGGCAGGAGAGTCTCACGGGGCATCCTCCTGGGCCCAGCTCTGCTCAGTCTCCGTTTGCTTTCCTGCCCACACCTGCTGCAGGAGGACAAGCCCACCGAACTCCACAACTCACTCGAGGAGGTGTGCTGGAAGCCGTGCCACTCAGAATTGCAGTGTGAAGGCCCTCGTGTCTTTGCCAGTTCTTCTCTTTGTCCTTCCCATGGAGACATGAAGAGATCTTTTTAGCAAGAAAATAAAGCCTAAAGGTCTACCAATCTGAAACACTGAGGGTTAGTGTCTGCGTTCTATCCACATTGGTTCGGGGTCTAATCAAATAACTGGGGTCACATTAGAAGAGTCCTGTCTCCTCACAGAGTATGTTACACTCAGCTCCAAAAACTGAAACTCAACAATCTCCCCGGTTGTACCAAAATTTCACAATATAAGAAAAAGTTTCTTATGTGGTATGACAGAAGCTATTAGAGCTAAAACGATGCTTTCTCTGTCAGAAATAAATGAAACAGAACGGGAAGGTAAGGTGGGAAGGAGAGCAGGCAATGAGTTCTGTGACCTGGGAGAATTCATGTTTGGAGGGGAAAAAGCATTGCTGACCAGCACACAATACAGGTGGGCAGAGATAACATATGTGCCTTTCAGATCTCAGAAGAGCAGCAAGTAGGTGAGAGTAGCTGCACTGGGCTCAAGGTCATCATGAGGAAGCCTGAAAGGAAAATGTGTCATGTAGTCATCCTTCAAAGGCTAGCTGGT
>NW_005871183.1:33187-73840 GCF_000147115.1 Myotis lucifugus | reverse complement strand
AGGGGAGGGTAGTTAGGGGGGACAGGCCTGAAAGGAGTGCAGTTGGGGGTGATCAGGCCTGCAGGAAAGAACAGTTGAGGGGGACCAGGCCTACAGGGGGTGGCAGTTTGGGGGGACCAGCCCTGCAGGGAGGTCAGTTGGCAGGGACCAGCCCTGCAGTGCAGGAGGTGGGGGCAACCAGGCTGGCAGGGGAGGGAATTTGGGGGCGACCAGACTGCCCGGGAGGGCAGGTAGGGGTGAACGGGCCAGCAGGGGAGGGCAATTGGGGGCAACAAGCCACAGGGGAGGGCAGGTGGGGGCAACCAGGCTGGCAGGGGAGTGGTTAGGGGGTGATCAGGTTGGCAGGCTGAAGTGGTTAGGGGCAATCAGGCAGGCAGACAGGCAGGTGAGAGGTTGGGAGCCAGCAGTCCTGGATTGTGAGAGGGATCCCAGATTGGAGAGGATACAGGCTGGGCTGAGGGACACACAGACCCTCCATGCATGAATTTTGTGCACTGAGCTTCTAGTTCTTAATAATGTCTTTCAAGAGCAGAAGTTTTTGAGTTTTTGGAGAAATATTTTCTTTCATGGTCTGTGTTTTTTTTTAGTCCTTATCTAAGAATCACAGAGATGTTGGCCTATTTATTTTATTTTATTTTATTTGCATTTGTATAGTGTTAGGTTTTACAGTTTAGGTCTATGAACCATTTTGAACTAATGTTTTAATGTGGTATTAGGTATGAGTCTGTGTGTGTGTGTGTGTGTGTTTTGTTCTGTTCTGTTTATGGGGTTTTTTGTGTGTTTTTGTATTCCAATGTTGAATTGTTTCAGCACTACATGTTGAAAAAAGTACTTTTTCTCTATTAAATTACCTTGGTACCTTTGTAGAAAATCAACTGACTATGTAAGTGTGGGCTATTTCTGGATTCTTTATTCTATTCCATTTATCTTTATGCCTATTCTTTCACCAATGACAGAGTCATTTCACCAAAGAAAATGTATGAATGAAAAATAACCACAAGAAAATACCTTCAACATCATTAATCAGTAGGGAAACAAATCTACAATGTGATATATGACTACGCACCTATTATAATAACTAAAATAAAAACACCCCAAGTACAACATGCTGGGGAGACTGTACCTAAAGGACATTTTGTTGGTAGGGTGCCACGACTGGCAAAAAGAGTTTGGAAGTTTCTTATACAGTTAAACATACACTTGCCCATAGGACCCAGCAATCCTACTTCTAGATCATCAAGAAAAATAGATGCGTTATGTCCACACAAAAATCTGCGGGTAAATTTTTAGAACAACTGTCAGAATCAGATACTAGAAACAGCCCAAATATTCATTAGATAGTAACTGGATAAACAAATTCAAGCACATCCATGGTTTGGAAAACTACTCAACAATAGAGGGACAAAATGACACATGCAATAACACAAATGAATCTGGAAGGCAATTATCCTCAGTGGAAGAAGTCATACTCAAAAGGCATTTAGGAAATGGCCAAGTACAGAGAAACAAAACTATAGTAATAGGAACAGTGGTTACCAGGGGCTGGGGTGAAGGGATAGAATTCACTGTAAAGGGACACAAGGAAATTCGGGGGTAATAAAAATACTCTCCATCTTGAGTGTGGGACATACATGACTGTATACATTTGTCAAAACTCACAGAACTGCACTCAAAAAGGAGGAGGTTTTACTATAGGCAAAGTACACCTCGATGAACCTGACATAAAAAATAATGCTAGTTGGCAGATACTCACAAGATTGGCAGTTTGGTAGTGTGAGAGAAGCAAAAGATCTGTAGCCTCAGGTGCCAGCCATTGAATTAATGTTGTTTTATGTTAATTAAATTTATTAATATAACTCTGTGATAAGAGTATCTGTATTCTAGTTTCAATAATCCCAGGAGTGATGGGAGCAAGGGAAATATGCCAACCTAGCAATATTCTATGAAATTAATTACCTCAGGAATTTGTGTAAGAATGAACAAACACAGGTGTTATACTCAAATAACAAATTAAAAACACCAGTCTACAGAGAGGTTTTATAATATATCCACAACAGTTTGTTGCTTTGCTTGAATCTCATAGATAAGTAGGGTTTGAGATTATTTTGAAATTTATTATTATTATTATTGATTGGAGAGAGAGGGGGGGCGGAAATGGAGAGAGGAAAAAACATCAATTTGTTGTGGCACTTATTTATGCATTCATTGATTGTTTCTTGTATGTGCCCTGACTGGGGATCAAACCTGTAATCTTGACAGATAGAGACAATGCTCTAACCAACTGAGCTACCCAGCTAGGGCTATTTTGAGATTTTACCTCCTCTTTTTATTATCCAATATGTCAATTGTCCTCTTGTTATCAGCCACATTTCCTTTTTTAAAATATATTTTTATTGATTTTATAGAGAAAAAGGAAGAGGATAGAAACATCAATGAGAGAAAAACATTGATCAGCTGCTTCCTGCACACCCGCTACTGGAGATTGAGCCCACAACCCGGGCATGTGTCCTGACTGGAAATCAAACTGTGACCTCCTGGTTCATGGTCTAATGCTCAGCCTTTGAGCCACACTGGCCAGGCCATATTTCCTTTTTACTAAGCCTTCATGTGTCTTCTGATCTTCAGGCAAAGGGCAGCTGTCCATGGTTCCTGGGTGGTGACTCAGGTGTCTCCTCCACAGAACTGACAATGTCAGAGAGAGCCAGTCTACCAGTGGTTCTCAACCTTCCTAATGCTGCAACCCTTTAATACAGTTCTTCATGTTGTGGTGACCCCCAACCATAAAATTATTTTCATTGCTACTTCATAACTGTAATTTTGCTACTGTTATGGATCGTAATGTAAATATCTGATATGCTATATGTGTTTTCTGATGGTCGCAACCCACAGGTTGAGAACCGTTGGAATGCAGCCGGTGAGCACAGACCTGAAGATCCTGCTGTACATGGCGGGTCCTAGAGAATCACAAGCTCTGAATCTTTCAATTCCGCCCCAGTCACGGAGACACTGACATCACCCATGTAGACAGTGTCAGTGCAGGTAGGCTGTGCTGGCCTTGTTTTTAAATCTTCCAAGAACATGTACTTTTAAATTACAAGGCAATTCCTAACAGCCTTCCTTTATAACATTATCTCCTGACCTCCCCTCCCCATCCCATCCCAATTACCCTACCCTATGTCCACTCCTCTATCTTCCCTAGAGACCATCCAGTAATGTCTAGGCACATGAGACTACTGCACTGCCCACTACTGAGCATTTCCTCATTTTTGCTCTTTTATCCACATTTCTTCAGCTCAAATGCCCTTCCCATGAAATATCTCCACCTATGGAAAATCATAGTCTTTCCTCAAGACCCAGGACAAAGGTCATCTCTTTACTCCCTCAACCAATACTATTCTCTGCGTCTCCTATTTCCTCATGGCACTGCTCCTCCCCTAATGGCTCTTCTCACACTCAATGGAAGCCAATCAAGTGCTCTTCATGGAATAAAGGTACAGTCGACCTTTGTTAAATTGAGCTGGGCTTACGTCTATCACATAGTAACTCTTGCTTAAACATTCCCTTGAGTGATTCCAGATAAATAATGCCTTAAATCTAACTCACAAGACTGTGGAATGTTTCTGTGAGAAAAATTTCACTCATATTGGACTGTGAACATAGACCTCCAAAATAAAGGGCAAAAGAAAATCACTCAATCCAAATATTAAGTATTATTGAACAATAAAATAATTTCCTTGCTGAATTCAATTGCTTTAAAATAAACTATATTCTATATTCTAGAGGGTATTTGTTAAGTGAAATAACTCAGAGAAAGACAAACGCTGTATGATTTCACTTATATGTGGACTCTAAAAAAAAACTTAAGGAAAACGAACAAATAGACTCATAGGTACCAAGAACTGATGGTTGCCACAGGGGAAGAGATATGAAGATGGGTGAAAAAGGTGAACAGGAATGAGAGGTACAAACTTTCAGTTATATAATAAATAAGTCAAGAGAATGTAGTATAGAGCACAGGGACTATAGTCAGTAATATTGTAATTACTTAGTATGGTAACACATGGTGGTGATCACATCATAAGGTACATAAATATAGAATCACCATGTTGTACACTTGAAACTAATATAATATTGTATGTAAACTATATTTTAATTTTTAAAACATGGAAAAAAATTTCCAAAATAGGTTTTTTTAATGTGGAAAAAAAAACTATATTCAAATTATATTCAGCAGCCACATGGATCTGTGAGTGTAGATGTAGGCGAATGCTCCCATTAGGCATTCCAGGGCATGTTTTCCTATCTTTGGTCCATCACAAGAATTTTGAGATGATTTCTATGTATCCTGGAAAACCAACAGGATATGAAAATGATAAGAGCTATTTTATCAGAGAAAATGTAGCTTCTTTATTTCATCTATAATCTTGTCTTCCTCCAAACTTCCACCTGCTGGTTAGAGAAAAATAAATTAACTAAATGTCTAACCTGGTTTAAATTTAGTTTGATTCAATAATTTAAACAGTCACTTTCGGGAATACTCAGTCTCTCCTGAATAAAGTTTCTCTGTCTTTCAAACAGCCTTCCCCTCCCTCTACTTCTCTCTCTATAGTGGTGATGGGTACGGGTGGGGAGCTGGGGGTGGTGGTGAAAGGCAGCTAAGTGTCCTTTAACCACTACATCAGGCCTATTGGCTATGAACTCAGCATTCTCAGGAACAGGAAACTGGAGGCCCTAACGAGGGCCAATAGATCCTCTCAGGTCTTAACTATGGCTATCCCTGGCTATCTTGAATGGTGTTGGCCCCTCCCAGAGTTAATTTTTTTTTCCTTTTTCCTTACAGGGTGCCTATTCCCAGGGAGAGAGAGAGAGAGAGAGAGAGAGAGAGAGAGAGAGAGAGAGAGAGAGAGAGAGAGAGAGAGAAGAAATGGATAACTGAGAAGAAATGGATAACTCACTTTTTTCTCTCTTTTGCCCTACCTCTTCCCAACTCTGGGAATGGAAAGCCTTAAGTGAACTGCTAAACCAGCCCTCATCTTTAACCCCCTCCCTAGCCTACCATGTCTTTATTCACTTCAATGCATCCTCCTATCCATACATAAACCATGTAATGATCCTGTGAAAATTTGGAACTTCATGAGACCTGGGAGCCTGTGGCCATCAACTCAGAGCTCTGATTAGAAGCAGCTCTTCCTTGAAAAATCACGCCAGCCTTGTTTTAGTTTACTGTTGGTTCAGGCTGATGATGGGCAAACACCTCAGCCGTGTCTGCTGAATATGAATGAATCATGCCACAACAGAATGACAATGTCTAGTGACAAGCTGTCAATTTTCCCAGGAGAAGCATCAGAGTTATGTGGACACTTTGTTAAAATGCATTTGAGTCAAATGCACATCTAACCTTTCCTCTCTCGTCTCTCACAAATTCTACTGGACCTCTCGCGCAGTCTGAGCTTTCTGCCGCTGCCTGGCTTCATCTGAGCATGGTCTGTCATTGACCTTCTCTGAACTCCAGCACTTAAAGCACTTAAAGTTTGGACCTCTTATTCCCCTTCGCCTTTTTCACCCATCTCTCCACCCCCTTCCCCAATGGCAACTATCAGATTGCTCTCTGTATCTATGAGTCTATTTCTGTTTTGCTCGTTCATTTGTGTCTTTTGTGTTTTTTAGAATCTCTATATATGTGAAATAATATGGCATGTGTCTTTCTCTGACTTATTTCACTTAACATAATATTCTCTAGAATATAGGTTTTTTTAAGTAGTTGAATTCAGCAAGGCAATTATTTTATTGTTCAGTAAGTCTTACTATTTGGAGTGAGTTTTTTATATGTGATATTTTATATTTTTAATATTTGAAGCTTTTAAAAATTCCTTTCTTACAATTCTTTGTTCTCCCAAAATGACAATTCTCTTACACTGCTGTGAGTCTGGCTCCACCATCAATGCAAATTCCAAACTCAGAAGTTCATCTCAACCTTCCCGTCTGTATTCCTCAGTGTCTTTTCCTCTCAGATCAGTCAGAAGACCTCCTCCAGACATCCTCCCAGACCATTTACTCTCCTGGAACCTGGAAGGCCCATTTAGAGAGCACTTTGCAACTGCTTGTGACACTAACTCTTTCAACCCAGAAAGGGGACACTGAGATGGCCTCGACCTTCTTAGGTCTCAGTATGAGCCCTTTCATCTACTGCAATCTCTATTCAAATGCAGTTTTTGAATGAATTTGTACCTTTTCTTCCAACTTTTAAAAAACTTACCTTGCTAGATCATCTATGACACACACAGATTATTCCCTAACCAGAGGGTTAGGAACTCTGGAAACTTCTGACTCCAGCACAAACTAGCCTTAGGTGGGTCCTGTGCCCTTGAAAGGTGTTCTCACCTTTAACAGCCTCAGTAGGTCCATTTGTAGATTAAGAGGGGTTGTTGGAGTAACTGATCACCAGGCTTATTTCTGCTCTGTGGTGCCATTAGTTTAGTAAATGTCTACCTCCCTGAAACATGATTCTTTGAATTCCGTTGAGGCAAATTACAATGAGAACTTTCCTTCCCTCTTTGCACACATGCTCTAGCATTAAATTAGGACAAATAAGAAGCAAACCTTCCCAGAAACATAACTTTCTTTCTTCCCTTTCCAAATGTTAATTGACTCTTTAACAGGTATGTTTCACCCCGCTCTTCACTCCAACATATTAAAGAATAATAATATTTTTCATCACATTGGCCAGAGCCTGTTGCATTATTAAAAATAAATCGATCAAAGTTAACAGAGATAAATGAATACAGAAACTATTTTTATTCAGTGTTCAATATATTAGGACAGTGTGTACATCTGTATACAAGCTAAGAGTACACACTTCTTTTTTCTTTTCTAATTCCGTACCTGTTTTCCAAGTTCAACACTGACCATTCTAGCTCTCAGAACATGCTTCCAATTTCCTAATTTGCTCACTAGTTGCACTATCGCCTGAAACTTCCTCAGACTTTGTGGGAACTGTGTTAATTATTTGCTCTCACTATTGATGTCAATTTCCCTCTTTCTCTTTATAACATACTAGAGGTCCAATGCATGAAATTCATGCAAGAGTAGGCCTTCCTTCCCCTGGCTGCCGGGTTTCCCTCACAGCCCAGGCTTCGTCCAGAAGGTCATCCGGAAGGACATCCGGTCTAATAAGCATATTATGCTTTTATTATTATAGATATATTCCATAGTCACTGTATTTTGACTGACTTCAGATCTGTCTTCAAAAAAATAAAATAAAAAGATGCCCTTTGCATTACTTGTCATTATATTAAAAGAACTACCTACATTTCAAAACAAAGGTTTTTGTCCAAGATACTCAAAGTATGGAATAATTCTAATATTTCTTACTCAGGTACTGTGAGTTGAATCCTTGCTTATATGTATTTTTAGGGATGAAAGGTTGATATGGAAACACTTTACAACAGTCAATAAGGAGTCGGTACATCCTCTGGCTATATCAAACAACTGGTTAATTCAATAAAGTTGCCAAAAAATAGCAATCAATTCTGTGAAAAGAAAATCAATCACAGAGGTTGTTTGGTTGTTTTGTAGACAAAACAGTCTGTGGAGTGATTGAATTTTTCACTTTTCAATGAGTTGTTTTGGCCTTGTGTGGATGCAGCCATTAACTCATTAATCACCCAGAACTCCTGAGTGGCTGAGAGGGAAATCATTACTTTCCAAGTATAGATCGAATATTAACAACATGCAAAAGGCCTGCCAGGGTAAATGTGCTCAATGACCCCATTTGAGAAAAATGAGTTTCACGAATATTTTATAGCATATGGAGGTAAACTGTATACCTGATTTATCATTCCACTTTCCAGTCGTAGAACTCTGTGTCCTTTAGTATAAGTTTACAGAGAAGTTAATGTATTTTAAATGTATGTATTTAATCCATAAATTAAAGTGAATCTTAATTCATAGAGTACTAAAAAGAAAAAAAGTAATCCTTGCAACATATTGAGGTTCCCCACCTTGATTTTATGCAATACCAACATGGAGGGATTCTGCACACACTGCAATTAGCTCCCATCTACGCTGTGTACATATATGCCAGTCTGACAAATATGTATGTTGTCCCATATGGTGTTGAATATGAGCTTCTAATTTACCTCTTAATTTTTAATTAATTTTAAATTACATTCTAAATGAAGCCAACAGGAATCTAATTTGCATGCTTATTTGCATATCTGTAAACACACTGCTTGCATTGTTTATCTAGTCTCTGTCCCCATGACATACAGAGGTTTTTCTCACCCCATGCGGTGAACTGAGGCCTCAGGAACATCAAGGTGCCCTCTAAGACTCACAGAGATGATTCTGATCCAGAATGAATGATGCCCCTTTCTCCATCGTGGCCTCCGAGGATTCTAAGAGGTTAAGGTCAATAATACCAGTTAAGCCCTCTGCTTTCTCAGAGGGCTAGCAGCAGATGTGCTACATCTTTAGAAAATAAAACCATATACTCTTTGTACACTTTGGATTTTTAAAACATATCATTCCCAGAACTCCTGAAATATTAATACCAAATCAGAAGGGGAAAAAAAGACACATTCTATTAATGTCTCTGGATGGATGGGTTCTTAACTCAACCAGAAGGAGGCAGCCCAGAGTGAAGGCAGTTTTCTCTGCAATAAAGAACAGATAATGATTTTCTTAGTCTGAATAGGCTGTCTTCTGGCACCACTAACAGCAGCTGTGGTCTGTTGGTACCTTACCTTTGATCACAAAACACACCCATGCAACTCCAGTCGATCAATGTACAAGCCACCTCAAAAACCCGTCGGAAGCTGACAGACAATTTGGGATTCAAAGAGATGTGTTGCCCTGATGAACTTGATGTCTTGCACATGAACTGCACCACCAGACAGAACTTCAGAGGGACTTCTCCTACCTGAAAGGATTGTGATTTTCCTCTTTGCTAACCACTTCAATAAGCCATGGTATCACAGTTAACAATCTTGTCCAGAAAAGCAAGCACCATACTGCACGTTGATAGGAGCTTGGTGATTATGCTTAAGATTAAACCCACCCATTCCTAATCCCAGCTTTTCAATAGTACAGCTGTGTGGCTTTGGGCAACTTCCTTGAACTTTCTGAAGCTTTATAAACGTATTAGAAATGATGACCTTTTAGTGTTGTTGTAAAGATTAAATAATAGGGAATCTCCTGGAACATTTTTCCTTTGTTGCCTTTCCTCTCTAGTGGAAATAGATACCAAGTCCCACCCCAGAAGATTGTTAAATGTGGTATTTCCCAGCACTTAAAGGGAACAGAGGAGACCTGTGGGGATAGCACACAGTTCTGATCTTTACTCCACTCACTAAGACCACCTGCTTTCTTGTTTCCACAAACTTCCGCAACTGCCCTATCAAGAGCTAGACTTTCCCTTTCAGCTAAAGTGTTTATCAATATCAACCCAGCCCTCGGTGGACCAAATGTAATATTAAATGTGTCAACATGATGGTCTTTACAGCTGGACTGTCATCATGCAATGAATCAATCAGCCACAAGCACAGCAACATTCCCCCTGCAAAGAGCAGAAAAACAGTCTTCCTTCTGAAACAGCCAGGATTCATTTACAATGAACATGGACTGGGGCTCAAGGGATTTCCCTTCCCTCTGGATCCTCGGGTTTAACAACTGGTCTAGCCTACAGGGTAATTTACATTGACAATTCTTGAGAGTATTACAGTTGCTTTATTACTTTAAAAAAACATATTTTCTCCCTAATATATCTGTCTCTACAATCAGGGTAGAAAACATGCAAGTAAATACTCTATCTATCTGTCACTGTACCCCGGGTTGTAAAGAGCAATTTCGTCAGGGACAGGGGAAATGTAAAGGCTGTGTGATAAAGACAAAGCCTGGTATAACAGAATAAGTATTGACTCTGAAACCAAATAGATGTGGGTTTTAGTCCAACTCTGTGGGCCTTTGGGTCCATCCCTTTGCCTCACCTTTGTCTTCTATAAAACTGAGATCATATCAACCCTCCAAATCCAAGATACGGAGTTACTGTGCATGAAATGCCTGCCAGTTAGCAGGTGCTCAATAAATACTATTTACTCCCCCGCCCCATTATCATCAC
Source organism: Myotis lucifugus (assembly GCF_000147115.1). Lineage (NCBI taxonomy): Eukaryota > Metazoa > Chordata > Mammalia > Chiroptera > Vespertilionidae > Myotis > Myotis lucifugus. The sequence goes on along the minus strand of NW_005871183.1, from coordinate 63,723 downwards.
TTTGTAACTGTCTTTGATTATGGACTTTGAGAGCTCTAGGTCATGAAAAGTGACTGACATCTAAAGAATAATACTCCACTGTTATTGAATGTCTCCTATATGCAACCCTGTGTTAGCTCATTAGGTTATACTAGAGAACAAAAGCCACAAGGCTCCTGTTCATAGAGCCTCCATTGTGGGTGGGAAGATAGAAAAGAAATAAGTAAACAAATGAGTCCATGGTAGTATTACAAATTGTTATTGTACTCTGAAGTACATGCATAAAAGAGGGTAGGAATAGAGCATGGGAGGTCTATGAAGTGTTTTGAGCACAGAAGTTGCCTAATTGGAATTTCTAACAGGTCACTGTGACAGTCTGGAGCAGCTGGATTAGATGGTTGCAAATATGAAAATGGGCAAATAAACGTCACTCTGCTCTGCTACAAGAGGAAGGCATAATGGTAGCCTTTACTAGCTTCAAAATAGTCTTCAAAATGATAAATTAACAATTTCTGTGTGCAAGGGGTGTGTCTTTCAGATTCTTTGGGAGTAAAACAATGTTGTTTATTATAGGAACTGGTACATTAATGAAACAGTTCTCCTCTCCAGCCTGAACCGTGGAGTAATACAACACAAGACTCCGAGGTCGCAGATGAAGCCAGGTTGTGCCAAATTTGGAATAAAGAGATTTAGAAAGCTGCCAGCAGGCTCAGGGCACAGATTTCAGATGGCATAGGAGGGGAAGCGAGTGAACGATGCCAGCCAGATCTTTCTATAAGGAAGGAGCCAAGACCAGCTCTTATCAGAAAGCCAAGCTCAGCCATTTGATTTCCATGAGCAACGTGTTAGTCTCTCCACCTCAGAGGCAATTTGACACAATCTGAGGAGCTTCCTGCTGTTTGTGAGTTGGGCTTTCATGAAAGAGATGTGGCAGAAAGAAAAAACTACGTTATACCTATGAATCTGTATACACACATATATGATATATATGTGATGTATATACATGATCAAATTCATTTGGTTCATTGGTTTTATGCCCCCCTCAAGTGTTATTGAGCTAAAATTGAAACATAACATTGTATAAGTTTCAGGTGTCAACATAATAATTATTTGATATATGTATATATTGCTAAATAATCCCCACAGTGTTTAGTTAATATCCATCACCTCACAAATTTCTCTTTCTTGTGATGAGAACTTTTAAGATCTATTTTCTTAGCAATTTTCAAGTGGGTTCATTAGTTCTATAAGTTATTTTTCTAAAATACAAATTTCTGCCCTAGCAAGTGTGGCTCAGTTGGTTGAGTGTTACCTTGTGCACCAAAACATTGCTGGTTTGATTCCCAGTCTGGACACATGCCCAGGTTGTGGGTTTGATCCCCGGTCAGGGTGCATGCCAGAGGCAACTGATTGATGCTTCTCTCTATCTCTTCCTCTCTATATATAATCAATAAAAATGTATTTTTAAAAAACATGTATTTAATCATTTTTAAATACAAAATTTTTGCAATAACAATATCACTAGAGGCTCCCTGCATGGATTCGTGCACTGTTGGGAAGGCATGGCCTGTGGGGATTGGCCCGCTGTGGAAGCACACTGACCACTATTGGGCGTCTGTCCCCTGGTGTTCAGTGCGCATCATAGCAACTGGTTGACCAGTCATTCTGGTCATTCTGCTGTTGGGTCACTGGGTTTTTATATATATAGATAATCCATGATAAAGTTCACAGAGAACCCCATCCCTCAACTTCTGGGATTATCAGTATTTTGAACAACAATTAAATGTGTTTCTTTATCAGGATAAGATTTCTGCACAATAATCTGTTAGAAAACTGGATTCTTTTACAGACTAGTTTCAGTGAATTAGAAGAGCTCTGAAGGGATGAATCTCAGAAGAGATAAGCTTTGATGAGGGGACAACAAGGAGCAGGCAAAGATAGGTGACACTGAGGTATGAGCATCAATGTCAAGCAGCCCAGTTGGTGCCTGAAGGTCATAGAGAGACTGAGACAGAGGACACTGAAGGCAAAGCTCATCTCTATTAACATTTTGTACAGAGATATTCCCACCCATTCACTACCTCCAGTACATCAACAAGCTCTTGTTTTCTGTGGTTTCTGGTTTGGTTATTGTCTCTTTTCAATAAGAGAGTCAATATAGACAGGCAGGAGACAGACTCTACCTTATTTCTCACTCTAATGCCACCCTTAAGATATTAGGGGTAATAGGCAAAACGTGTCCTTTAAAGGTCAAATTTGGACTGGAATAAAATATGGGGGAGGGGATTAAAAGCTAAAGTGGCTTTAGCTTTTCTGTAGTTTATATGAAATCACAAGCAAGACCTAGGGACATGTACTTGCCAGAACATGAAGTCTTGTGCTCTGTGCTCTCTGCAAGGAGAGATGAAGTGATCCTTTGGACGCTGATCAAAATTCCCTGCCTCCCTCAGGGTAGCGAAACATTGAAACAGCAGGAGTGTTGTGCCACCTTGTGGGGAGATTGGGGGCATCAGCATTCATCTGTGAGGCTTTTTTTTTTTCTACACACACACGCACACACACACACATACACACATGCGCACACACACACACACACACACACACACTTGCTTTCTTCAAGGAAGACTTAAAATAAAATCCAATGCTGAGTTGACAACTACAAAAGTACAATCAATTAAGACATTCTCTAGTAAGTTTCACAACAAATTAATTTATAAATGAAAAGGACTAAATAAAATGTGATGTCTTTCTAGCTCCTTAATTTTTCAGAAAGAAATACAATAATAATACCTGATAGTTATTGAATGTGGACTCCATGCCAGATAGGTATTGATCCAGGTACTTGAGTACATATGCCATCCTCACCCTCTGAGATAAGCCTGTTATTATTATCACATCATACAGGTGAGGAAAGTGAAACACAGAACAGTTCAAGAACTTGTCCAAAGTAACACAGCTGGTAGTTGGCAGAGCAGGAATATACCATGATCTTGAGCCCTTAAGCACCATGTTGGGCTGCTTCTCTAAAGCATACAATGTAGCACAATGAGACTAGATGTCATTAAGTAAGGTCAGAGGTCATAGACATTGAAAAGCATGATCCTAGAGAGTAAGACTGAGTCCAAATGGCTTCCCCAAGCAGGGAACTATGACTCTTTCCACTTCCTTCCCATGAGACATAACCTTTACAAGAAACAACTTTTTGAACATCACTTTTATAACAAAGTTCCATTTTCAGAATCACAGAATTTTGAACCAAAGGACAGGATCCCTTGATAATCATAATTTTATCATCATCGTCATCACCATCATCACTGCTGCCACTGTCAAAATCATCTTCATTGTCATCAGTAGCATTTATTGAGTGACTCTGCATCGGGCACTGTGTTCACTGTGTGGAGGTTATATGGTACAAACCCTTATTTTATAGATGAGTAAACTGAGGCCAGCACACTTTGGAGACTTGTCTACAGCTCCACTAACAGGCAGAGGTACAGCTGATTCTATGGCCATGCACAGCCCAGGGCAGCTCCTTCCTCTAGATGAAACAGTCATCAACAAGTAACATTTGGGAGAATAATGTCATGTTTTCCATTTCCAACTACCTTATTAACACTCATTTTCTCCAAAAATGCTCTGTCGTTCCTTTGAAAACCATTATCCTCGTTCTTTTCCAGATGACATGTTGTCATTTCAGCTTGGTTACTTTTGATGCAATTTAATCTGATTTTGCTAGAAACCAGTTATTCTTCTTACATCTGCTTCATCATTCAGCAACTAATAGGCACTTTCCGCAACTGCTGATATGAGAAAGACAAGAAAAAGCACAGCTCACCTTATATACCCTAATTCATCTGAGCTAGACAGGATTCACATATCTTGAATTTGGAAAAAAAATGCAGGGCTCCAGATTTCCCCTGTCTTTATGGGAGAGGGGCTGGAACTCGGGCACCAGAATGATAAATCTGTGCATAAAGCTGCTCATGGTGGTACCCAGGCTGAACTGGCTGCAAGGGACAAGGAATGTGGGAGGTCAGCACAGCTCAAACCCTCCCACAACTTCTAATGAAAAAAACTGACACTCAGAAATCCAACTGCTCTATTAAAATACATGAAACACCTTAAACTGTGAAATTCAAGTCATGGTTTTCTTTGAATAGAAGTAAAAATCTCTTTATCCAGAAGTAAAATTAAAACCTACACAGCTATAGCTAAGTAATCCGCATCCTTCCCACCACTGAACCCCAACATGTCCATCGGACTTGTGGCTGCAGCATCAGGAACACTTGGTCTGCGATGAGGTCACATTGGACAGACTCCTCTGAAGAGATAAGCTATCTGGGATGATAAGAGAACTTGCAGGAAATGCCAGATGGAAATAAATAAAAGTAAACTGTATCCTCTCTGCCAGGAACCACACTATTTCCCCAGCCATTTGCAGGAAGAGCTAGAGAAGTAGGTTGCTATGCCATTACAGGTCATTTTCTCTCCTGTGTTGTGCCACCCCATGCTCCTTTTTCATTCCAATTGCTGCATTTCTAGAGGATCATACAGCCATTTTTCTCCTCCCTGTCTAACACCAATCGCACTTCTGGGCTGTTGTTCTCACGGTTGATGGTGTTAATCTCCATAGGAACCAATGTGACTCAGAGGGTCAATGTGTGCTTGGCAAGTCTTGTTGCAATCATTGCCAGCATGTTACCAGCAATGGCAACATAATCCACGGTGATCATATTGTTGTTTTGTGAATTTGCCGGTGAGTCATGCAGCTTAAAGGCAGCAGGCTCAAAGGAAATCTTACCTTAGCACTTTGGTTGGAGTAAAACCTATCACAGCCACCTTCTATGCAAGCCAAATTCCAGCATCCCTCACTTCAAAAGTCATGGAGTCCACTACTTGCTAAGGATGAGGCTTTCTTGGATTTTTCTGTGTCCATTATCCTGGTTGGGCTCATGCATTCTAGCTACAAATAATAAGAGCTATTTAATGGAGATAGGGATAGTGATGGAAATAATGGTTCTCTTTTTCATTAGAGCAATTTCCTTTTTCTGAGGGTGTCTTCATTTGACAACATGAAACCTTCCCTGAGGATTCCTATAAGATGACTCCAATGGAAGAAAGCTGCCTGATCCATTGAGAAGCATCTCACAAAGTCTGAGTGGCTAAAGCCAAGTTAGAGATTATCTAATCCAACACCCCACCTGGTGCAGGTGTCTGATAACTGTATACATTTTGATTAGTACAAAGCCAAAAAAAAAGTCTTCCTCTCCTTCCTGAGGTGTACCACTCAATGGTGGATTGGTCTAATTATTAGAAAGCCTTTTCTTATAATAAGCCAAATCTGCCCTCTATACCTTTTACCAATATATTATTGTTCTGCTTTCAAGGGAAACACAAAAAAAACACATTCTTCCCTTTGTACTTCCACTTATCTCTACCAGGTTCTCTAGTACCCAACAATTCCTGCCTTGACAATAGGACTGATCACATGTTTTTAGTGTGTCTGTCTCCTCCACCAAGTGAGTTTCTAGAGGACAAAAAGCATGTCTCATTCTTCTTTGTGTCGTGAGTGCCTGCATTTGATGACACCCATTCAAATACTCCAATTGGCTTTTCTATCTCCCATGGTCGTTCTATTCCAGACTAAACATTTTCAATTCCTCAACTACTCCTCAAATCACCAAATAGATATTGGCCTCTTCTTGCCTCCTCCATCCAAAAGAAGTACTAATGGGGTGAAAGAAAGGAGATTGGATGATAAAATGTCTGTGACAAAAACTATACTTTCTAATATCATGCTGTGTGGTGAGGGCAATGTAGTAGTTCAAAAATTCTATCATGGATGCTCCAGGTCTTTCAAACAGCCTTGAAATTCTACAGTAAATGAGAATTTTATAACAGGAAAAGACTGTAGACATCACCTCATTCAATCAGTACCAAGGAGGGACCCAAGAATCAAAGGGAACTGCCCAAGGTCATAGCCTGTTCTTGGCGAGCTAAAACTGGAAAAATGTGCCTTTGTTTTTCTCTATATCATGTTCTTTACAACACACTAACCCAAAGGGAATAGCACACTAAGCACTTTGTATGTGCCTGAGTAGTTAACTGGGGATTTAGAAACATGGAAAGTGCCTTCTTAAATCTTGGGACCTAAATTTTAGCACTCTCTCTCCTCCTGATAGCATTTATGTGGTACTAAATATTCCAACAGGGTTTTAAGGCTTATAGCTACTGTCCTTGGCAATTTTAGTCTTGATCTCAGAAGACAGAGATCATGTCAACATAGAATCTCCAGAACCTAAATAGAGTCTTTCTTCTTTGTGCTTATCATATGCCAGCACTTAGCACAGTTCCTGGCAAATGCTAGACATTTAAACAATAGTTGCTGACTAATTCATAACTCTGTAATTATTCATTGATGAATTCATGTCAAAAGTTCAAACCCAGACTAAGTTCCCCAACCATTGGGCCTTTTTCCTATTTCTAGATCACATGCCCAATAATCAATTGATTTATGGTCATGGAACTTAAGTACTAATGTTCATCCAAACAAAATATAATTTGAAACTTAAATATGCAAAACAATTATATACATACAAGACTGTTCCAACTTGCAAATAGGTGTCATTCTGAAAAAGTATAGGTGAACTAAGGATTAGAACCTGAAAAAATATTATTCTCAAGAAACAATAAAAGGAAGGAGAAAGGATGACAAAATAAAAATAAAATATTGTTTTCACTAAAAAGTTACTGGCATAATATTCCCTACATGTTGGTGAGGTACATTGTGAAGAACATGACATAGATTAAAAGAAAAAACTACTTCCATTTCTGACTCTACCTGTAATGGCATCTATGACCTTAAGTTAAATAGATTCCTGGGCCTAAGAAATAAGACATAATTTATGATACTATTTATATAGGGGACATTAGTCCCACTTCAGAATGCAGGGCACCAGGAACTCAAATTCCAGTTCTTAAACCAGCCATTTGCCAGGCGAGAGGGAAATTCTCTCTTTACTCATTGTGATTGAAAGAAAACCCTCAGTCACACAAGTCACTTTGCCAATGTACAATAGAAACTTTCTTATCCAATGCAATCAGGAAAATTAAACATAAAACTTGGTTCCAGCAGAAAATCATTTTTAAAAAAAACATATTTTAAATATTTAACTTAAATTCAAATATACAAGTGTATATTCTCTGATATATAGGGTGTCTCCAAAAATGTATACATGCACTTTGAATAATTATAAAGGCAGTGTTTATTAAAATACATTTCATTTTCAAAATTGAACTATCATCTCTAAAATTGTATATACATTTTTTGTGGACACCATGTATAAACACTACCTGAATTTCCTCAAAGTTCTTTTTCTATAAACCATTCCCAAAATGCCTCCTCCCACAGTGGGTAGTTCCGATTTCTTCAACATGCAAAACATTAAGATACTTGAAAGCAATCTGACTGCATAAGCCTCCCTGATATTTATAACATTTTCAGTCTTTCCAAAAGATATCATTATTTTTCAAAGAAATAATAACTCTTCTTCCATGCTCATAATTTACCCATAACATATATAACATAATAATATTGCATAATTACAGGTACAATGGACAGAAACGGATTTGGAAACAAACAAGCTGATTCTTGGCAATCACACAGCTCAACTCCTGAGAGCAGAAGGACTTGGACAAATTACAGAGCAACCTACTAACTAGGAGTGTCCAACCAAGCATCCTGTACAGAGGACATGGAGAGTCCCAGTTCATCTGGTGAAACAGTTTTCAAAAGTTCCTCCAGTATTTGCATCAATAAAGCCTCATGAGCCTCATAGGCTGGCACTGCTGACTGCTGACCCCTCTCCCCAACTCTATTGACTGTACTTTGTTAAGACTTAGTTTCTGAGGAACACCATGACAATTACCACAAACTGGACTGCTTAAACCAAGGAAATTTATTCCCTCACTGTAATCAAGGTGTCAATAGGGCCCTGCTCCCTCTGAAAACTCAAGAAAAGGATCTTTCCTTGCCTCTTTTAACTTCTGGGCTCCCAGCAATCCCTGGAGTTCCTTAGCTATGACACCATAACTCCAACTTCTGCCTCTATCTTCACATGGTCGTCTTCCCTCTGTCTTTGTGTGCAAGTCTTCAATGGCCTTCTTCCCCGGACACCAGACAGTGGAGTTAGGGCCACCTTAATACCATTTGACCTCATTTAAACTTAACTAGTTACATCTGCAAATACCCTATTTTCAAAAAAATCACATTCTTAGGTTCCTAGTGGACACAATTTTTGGTGGACACTATTTAGCCTGGTATACCACATTTTGACAAGTCCTTTCCCCTCTAGGCCTGAAACACGCTATTTCCTTCTCTAAAAATTCCCCTCCCCATTCTTTACCACAGCACATTCTCATATCCTTCAACACTCAGCTCAGATATCACTTCCTCTCAGCTGCCTTCCTGAGTTGGGCGAGGTGCCCTTCCTGGCTGTCCCTCAGAGCCCAGTCATTGCCTCCTTAATATCATTCATTTCACTATCCGACACTGCCTGTTTTCATTTTCTGTCTCCACCATCCTACCCACTTATTTAACAGCTATTGACTGAGCACTTGCTAACTGCCTGCACTAAGCTAGGGGCTGGGGAAACAATAAAGCTAAGACAAAAGACCCTGGGGTGTTTTGTTGTTGTTGTTGTTGTTGTTGTTGTTGTTGTTTTCTTTCAAATCCACACTTACTAATTTTTTTTAGTTCTTTATTGTTTAAAGTATTACATGAGTCTCCTTTTTCCCCCATTAACTTCTTCCCGCCACTCCTTCCTCCAAGCACAAGCCCTCACCCCCGCTACTGTCTGTGCCCATTGGTTTTGCTCATATGGTTTTTGAAGGGTAAAATGTTTCCAGTCTTTAAAGGCAAGGAGAATCTCCAGAGCCCAGCACACTATCAGATACACATAAGCATTCAATAAACAGATGGTGAATGTGTTAATTAATAAAAATTCAGTAGGCAAAGCAAATACTAATGGGTAGGATGGGACAGTTGGAAGTCTGGGGATATGGATTTTTGCCTGGAATAAAAATTTTTAGGTAACTTGAAATATGATAAGGAAATGTACTGCCTCCACTTAGTGTTCAAACACTTTACTTAAAGTGTCCAACCTCCCAATGGATGATTTTTTTCATCCAACTCTAAGATATTTTTTCATTCTCTAATAGATTAAATAATGAAGAGATTCCTTATCTCTTTTTTTCTTTTTTCCTAAGCAGATTCAAAACATCTTAAATACTTAACAATGTGGTATTTTCCATCTATATTACATTTCCTCCTTTCCCTTGTGATTATGAGTGACCGCATATGTAACTGAGTTCTAGCCAGTGGAATATAAATAGAAGTGATGCGTGGCATTTCCAGGCCTGGCCCAGAAAAATCTCCCAGGTTTGCTCCTGCATTCTCCTTGCCCCTTCTAGCACACAATATTGCTTCCAGGAACTGAAAATTGTTGCTTGGGGTGGGGAGGGGCAAAAACTCTTAGGTATAATAGTTGGTGACTCTTCAATGCTCAAATGTACCCAATAAATATCTTATTTCTTAGTATTTAATTCCTCTTGCCCTAAAGAATTTACACTCATTATATTAATGTTAGTTAATTGGATTTTATTAGTTTAATTTTTCTCCTGAGGGGGGATGAAAAAAAATTTGAGAAACTGTGCTCTAAAGCAACCGTGTGGAAGCTACATATTGAAAATGGTTGACCTCCTCTCAGACTAGGTCTCTAATGACTAACTGGAGGAGAGGTACCCTGGTCACTACCAAGCACCATTACTGAGCGAAAATGAAATGTTATTGTGTTTGAACCATTAAATATATGGAAGTTCAACTGATACAGCAGTTAGCCCATCCTCAATATTATACCTACTGCTTTACCCATGCTATACATGGCAGAAACTGAGCTCAAAGAACACAAGATCAAAGTCAAGACTACTGGTGAACATTATAGCAGAGATTTCAAACTTGTCTAATGCCAAAGCCTGACTTATTGATCCTTATGCTCTGTTGCTTCCCCAGCTGTCAAAAGCTACCTGTTTCCACTGTATCCGATGATTTCCAGCCTGACTTACTGCCAAATGCAGCCTCTAGTTTGGGGATTAAAGTTATACTGGTGATAAATGCTTTCAGAAAAGCTGATAATTATTTCATAAAAGTTGATCAGTGCTTTCAGAAACCATAACCTGAATTCAGAGTTACAAAGTTGTATGACAGCAAGTCCCTTGTAACCAAATTGGGCAGTAATGGGAGTGATGAAAGGTGGCATGCAGAAATAAATTAATATTTCTTTTGATAGATGCAAAAACAAGTTGTATCAGGTCTGGATGAAGCCCATAAGAATTCAAGTATAGATGAACCATTGTCAAAGGACTATGGAATTTGACTTCACAGCACTAGAAAACATCAACGTTTTCCCAGGATGCAAATTTTGCAAGAAATCTTATCAGAAATTATTTCAGAGCTTTTGCTCTTCTAGGCATCTTACAATGTAAGATCACATTCCAGACACTGATGGGCTTTGTCCTAAAGTTGTGAATCTATGGCTTTCCCATAGAAACTACATACAATGTGCCCATGTGGAAAGTATTTAACTTGCATTATCTGCAAAAAAGTGTTATCAATTCACATAGATGGCTTAAGGAAACTTTCAGTATCTGTGTAAGTTCATGCATCTTTAATGTAATGTAAGTCTTAGAATTGCTGATTAAAAAAAGACAATAATAAAAAAAATGTTGGCTACAAAGTCCACCATAAGGATAAATGGGAAGAGCATTACTCAAACCTTTTTAATTGTCTATATGAATTTTATTGTGTGCCCTTTTCTGATGGTCTAAATACACAATTGAACAGTGGTCTTCAGAGGATTTCCCTCCTTTTTGCTTCATTTCATTCCATTGCTACTTAAATAAGTTAATTTACTGCTCTGGGATTTAAATGCATCACATCCTAACCTGAAATATAGTAAATGTGGGGAAAATAATAAGTGGAATTATTGAATGCTAGATAGAAGTTATAGGCTCTTTTAGGTGAAGGTTTGGGGAAGAATTGTCTTTTATTCTTATATATTTCAAAGGGTGCTACAGCTGTGGAACACACTTCCAGATGCAAAATTAACATCACAGAGAAACAACAGTCTCACACTTTTTATATTTAATGCCAACTCTTCTGTATGCTGTAGCCCTACCTTTTAGCATTGAAGAGATAAAGCTCTGCGTTAAATTTTCCAATTATTACCTGTCTGGTACAGTTGCAACAGGACCATATCAAGTGTTTGAGTTTTACTAGGGAAACGTAATTACAGTTGGAAAAATAGTAGAAAATGCATTCCTATCACATCCTTAGTGGCAGTTTATATGCTAAAAAGAAAAACGCTTGGGGCCTAATTCGTAAGGGCTTTATGCTTCATTTACATTTTTCTGTGCAGTTTACTTGGAAAAGAGCATAATGCATGTTTTTCAAGTAAAATATGCCATTTTGGGATTCATTCAACTTGCTTTCCATTGTCCTCATCGAGAGCCGGCAGTTCTTTTCTACAGTCCTAAAGGGCACCAGTAAATGAAGTAGGTGGAAAGCCCTCAATATTAACTATAAGAAATGCCCAAAACCATTGTGCAGATTATTTAGGAAATTTACAGCAGTCTCGAGCAGTCAAATTTTTGGAAAGCCTATTGTGCTTTTACTATGCAGACTGTTTTCCAAGCCCTTTGTATAGAATATTGAACAAATTACATGACAATACAGATACTGTTGAGGGCTGCTCAGAATTCACAAGATTCTGACCATTTTCCAGCCAATCCATATTTTTTTTTACTTAGTTCGGTGTTTGTTAAAATGTGGCCTGAATGTTAGCCAGCATCAGAATCAACTGAGATTTCTGTTTAAAATATGATTTCTTAGGCTCTCCAACAGTGATTCAAAATTTCTGAGGGTGGTGACCTGAAAGTTGAATTTCAGAAGTTACTGGGGTAATTCTTACATTTATCTCACAATGATAAGCACCAGATTAAGAACCCCATCACTGTGCTTTGGACAAAGGCACTCAAGTTGTTCACTTTTAGGTAGGCCTATACACAGGTTTACTGGCTGATTCATTAAACAAGTTTACTACCTGGTGTAAGATCAACGTGGGAGGAGGCCAAAATCATATTTGCAGGAGCTGCAATCTGGTCCTAAGCACAAAGTTGTAACCCATGAAGCAGTCTTTCCTGCTTCTACTATTCTCTAGGCTCTCCAAAATTGCATGAAGAAAAGGCCAAGACCAAAAAGCATTTCTCACAGTGTTCACTGATGTACTGGAGAATTGAATATTGCAGATAATCAACCAGTTATTTATTGTACACCTTGTCAAAACTATCAGGCCCATTTCCCTCCCACACTAAATTCATTGAACTTATTAGTTGGTTTTGGCAACATGTTGAGACTACCACAGCCTGATATCAGAGAAAACCTGTGGCCCAGTTTATCTAAAAAGCATTAGTCTCTGTTATTATATAGTAACAGTTGCAATACATTTAGTGGAAGAAGGCCACAGGCCTTGACAGGTTTGGCTAAGACTACTCTGCCTTAAAGCTGAAAACATAGTACTTTCTTGTTGATGGATAAAAGAAAAATCTTAATGTAGAAATTCCTAATCATATCTGGTTTTCCTCTCTTTCTGGGCCCAGGGAAAGATTATCCTTCCACAGACAGGTAAACAGAAATGCTATGTGTCACTTTTAGGACAAAACATGTATTTGCTAGTATGAACTTGCCAGCGCAGTCCATCCCTGCTACCATGACCGTGAAGGGGCATGTTTCCAGTGGTGTGATCGCAGGTGGTGACCACTGAATCATCCCCGAGAGGGACCTGGATATGCAGGTATCTTTGTTAGCAGGAAACAAACCTTTCTTCTGTTAAACCACTGAGCTATGGGGGTTTTGTCGCCACAGCCTAACTTCTCCTATCCTGACTAACACAGCACAGTGTGGTATGACACAGCCACGTGTTAGCCTCCGCAGATAGAACTCTCTCATGCCTGGCAGAAAAGTTGTGATGACCAAACAGTCCCCTCGCCAAGAACACTCCATTTTCATGTTCTGAAACAGCATCAGTCTGGATGGCAAAGAAATACTTTGCAACCTTTTCTGAATCTGAGAAGGCTTTGGGGATCCAATTCAGAAGAAATAATTTTGAGGACCAAATGAGATAATGCATGCCAAAGTGTTCTGTTTACTGCCCAAAGCTACACAAATAGGAATCAGGCTTGACAAAGAGCCCACTTAGATTATACTTAAGATTCTAAAGTAAACACTGCATCATTCTTGCTTTCCATTGTAGGGTGTTTTGGGGTGTTTTTTTTTAATATATTTTATTGATTTTTTCACAGAAAGGAAGGGAGAGGGATAGAGACTTAGAAACATCGATGAGAGAGAAACATCGATCAGCTGCCTCCTGCACACCCCCTACTGGGGTTGTGCCCGCAACCAAGGCACATGCCCTTGACGGGAATCGAACCTGGGACCTTTCAGTCTGCAGGCCGACACTCTATCCACTGAGCCAAACCGGTTATGGCATGGGGTGTTTTTATTTGATATTTAAAATAGAGTAAAATTTGTTGGATAAAAGGGGATCCACATATTATGAAATTAGTGATATTTCCTATTTTGCCACTATTGTTGACATTTATAGTCACGCCTTTTTTCCCCCCAAGATATGTCTATTAAGCACTTGCTCAAAGCATGATAGGAAGTGCTGTGAGAAGTAGAAAAATAGAGAAAGTGTTCTTTATGGGTCTCCAAATTCATCATCTGTGCAATACAATTAACAGCTTCTAATCTTCTTTGTGTTTCCTCCCAGAAATACGCTGAGTAAAAGTGCTATCATTTCTATTAAGGGCTATCTTTGGGAAAAGATCTCAGTAACAATGATTGGTATTTTAAAATTCAATTTTTATGCATGTAAATTTCTTTGAATAAAGTTGTTTTTCTTCTGAGAAGTGATAGAAATGAAGCATAGGTATCTGGATAAGAAAAGGTTAATAGAAATATTATAATCCTAAACTCACTACTAGAGCTTGAAGAAAAAGAGAGAGAGAGAGAGAGAGAGAGAGAGAGAGAGAGAGAGAGAGAGAGAGAAGGCTTTTTTTAAAGACTTCTAAGAGAGAGAAACCATTACACTGTTTTCTTCTGTGTCAGTTTGCCCTAAAGGGATGCTGTTTCCTGAGCTTAATGAGGGTCCTATTTCTTCCTAGGCCTTCCAGTCTATTAATTACTGTGGCGGGTGCTTAGAGACATCTCAGCAATCACTGGTAAAATGATAGGAGCCCTCGTCGTTCTGAGATGTGGGGTTTAGCCATGTAAAATTACCCAAATGAAACAGATGTTGCAAATATGAGTCCTTATCAGAATGTTTTCTTTTCATTACCCAGCAGAAAGCTGTGCTCCTCACACTCCAGCCACATGCAGAGGGGCTGCCTAAGCAAGCTTGGGCTGCGCTTGCTGCCTGTCTCTTTCCATGGGGCCTACGGGCACCCAGGGAGCTCTGGTTTGCATCACTGACACAACACAAAAAGCCAGACCAGAAGCAGCCCACCAAGACCCAAGAACAGGTCTGCCAGGAACAATCCCTCCTACATGTTACTAAATTCCCTGACCTACCTTTGCAAGCAGGAGGCTAGTAACTCACAAGGCTATTTAATGAAGAATTGGGGGAAACTGACTTCTTAAGCATGCTGTTAGCACTGTATGATTGGTGCTTGTACAGTGGAAATTTCTTCCGTTTGTGCTGAGTGGTCTCTTTATAATACAAAAGAGAAAAGGAAGAAGAAAGCCATCAGGAAATATATTCTGATAAATGATACATACCATTTCCCTTCCCCCTGGAACGTACACTTCATGTTCCAGAACTAATTCACTCCATAAATGCTTACATTGGGCATTATTCTGGTTCCTGAGGAAACAGCAATGAAAAAGACAAAGTCCCAGTTCCCATGGAGCTAACCCTCTAGTGGGAGACAGATCATTGTAAAGACAGAAACATAATATAATGTTGAATATATACGTGCTTAGAAGAAAATAAAGCAGGGAAAATGAGAAGAAAGTGAAAACAGCTCCAATTTTCAAAAGGACAGTAAGGAAAAAGCTCACTAAAGAGGGGATCTGAGAGGGAGAAATGAATGAAGTGAGGGAATGAGCCATGAGAAAATTTAAGATGAGAATTCCAGGCAGCAGGAACAGCATGTACAAAGACGTTAAGTAGGGAGCCAGCTTGGCGTGCTCGAAGGACAGCAAAGGTGTGAAGGTGGCTAGAACAGAAGGAGGAAGAGAGCCACCAGAGCTGAAGCAAGGGAGGCCTTTCACATAGACCTATAGGAGGACTTTGGATTTTGTTCTACATGTGATGAAAACTATTGGAAGGTTTGAGCAGGTAATATGTGATCTGATTGTATTAAAAGATCATTCCGGCTGTTATTCAAGAGTAGTCTGATGGGACAAAGCTAAGAAAAGTAATTGTGGAAGGGGAAAGAAATCAGAGTTCTGTTTCGGACAGTGTATGTGATCGCACACCTTGTGCATCTTCCCAGATTTCCACCACTGCCTATTCCACCTGTGTCAGGTAGCCCTCCAGAACTTGGGTAAAATTCCACATCAAAGGTCATGGAACCCATCTTTCCAAATAGCACAAAGGGAGCCATATGACAATCCAGAAGTGCTGGGCTTGCTCTCCATGGGGTGAACCTTGACCAGTGAAAAACACAAGATGGGAGGGGGACAGGCAAATTAAGGTTTCTTCCTCTCTCTCTATTTTAGACCACTCCAAGGTGCAGTGCTTTTGTACAGCTCTTTAGGAGGCCTATGTACTAAGTAAGCAAACCTGTGGGTGATCTGCTATGTTCTTTCATAGCTCAGTGTACAACATGGACCAGGGCAGTAATGCATCTCATGGCCTAGCACTGCATCTTCCCTTACTTCACTTCCCTTCATTCCTCACCTCCACAATCTCAACTTGCCCTTTCAAAATAAATTGATAGTATCAAATGCTTGCCTCAAGCTCTGTTTTCAAGAGGGTCTGCCTTAAGATATGCATGTGAAGTTGAAAATGTTCATATTAGATAACTAATTAAAGTTGAGTATACAATTCAGTATTTCAGAAAAAGTTAGGACTAGAGATATACATTTTGGAGTTAGGTATAGATGATATTTAAAACCATGATACTGGATACGATCTCCAAGGGAGAATAGAGAAGGGAGAGTAAATAGGGAAGAGAACTGAGGCTTTGCTGAAGGGCCCTCCAGCACTTAGGAATGGAAATGAGAAGACAGCAAAGGAATCCTGGAATCAGGTAGAAGGAAAAGGAGAAAATGTATTCTGAATACCAACTGGGGGAAAAAATGCTTCAAAAAGGAATGTCAGTAGTTGCTGGTACATAAGAAAAATGAAGAGTCAAAACTGATTATAGCAACATGGAAGTCATTGGTGACTGGACAAGAGTAACTGTTGGAGTGCTTAGGGTGAAAGCTTGACTGAAGAGGGTTCAAGAGAGAAGAAGCAGCAAGAATGGGCAGGCAACTCCTAAGAGGAATTTTGCTATGGAAGAAAGGAAAGAAATTAGGAAGGTGTGCTTGTCTCGGTCCTTCATGAAGCACACTCCAAGCCTGGATAAAACATGTAAATATTTGATTAGGGGGAATGCCTCTGTAAAAAGAGGTAGAGAGGGAGCTGGAGGAGGTGGGGAGTGCTGTCATACAATAGCACGAGTCTGAGGCTGAGGGAAGGAGAGAAGATGAAAGGGTTGAATGGAAGCATCCTAGACTGCCAGGCAGTCTACGGAAAGTTCTACAAAGCCATCAGTTCTCCAGCCAGAGTTGGGGCAACAATGGAGTACTGTGTCTACCACAAAAGAAGCTGTATTACTATTCCTGTCAAATTTGGTCATTGGTGGGAAGCAATCTACCGGAAGCAATGCCTCAATACAAAGACAGGATGGATTCCAAATCACAGCAGCTGGCGCACTTGGTCAAGAACACTTCCTTTAGCAGGACATCTGCAGGCACATTCTCAAGGCTACCAGGAAAGGTTAATAGAGAAAATTAAGGACTATGGGACAATTATTTTTAGGATGGCAGATGACTGAGTAGAGAGGATCATAATGAAGCTGAAGAGAGAAGGCAATGGCAGAAGCAAGTCCATGAAATTATGGAAGGAGAGTGGATCAGCTACATGAGTGGAGGGTGTGGCCTTAGCTGAGACTCTGCCACAGGAAGGAAAATAGAGTCTATAGTAGAAATTCAATGGATTGATAAATTGCTTGGTAAGAGAATGAGGATGTCCTTTCCTGATCCCTATACTTTCTCAGGGAAGTGGGAAGCAAGGTAATCAGTCAAGAGTGAGGAGTAAGGAGGGAGTAATGAAAGTTTGAGGAGAAAGGAAATGTCAAGAAATTGTCATCAAGCCCAGCCCGCATGGCTCAGTAGTTGAGTGTTGACCTATGAACCAGGAGGTTGTGGTTCGATTCCCGGTCAGGGCACATGCCCAGATGGGACATGCAGGAGGCAGCCGATCAATGATTCTCTCTCATCATTGATGTTTCTATTTCTCTCCCTCTCTGAAATCAATAAAAATATACATATTTTAAAAAGAAATAGTCATCAGGAACTGTGGAGAGTGGATTAATCTAGGAAATGTGGTAGAATTGTGAAGTTCACTGTGTGTGTGTGAAGAAGAAAACACAAAAGGATTTACTGCAATGTAAAAAAAGGCATTAAAAAATAACATAAACTTATTAAATTATAGATAGTCAACAATAAAACACTGTAGAAAGAATTTTCAGACTAAATCCATAGTCTCTATAGCAGGACTGCTCAATGTCCACACGCATCATCCACAAATTCCCTGGTTTCCCACTGATCCCACTGACTGGTGGCCTGAACTGTCATGCACCTCACAGAAGACTGTCAAAAACCACCAGATTGAAGGGATTAAGGTGCCCCCATTCACACACATCTGAACTTTGATACATCTGCAAGTGTCTTCATGTTGCCCTTGAAAGGAGATATTAGCCACATAAGTCTAGAGGGCTGGGTAAATAGCAAAAGCCTATTGCTGGTTCAGATTTAAAGTCAGAATTTGGTGCACAGAATGGAGGTGTGAAGGGAGACCCAGATATCAGGATTTTTTTTAACTAGCCAATGATTCTAACATAGGCAGGATACAGAACCAAGTGCTAAAAGAGTGCAGGAGAGGAAACAATTCATTCCAAGAAGAAAAATTGATCATATTTTTCGTGATACACTGGAGCTGGGTTTTAAAGTTGGATTTTAGCAGAGGAAATGAAGCAAACGGAGCTTCTAAGGCTGAAGGTAAAACATGAAGATTAAAAAATACACTCTAAAAGGGGAATGTGAACAGTAAGTTTTTTAAAATGCTGTGTTCCTTGAGATTAAGATGCCAAGGGCAAAGGGGTATAATGATAGATAAGAGCAGAGAGTGGTCAGAATACCAATGGGCGGTTCAACCTATTCCAGGAAATGGGAGCCATTGCAGGTATTTGAGCACAGAAATGACATATAAGGCCAAGTAACATTTTGCAAAGTCACAATCTTTCATCTCATAAAAACACATCTTATTTCACTGTCTCACTAGTTCAGCATGTGAAGAGATTTCTTAACTCTTCACTTTGAATCATTTTCCTAAGATAATTAATTGAATTGGAATAACACATTGGGAGTAAATGGGGTCAATAATTCTGTAAGCAAAGTGTCTCTAGGTGCAAGAGACTATTAACTGTCATTAAAATGCATGCAACTGGTTCATCTTTACCAAATCAGTTGAGGTCATTGAGGAAAAAATATGAAATACCCAATTTTAAAATATACAGGGGTGAGCAAAAGTATCTTTACAGTAAAGTATGGGAAACACAGTGTGCTTGAGTATAGCAAGTAGACTACAAGAATGTATAAATAATGAAGGCCGGCAATTTGAGCACTTATGAGATTGCACCTAAGTGCACTGTGCCATTGTAACATTCTTTTGAATTAATGAAGCTACTGTAATAATCATAATCTGTATGTCTTTTTCTATATAAACAACTTTAAAGCTACTTTGCCCACTCCTATACATATTTGTTTCCTCATATGCTTTTCAACATCACTGAAGAGCAATCCAAGTTCAGATAATTTGAATCTTGGAAAAGCTACAATATATAGACATACATACATACATCCTTAGGAGTGATTTTCAATATTTGAATAGAATTTCTTTCTGCTTATACAGTGGGGCTTTGACTTACGAGTGTCCCGACTAATGAGTTTTTCGAGATACGAGCCGTCTCTCGGCCGATTTTTTGCTTTGAGTTGCGAGCTAAAATTCGGGTTATGAGCCAGCTTCAGATACCCCACCGCTAGTTGGCTCAGCGAACGTCACAGTGAATGCCACAACATCAGCCCAGCATCACGTGTCTCACTCGTTCACTTTAAGATTTGACATACGAGTAATTTGAGTTACGAGCTCCGTCACGGAACGAATTAAACTCGTAAGTCAAGGCCCCACTGTAATGTTTTTTAATTAATATTAAGGTCAGTTTGAATTTTCCTTGAATATATATCATAACGGTGAGGAGAATGCAGACAGATGGCACCCATATGTCAAATGAAGAGCAACCTCACTTTTCCTTTGCCCCAGTTAATCCACAAAATGAATATTTCACAGGTGAATAAAATGGAGCTGAACATATGTGATGGACCATGAGGACTGTGTTCTATCACCATAATACAGAATAAGAAATAAAAGAATGGGCTTAGATTTCTTTGCAAAAGACTTAGATTCAAGAGAACCAATAAAAAAAAATTTTTTTCAGATTAAAGTATAGTAAGAACACTTGGGAGGTTCTTTACCTTTCCACATCAGGGTAAGAGGAAAGGAATTTCACGCTAAGCTCAATTATTCATGGAAGTGAAAATAGAAGCTCCTTCAATGAAGCCTACCTATTGTTAATGTCCTGCTCTCAGAATATGTATAAAAACATTATTATTGTTTTTTATGGGTGTTTTTAATATTGTTCATTAACTGAGAAAACATGAAAAATAATTCAAAGACCTTGTTTGGAAATGGACTTGCCCAAGGAAGAACATCACTGTGGCTCTCATGCTTTGTTTTTGCTAAATAGGTTTCCAGGTTGATACTCCTGGACATTGACAGACCTCTCCTTCCTGCTGCCTCCTATCTTTATCGGTTTTCAGGTTGATACTCCTGGACATTGACAGACCTCTCCTTCCTGCTGCCTCCTATCTTTATCTGCAAGTATGACCTAATCCTTCCCCTGGCTCTGTATCTGGCCGGTCTGGTTGAGACCAGGACCACTGGACAGGGAATGGGACTGATTTTCAGCATGCATCAAGAATGGCACCGGCACCTCCCAATGGGACAGAGCTTCAGAATCCCCAGAGAAAGAAGACCGAGGAGGACAGATCTGTGAAAACACCTCACACAAAACCATGTCTTTCTCTTTCCTTCGCCTCCCCACAACAGAGGCCACTTATCCTGCAATCCTTTGAGCCATATCTAATATTCTCTATTGCTGTATTTCTCAAATGGCAAATGTAGCCCTCTGCCTCTAGTTTCCTTCCACTCTCCTCTCCCTAGGTAAGATGGAGATCAAAGATCTCTCTCTCTCTCTCTCTCTCTCTCTCTCTCTCTCTTTCTCCTTCTCTTCCGCCCTCTCTCAGTTTTTTTTTTTATTACACAGGAAAATGAACCCACAAGACTTATAGGCCCATTAAAGTCTCCAGTAGCCCAATGAGTCAATACAAATCAACTTTGATCTATGCATGGCCAGAGATGTTGCATTGAGAAAACAATGTGTTTTCAAAATTTTAAAATGTACAAAAATATGTACTGACTGATACATCTTCACCATCTTTACTGGTGTCTGTAAATAACACACATAACAAAAGAAATAGAAAAGTTGGAAAGAACAACCAATTGGGAAGAGGAACTTTGTAATCCTGGAATGAATATGGGACTTAGTAACCAAAATCATAATTTAGGCTTTATCACCATTCCCTTAGATGAGAATTTTTTCATGCTTGAATTAACAAGGGCTTTGTCTCATCCAATTTTCTTATTAATTTGAAACCATGTTACAAAAGCATCTGAGTCCGTTGGAACAAAAGATGGTGGGAAATGATGGGGACACTGGTAGGGCATGCAGTAACTGTGCTGGACATTGACTCATAGCACACGGGAGACTAAAAAGAATACATTCCCCTACAAGAGATCTTACCCAATGGCTCCCAAGGAGTAGCTTACATGCCCCAAGATTTATTTTAGAGGAACCTACCGCCCAGTGCCTCTTCTCATGGACTCCTGGGAATCCATGGATATGTTTGGGTAATCTCCAGGTGTTGTAATCATATAGTGCATATTTCATTTCAATGATCTTTCAATAACAACATCAGCACCTTTTGGAGTATCTGGATGATCCCTTACAATCAAATACTGCCAATTGGGGCTCCCTGAAGTGGTAGCAGTTAGATTTTTGTGCAGTGCTTAACCCCGAGGTCCACCTGTGTGTGGAGATGTAAGTTCAGGCATGGGGGTCACTGCTGTGGTCAAAAGCTAAGGATCGAAGGACAGCATTCCTCTTCTTACTCTTCAGTCTTGCTATGTTGCAAACGAATATGTTTCTAAACATTATTTCAAGACCAATGAGAATATCTCTCAAGGGAAATGTTCATGAATTAATTTGCCTCCATATTGCATATTAAGCCCAGGGCAAGATTCCTTTGTATTTCATTCCCGGTTTTTTATTTTATCCCTCATTTCAGGTGGGCTCTGTCACCTGTATTGAACAGACCATAGTTTCCAGACTAGCAGAGCTGAATCCTGTGGCTTGAGAGGTGCTGAGAAATCTTTGCTAGTGCCTAGAAAAAAAAACCTCATAAGAGCCTCAAGCTATCAAATAATGTCCCAGTAACCCTTACCAGTCATCAGAATTCAGAGAATATGGAATGAAATTACAGTCAGAGCAAATGCTTCCTGACTTATGAATTTTCTAGAGTTGATTAGGATGAACCAAAATGGGGGGAAATGTTGGGAAAAAAGCTTATAATATCCCCCCCCCAAGAATAAAATATGTAAGCCAGCTGAAAATAGTGAGTTGATTTCCCAGACGATTCCTTGGATTGATTTAGATACAGCCATCCCAAAGCCCATACAGTTCTGATTAATACCCACCTTATCTACTCTGTTGCTCACTTTCTCCCAGATGAATTAAATGATGCCTCCCTGTGCCACCCAAGCCCTGCAGGAGCACATCCTGATTGCTTAGAAGTGGTCTATTATGGTAAGTATAGAAAGCAATCATAGATTACCACTTTCTCTCTCTTCTCTCTCTTCTCTTCTCTCTCTCTCTCTCTCTCTCTCTCTCTCTCTCTCTCTCTCTCTCTCTCTCTCACACACACACACACACACACACACACACCCTCCCCTTTCCCACACAGCAGCCCTCACACCTCAATAAGCCAATTAAGGAGCATGATATATGCATGTAGGTTGAAAATGAGCCATCTCTCTTCAGAGCTGGCCTCAAGTCAAACAGAGCTTTATTTCCTTTGGTGTTCGGGGCAATTAACCCAGGTACTGTTGAGATACCTTTCTAACCATCAGCACTGCAGGTAAAGCCGCTCATTCCTGACCCCTCACTCCCTCTCTCGCTGCCAGCATCTCTTCCTGAGGTAGCTGCTGCACATTCCCTCTAGGTATTTCTCTTTAACCAAGTCTGTTCTCTGATGCATGTCTCTCCTTGCTCTCTCTGATTCTGACTTTCATGAGGCATTCCGAGGAAGGGGAGCGAGGCAACGCTGTTGCCAAGAAAGAAAGAGAAAGGAAGCCCTGCATTGTCTTCTAATCACCAGCTCAATCAGAAATCTGGCAGCCTGGAAATGTCATGCGTAATATATGGAGCAAGCACTTTTAAAAAATTGATTATAGGAATTTTTCTGATATAAATCCCGGTGACTTTTTATTGATGCTGCTTAATGAAATTATCCTTTCTCTGGTCCTTCCCTGGGGGCCATTTATCTCTGATTTTATGTTATGTGTTATTTTTTTTCATCCTGGGCCTCTTTCTCCCATATTTATTTAACAGATACACATCCTTGAGATTTTCCTTGTATTTTTTTTGTACATTTTGCCCTGCCATTTACATGAATACATTGAAAACCCATTCATTTTCTTTTACTGGCTCTGTTTTGTTGGATTGATAAAGTTGCTATTAAAAAATCCCCCTGGATCAAAAGAAGAGATGCTGAGCTTTAGATACGGGAATAATAAAGTGTAACTGCTGCTGATAAAATAGTTGAGTGTTGTCATATCTCAGAAAGCATGTAGTAAATGTGATTAAAATCACTATGTTAAAGAAATAGACCTTAGGTACCATTTAATCCAACCCACTCTTTTGTACACAAATCTGCTAAGTAATAAGGTCTGTGTACAGTGGGCTAATATTGAGACAGACTTGGCTCAGACCACACAGTGGATCCATCAACAAGGCTCCCTCCCTGCCACCTGCAGAATATAAACCAGATCCCAATGCTTCTCACCACATCTGTGCTACCCAGCCTGCCCACGCCAACGCCACTTCTCACCTGGATGGCTGCGATAGCTTCCTTCATCTCCCTGCTTCCACACTTGCTCCCAAGTCACTATTCTCTTACAGCAGGGAAGGGGCCCCCATAACATGCGGGTCAGCCCATGTTATTCTCCCACTCAAAACCCTCCAAGGTTTCCCATCACAAATTCCAAAGTCTTTATCCATTTACCAAAAGAACCTATGTCACCTACCCCTGGCTGTGACGGATTTCACTACCTTCCCTTCTGCACCCTGATCACTTCACTCCCACCACACTGTCCCTTCAGCACACAGAGCATACTCCCATCGATATGAGGGCTTTGACTCATATCGTTCCCATTCTAGAAGGTTCTTTCTGCAGATCATCTCATGGCTCACCCCCTTCTTTCACTCTCATCTGTGCTCAAATGTCACCTGCTCAAGAGAAGCCTTCCCTGATTACCCTGTGTTAACATCCCCTCAATCAAACCCTTTCTCTCTCTTTCTTCCTTTTCCCAGCTTAAATGTTGTCACAGAATGTTTATCTTTAACCAACATTCCATTACATATTTCCACATTCATTACATCGGTGCTAACTATATCCCTCAGTGTCTAAGAGGCGAGGCTCTTTGCCTTGCATCCTGTGCTGTGTTCCCAGAGGAGCAGAATCAGGCAGAGAGTCGCAGCCTGCAGACCTGCAGCGCCCTTACAGCTCTCTGTGTATAAGGATCTACATAGAAAAGTAAAGAAGTCTGTTTTCCCTTCTGTGGTTTGTAAAATATCTGATTTGGAATGTTTGAAGTTTGGTGTAGGGCAATCAAGGATCTAGTTTGGGGCCAGTTTGAAATATTAAAACACAAAATAAGATCTCTGGGGAAGAAGATCCAATATTCTGACAGCAAACTTTTTCTTAGTAAGGTCCCCTTGATGTGACATGTCGTTTGAGGGAAGAGGCTAGGTATTTGTCATTGTGAAAATTATAAAAACCTTGTGAAAGCCTGAGTAGAGGCACTGCTGGAATTTCATGTTGGGTAGTGACTGTAAGCATTGCTGAGGCCCTTATAAGCAGTTATAAGTAGAGGACAAAAGCATGTACTCTGGACCCTAATCCTGGCTCACTTACATGCTGTGATGGTTAATTTTATGTGTCAATTTCTCTGAGCTTCTACTTCTCCAGATATTTGGTCAAACATTATTCTAGGTGTGTCTATAAAGATGTTGTTGGGTGAAATTACCATTGGTATAAAACCAAGTAAAGCAGATTGCTCTCCCCAATGGGTGAGCCCCACCCAATCAGTTGAAGACCTGAACAGAACAAAAAGGCTGCCACCCAGGATGAAGGATGGGTATTCTACATCCCATCAGTAAGCAGGAAAGCCTCCTGTCTTGTGGCCTTCAAGCTGGGATATCTGTGTTTTCTAGCCTTTGGACTAAAATTTAAACATAAGCTCTTCCAGCATCTTAAGCTGCCAGCCTTTGACTGGAACTACACTATCGGCTCCCAGGTCTGCATATTTTGAGACTTGTCAGCCTCCATAATCATGGAAGCCAATTCCTTATAACAAACACATATATGTCTTTACTGACCCTTTTTCTCTGGAGAGCCCTAACTCCTAACACTCATGCTATTGGTATCCTTGTCAAATTACTTAACTTTCCTATACCTGTCTGTAAAATGGAAATAATAAAATTCCTAGCATCCATCACAGAGAATTATTGTGAGTCATAAATAAGTTACTATGCTTCAATTGTTTAAGCTGTTTCTAGCACATAGTAAGCACTATTTTAAGTTATTATAATAGTTTATTATTCATCCTACACAATGTCATTACATGGTGAGGAAATTTTTAAGAAATGTGTGTTTTTAAACAGACAATTTTTTTTTAAATCGTGTCTTTGTATGAGCAGTCTGCCCTAGGTACAATTATGGAAGGGGTATAGCAACTTCTGTCTTATGTATTTTAATTTACCTTACCTTACTCCAGGACCCTAGAAGATATGATGGGATGTAGGATACCTGTTCACAAAATAATCCCTGTCATCTTAACCCAGCGGTTCTCAACCTGTGGGTCACCAACCTGTGGGTCGAGACCTCTTTGGGGGTTGAACGACCCTTTCACAGGGGTCTCCTAAGACCATCGGAGAACACATATATAATTACATATTGTTTTATGATTAATCACTATGCTTTAATTATGTTCAATTTGTAACAATGAAAATACATCCTGCATATCAGATATTTTACATTACAATTCATAACAGTAGCAAAATTACAGTTATGAAGTAGCAACGAAAATAATTTTATGGTTGGGGGTCACCACAACATGAGCAACTGTATTAAAGGGTCTCGGCATTAGGAAGGTTGAAAAACACTTCTTAATCTAAATATCTGCAACAACTGAAATATCCTAGTATTGTTATTTCGCCTTTTTAACCAAAGAAAAAATATTGGGGATCAAGGTTTAAAAAGCTGTTTTCTAAGCAACAACAGAGTTTGAGGTTGATATTCAAAATCCACTTTACAGATAAGAAAATGGGAAGACATTGCCGTTGCCAAGGTCACTCAAAAGGGAGGACTCCTAACTCTCCAGCCTACTGTCGGACTCACTGAATTCACACAGCCAGTGACAAGCCAAATCTCTCTTTTAATGCACTTGGTCTCTGACACCTTGAAGCCACTAGAATCCCATGTTCACTCTGAACAAAGATTCATCTCGCACTACTTCAACCTCCCCGGGCCAGGCTGGGACTTAAGGGTTTAATTAAATCCTGTGGAGTTGCAGTTTTGAAGGAGCTATTATCTTTAAGTGATTCTGGTTTATAAGTGTTTGAGAAAAGAGGAGGGAGAGGGAAGGAAGAAGGAGAGCAAGAGGTGACAGAGATGAGGAAGGAGGAGTACAAATCAAGTATCTTTGGTCTAAGTTGATTAGTTATGCATTTCTGCCAGTGGTAATTGAAAGACACAAGGAGACTGTGAATTACCCATGGAAAGCGACCGTGTGTGGTAGATGCCCTTTCTCCATTACCTGTGTCAGTGGCAGAACCCACGTGCTGACACTGCATCACGGTTTTTCGAAGGCAATTTGGGACATCACATAAAGCAGTTCTTCACCCTTACAATTTACATTTAGATGCTGCAGGAATCAGTTATGGGAGCAAATCTAAGTTGAGTTTATAGTTTCAATCAAAATTTCTCTTTTCTTGTGATATTTATTATTCATCCTACAAATGCCATTACACGGTGAAAAAATTTTTAAGGGTAGTGTTTTTGCATTGCCCCGTTTGCCTGATGTATGATTAAGGCCGGGGTATAGCTCCTTCTGGAAAGTAAAAATTAACTATTCTTTGGCATTCAAACAGCAATTTGGGATGAACAAATATTTGGGGTGGGGGGTCAGGAAATGGTCCAAGTTACTAAATGGTGCTCCTTCCCAGATATTTTTATTCCTGCAGTACAGAAACAAAGAAACAGCACCTTTCCATGCAAATGGAGTGGCCCCAGGCTTTTCTTTGCAATATTTATGATCAAATTATATTTTTAATGTCTTTGGAACTCTAGAAACCATTAGAACTACATGATTAGCTGACAGTGCTATGTTTTTAGTACATGCAATAAATCTAGGTGCAAATTTCATTTCAATATTGTTTCCTCTGAGGTTGCTAGCCACTTGATCTTTAAATGTCCACATTTGGTGCCATCTAATTCAACACATAGTAACTGCCTGCTATAGGATGAGGCACAGTGTTAGGCACTGTGGTGGTTAAAAATGGTAACATAGTCCCTGCACCTAATGAATGAACTCACAGTTTAGTGAGGAGATGGAGCTTATAAAAGAGACAGAATAAATGAACAGATTAAAACAAGATGCAGAATAAGAGAGTATCAAGATACATACAAGGTATCAAGTGAGGTTCAAATGTCTCTCCCTCACCCCATGAATCTCTCTGAGGTCATGCCACTCACCTTCTATCCCTGTTCATCCTACCTGTGGACTCACCTGCAGATCCACAGGCCACTCCTTGAGGATGCAGCACCTGACTCACTGTCACTCTCCACCACTGCTCTGGGGGATTTCAGTGTCTACTTGGAACTCCTTCCAATAGCCTGGCTTTTCACTTTCATTGCCTTCTCAGCTACAATGATCTGACTTTCCACCCACCTCAGCTTCCCTCTTTGCTCTGCACAATGTCATTACACACTGCACTGCTTCCTTTGGCTCAATATCAAGCATCCCATTCTCTGAACTCCATCTGCTATCCTGGCTCACTCCCTCTGGTACCCCAACTCCAACAGTTTATTGAATCCATCCATGTTTTCATTGTCCCTCCCCACCCTAGTCTAAATTCCACAACCCATCATTATTACTCACTGCATTGCACATGCTCTAACCTCCCTTACATCCAACTCTGATTAATTTCAAACCCCACTCTGCACCTGCACCTGAGTCA
Organism: Myotis lucifugus; assembly: GCF_000147115.1. NCBI lineage: Eukaryota > Metazoa > Chordata > Mammalia > Chiroptera > Vespertilionidae > Myotis > Myotis lucifugus. The sequence continues at coordinate 35,658 of NW_005871183.1, read as the reverse complement.
CAGGCACCCAAGCCACTGGGTAGGTGAGCACATAATTATGCTGATTAGTCACACTTCAAATTGATGACTACAAACTCCAAATGGGACTCTACTGCTTCCTGACATGCATATTATATTTCCCTAATCCATTCTCAGTCTCCCACTCTCCAAAGGAATATTCCTTATCTTCTTTTCCCTCCTAAACTTCCAACACATCTTCTGCTATATTTTCTCTACGATATAAGCTCAGAAAACAGAAGCAATCAGAAGAGAGTCCACATCTTCCCACAGCCATAAATTTGCCTGCATCTGTATCCATACATGCTTCCTTCCCTCCTATTAGAATGGGTGAACTGTTTATGCTCCTATTGGAAGCCAACGGTTCCACTTGCACATTGGATCTCTTCTGCGCTTGCCTACTCAAGGATTTTGTAACTCTCTCCCACATCACTGAATTTTCCATCTGAATCATTCCCATCAGCATACAAACATATGATGATAACACCTATCTTTTTAAAAATCCTTCCCAGATCTCATGTTCCTCTCCAACCATGTTGTTGCTCTCCTTTATAGCAAACTCATTTTTTAAAAATGTTATTTATACCTGCAGTGTCAAACTCCTCTATGTCAATTCTCCCTTGACCCAGACTTTTATCCCCACCATTCCACTGCAATTGCTCTTAATCTCCATCATGACAATGGTCATTTCTCAGCTCTCATCTAACCTCTTATACTGACAGTATAAGACAGGGTTTTTTATTCCTTTCTCCTCAAATTTCTTTCTTTACTTGGCCTCCAGGACAAGGATCTATAAACTGACAATGTCAAAGTCGATATTGCCAGCCATGACCTCTCCCCAAATTCTAGCTTTGTGATCCAATTGCCAACTAGACATGGCCACTTGTATACCTAATAGGTATCTCCAACTTAACATGTACAGAAGTTCCACTAAAAATTTCCCCCTCTAATCCATTTCTCCTATAGTCAAGCCCCTCTTCAAAATAACGATCAATTCCATCTGTCCAGTTCTCATGTAAAAAGTTTGAAATCATCTTTGGTCCTCTTTCCTCCTGCATCCAACCCAAGAGCAAATATTGTTGGTGCTACCTTCAAAATATAGCTGAAATGAGCCACTTCCTCCCAGCTCCACTGCTACCCTAGTCCAAGCCACTGTCCAATCTCATCTGGATTTTTGCAATTGCCTTCTAATTAGACTCTCCTCACAGAGACACTAGAGCAGTTTTTGGTTTTTGGTTTTTTTTTTAATGTTAGTGCCATTCTCTACTCAAAATATTCCAGGAGATCCATATTTTATTCAGAATAAAAACCACAGTTTTCTAAAGTTCCCCCATGAATTGGTCCCCATAGCCTCTGTGAAATCACCTCCCACCACTGTTCCATGGCTCGCTTCGCCCAGCAACACTGTCTTCCTTGCTATCCCCAAACATGCCAAGCACAGTCTTGCTTCGAGGCCTTCGCCCCTGCTGTTTCCTTGGCCTGGAACACTCTTTCTCCAGATATCTGTAAGGGTAACTCCCTCTCCTAATTCAGGTCTCTGCTTAAATGTCACTGTGTCAGATTTTTCTGAATATCTTCCAAGGTATCTTGTGCCCTGTCACACTCTGTCACTTTAATGTGCTTCACTTCCAATTTTCCTGAAATATTACATATTTATTGGTTTGTTTGAAATGACAGTGAGTGCCTTGAGAACAAGGACTTTATTTTGTTCCCTGTTATATGCCCAGTGTCTAGAAAGATGACTGCCACATATGTGCAGAATAAATATGTATTAAATGAGTGAAACATTTCTGTCATACTTTTCCTCCACCTAGTAGCAGCACCAAGAGAAGTGAGAGTGATGAAGACCCACTACCCGGCACCGCTCGTGGGGGGCCCAAGTCCTTCTGATGGGGCACGGGAAATGTGGCACATGGAGAAGTGGGAGTGAGGAAAAACCCCTCCCCCATGATTTTCATCAATCCCCTCAACTCTGATTGCCATGCAAGCCATGCAAGCCAATAAAAGCACTGTTTTCTCTGCAGATGCAATCAAGGTAAGACCTCCAGGCTCCTTCCCAACCATACTGCAGCCCTGAAGCCTGCCTACTGAGGAACTTTTGAGTAGCCACTGCTTGTACTGTCCCACCCTTTCTACCTCTTCAAACTCATAATACTCTCCAATATTCCTATTATCTCTCTGGCCACTCCTTTTTTATCTTTTTTGTTGGTTTCTCTTCCTCCTCTTCTCACCTTAAATTTTGTTTTTCCTAGGATTTTGTTCTCTGCCTTCACTGCTCATTCATGTTGGTTGATCTCGTTCATTCTCATTAATCACCATACATCTGCAAAAGGCTCACTAATCTATATCCTCATTCCAGACTTTTCCTATTCTCCAGCCTTGTCTGTCTGTCTATCTATCTATCTATCTATCTATCTATCTATCTATCTATCTATCTACTAAGCACGCTCATGGCTGGTGATCCCACAGGTACA
>NW_005871183.1:26358-27968 GCF_000147115.1 Myotis lucifugus | reverse complement strand
CCATTCTAGTTTGGAAATAAGCACCAAAAAATAATTCTAAGGGTTGGGGTCACCACCAGGGGGAAACCGTATTTAAAAAGGCCAAGAAAGGTTGAGAACCCACTGATCTTTTTCATTAGGGAAAGAAATGCTTCCCAATATAAGGGTGGTCAACATCATTTCCTTTTCAGTACTTTTAATTAGCCTTTATGCACTAATACAAGACAAACTAATCCAATATTGTGGGGTTTTTGATAGTTTTTTTAATATATTATATTGATTTTTTTTTATAGAGAGGAATGGAGAGGGATAGAGAGTTAGAAAACATTGATGAGAGAGAAACATCGATCAGCTGCCTCCTGCACACTCCCCTACTGGGTATGTGCCCGCAACCAAGGTACATGCCCTTGACCAGAGTTGAACCTGGGACCCTTCAGTCCGCAAGCTGATGCTCTATCCACTGAGCCAAACCGGTTAGGGCCATATTGTGTTTTTTAAAGACACAGTTATATCAAACCCCAAACAGGGAATGGAGTACTTGGTGTGCTCAAGAAGGTGGACCTAGCATGACTTTTTTGCTTATAATTACTTCTTACTTCTTTTACTTCCCTGGAGTAGATTACCAGAGAGGTAATTACTCTCCGGTTTCTACAACCCTTTCTTTTAGAGAAAAGCAAGTCATCCTTAGCCATTTAATTCTCACTGCAGAACCCAAAATGCCAATGCAAGCCTTAGAACTGCTGTCCCTCATGCTTTACTATATCCTTACTGTGCAAGAGCCTTTTCCTCTTTAAAGACTAGTTAGAACCCCATGATTTAAAGGCCCAAGCAGCTGGATACTTAATCTTCTTAGCCAGGAGCACAATAGCTTGTTTACAGACCTGGTAGAAAATAATATAAACATTTTGCCCTAAAGACAAACTTAGCATTTAGTTCAACTGCATGGAAATAACTTAATCCTTTCTTTTATTTTTCTTAGCTGCTCAAAAGGCAGGCACATTCTCTTTAAAGATTAGCCAGAATATGATGACTTAATCCACATTTACTTCCATGCCTGGCTTAACATTCTTGTGAATGTACTTTTAAACATCCTTCCTAAAAGCACTGCTGTCACTTTTGCGGAATAAAGCCTGCAAGTCCATTCATTATAGCAGAGGTCCAGAGTACTAAAAAATGTGCAGGTGACTGCCTTGGTTTCCCAGTTCACACCCCACTCAGGGAGGCAGCAACAGAGCTCATTACAGGCTCTAACTCTGATGGGCATCGTGAATCACAGCCCAGTGGCTTGTCGGTATTTTCTTGATGGATGGTGATAAACTTTAGCAGAAAGTCTGGGAGTAGAAGAGGTTCAGCATTCCGCTACACTATGGTCACTGTTTTATAAGTTCTGTGTGGAGTGGGGAGGGTTGGTTAGTTCTGGCACTCTTTCTATCTATCCAGGCCTGCCCTAAAAACTGTGAATTCAGTATAGTTTGCCTTCCATTCTTTCCCTTTCCTTGGTTTTCTTAACTCTAATTTATTGAGCACTTACTAGGTGCTAAGCTCTTTGCAGATATTAACAATAATATCTAATATTTATTGAGTTCTTCTATGTTTCAGGCACTATTCTAAATGTTTTGAGTACATCAACT
>NW_005871183.1:22434-23252 GCF_000147115.1 Myotis lucifugus | reverse complement strand
TAATATAATGGTAGTTGTTGCTGTTGTAGTTAGTGCAGTAGTAGTAGAGCCTTATTACAGTTATAGTAATAGTAGTAAGTAGTAATAGTGGTTGTTATCATAGTCATAGTAGCAGTAGTAGTAGTAGCAGCAGTAGTAGTTAAGAGCTGGGTTGGATCTGAACTCTACCATTTACTAGTTAATAAGATTGGACAAGTTATTTAAATTCCCTACATCTTTAGAACGGGGTTAATAAAAACATCTACCTCCTAAGAGTGTTGCATGAAATACATACAAAGACAGGTGCTGACACAAACTAGCACTCCATAACCCTAAGCTATTTTAACATATTATCTTTATTATTGTTGTTATTAGCCTTATCACATATTTCTACATCCTGTGAGAGGAAACTGGAGGGAAAGGAAAGAAAGTCAAAGTAAATTTGGGGTTGAGGAGCAGTGACTAACAAAATAATCTATCTTCAATACAAATCAAACCCACCATCATCTATTTCAGTGGTTCTCAACCTGTAGGTCGCAACCCCTTTGGTAGTCGAACAACCCTTTCACAGGGGTCGCCTAAGACCATCCTGCATATCAGATATTTACATTACGATTCATAACAGTAGCAACATTACAGTTATGAAATAGCAACAAAAATAATTCTATGGTTGGGTCACAACATGAGAAACTGTATTTAAAAGGCCAGAAGGTTGAGAACCACTGATCTATTTCATTAGGGAAGAAATGCTTTCCATATAAGGTTGTCAACATCATTTCCTTTTCAGTACTTTTTAATCTGCCTTTATGCACTAATACAAGTCAAACTAATCCATATTG
>NW_005871183.1:20987-22334 GCF_000147115.1 Myotis lucifugus | reverse complement strand
CCTGCACACTCCCTACTGGGTATGTGCCCGCAACCAAGGTACATGCCCTTGACCAGAGTTGAACCTGGGACCCTTCAGTCCGCAGGCTGATGCTCTATCCACTGAGCCAAACCGGTTAGGGCCATATTGTGTTTTTTAAAGACACAGTTATATCAAACCCCAAACAGGGAATGGAGTACTTGGTGTGCTCAAGAAGGTGGACCTAGCATGACTTTTTTGCTTATAATTACTTCTTACTTCTTTTACTTCCCTGGAGTAGATTACCAGAGAGGTAATTACTCTCCGGTTTCTACAACCCTTTCTTTTAGAGAAAAGCAAGTCATCCTTAGCCATTTAATTCTCACTGCAGAACCCAAAATGCCAATGCAAGCCTTAGAACTGCTGTCCCTCATGCTTTACTATATCCTTACTGTGCAAGAGCCTTTTCCTCTTTAAAGACTAGTTAGAACCCCATGATTTAAAGGCCCAAGCAGCTGGATACTTAATCTTCTTAGCCAGGAGCACAATAGCTTGTTTACAGACCTGGTAGAAAATAATATAAACATTTTGCCCTAAAGACAAACTTAGCATTTAGTTCAACTGCATGGAAATAACTTAATCCTTTCTTTTATTTTTCTTAGCTGCTCAAAAGGCAGGCACATTCTCTTTAAAGATTAGCCAGAATATGATGACTTAATCCACATTTACTTCCATGCCTGGCTTAACATTCTTGTGAATGTACTTTTAAACATCCTTCCTAAAAGCACTGCTGTCACTTTTGCGGAATAAAGCCTGCAAGTCCATTCATTATAGCAGAGGTCCAGAGTACTAAAAAATGTGCAGGTGACTGCCTTGGTTTCCCAGTTCACACCCCACTCAGGGAGGCAGCAACAGAGCTCATTACAGGCTCTAACTCTGATGGGCATCGTGAATCACAGCCCAGTGGCTTGTCGGTATTTTCTTGATGGATGGTGATAAACTTTAGCAGAAAGTCTGGGAGTAGAAGAGGTTCAGCATTCCGCTACACTATGGTCACTGTTTTATAAGTTCTGTGTGGAGTGGGGAGGGTTGGTTAGTTCTGGCACTCTTTCTATCTATCCAGGCCTGCCCTAAAAACTGTGAATTCAGTATAGTTTGCCTTCCATTCTTTCCCTTTCCTTGGTTTTCTTAACTCTAATTTATTGAGCACTTACTAGGTGCTAAGCTCTTTGCAGATATTAACAATAATATCTAATATTTATTGAGTTCTTCTATGTTTCAGGCACTATTCTAAATGTTTTGAGTACATCAACTCATTTCATGCTCATAGCAGCCCAGTACAGTAGGGATTTACAGATGGAACAGGGGTCCAGAGGGGTTAAGTAACTT
>NW_005871183.1:17066-20500 GCF_000147115.1 Myotis lucifugus | reverse complement strand
CCTACCTCAAGGAATTGCTGTCGAGCTCAGGGACAGACTCTACAAGAAAATGTTTTATAAGCTGAAAAGTTTATGCAAATGTGCTATTATTGTGTTACATGGAAATGTGCTTATTTTTTGGAAACATTTTTCTATACAAATACAGGATTTATTGCTGTCACTTTCTAAGAAAAAGGAGCTTTCGTTATTTTTGCACGTTGCTTTCGTTACACTCTAAGATGCCTTAGCTTGATGATAGTGCCAGCCATTTACTCAGTTCTTTACCAGAAACCTTCAGCAATTTGTATCTCTGTGATTCCGAAGAAATCTTTAGTCTGACTCTCTAAACTATGCCTTGAATTCCCCTGCATCATCAAAATGGCTGGAAAAGTGCCCACCTATCACAGAAAAGTAAATAAGCCTCCAGTAATTTAGGTGACCTGCGGAGAAAGAAGAAAAATTGCTCCTCTAAACTTCATATAGTTCAAAAGTATATAATCAATGCAAATCACAGACATTAAGAAATAAAACTTGATTCAAATTTTGAGATATTACAGATGGTATTATAAAGTAATAGGCCACCCAAAATGGTTTTTACAGAAGGCAAAGCTAATCTGAAGTTACCCACAGGAATATTGAAACATAAACTAACTCCAGAGGTCCAACAATGGTTTTCCTCAAATCAACATTACTACATATCTATAGACTTAGAGCACCAAGGTTAAAAGTAAAAAGCTTTGGGGTTTGTTTGATTTTCAAAATGGCAGCCGAATAGGCGGCCATGTCCTGCGCCTTCTCATAAAGCAGATAGAAGGAACAATTAAATTGAATAATATCCACCCAGAATTGACTAATTAAACACAGCTGGTGAGACAAACCACAGCTGGAAAGGACAGAGAATGCCTGGAGAACCGTAGGATCAGGGATCTGGTCTGGAGAGAGTGATGTGCCACCACCAGGACAAGAGGGTCAGAAGGAACCTGCACTGCACCAAGTCCACATCCCTTGGGGACACGCATAACACTTGACTGTAGGAGGGGGTCCACAGGGCTGCTGGCAGCTGGGGAATCTAGATCTAAGTCCACAGCTGTGAGAGGCTGTGCCCAGAAAGGTGGCCTGAAGAACTGGCCAACCCACGTGGTACTGGGCAGGGGAGCAGCGGGGAGGGAGAGAAATGCACAGTGGCCTGGTTGTTTCTCCTTTATATTTTCCTTGCTTTTATTTGCTAAACCCAGTTCATAAGACCTTTCAATTACAACACTCACCAAGTGTTTGTGTTTGCATTTTTTGATTATTTGTTTGTTTTGTGGAGTTTTCTCCCCATATATGTATACTTTTTCCCTTCTTTTTTCTTCTTTTTCTTTTCTCTCTTACCTTTTTTCCTTTTCTCAATATTATTTTTGCTCTCTGTTCTCTCTCCTAATTCTCTTTCCTTTAGTGATCGCTTTTATTGGGTTTATTGGTGTCACATTTGTGTTTTATTCTCTTTGGGTCATGTCTTGTCGAGTTGTATTTTGTGCTGTTCAGTCAATGTGGTAGAGAGTGAGCCACATAACCAGACACCCTGAGAGGACACTCCATCCATGAGTGGGACAATAACACTCAAGACCCAATTACACCAAGAGAACCCAAAGATCCCAAGTAGGGACCATCCCTAGAATACCCAGCTCAGAAGACCCGAGAGACTGCACTGTTGGGTCCCTCAAAACATCTACTATATAAGATGAACTCAAAAAAATCTGGGTGACAGAAGTTCAACCTAATACATAGAAAAACCACACAGAAACAGAAAAAATGGGGAGACAAAGAAACAACCTCCATATAAAAGAAAAGGAGGAATCACCGGAAAAGGAAGTAAACAAAATAGAGGCAAGCAATTAGAGAAAGAATTCAGAGCAATGGTTATAAGGAGGCTGAAAAGGATGGAAGACAAATTCAAAAACATGTATAAGAGTCAAGAGGAAATGAAGAATGACATAGCTGTAATATAGAACGCAATGGAAAGTATCAATAGTAGACTAGAAGAAGCTGAGGACAGCATCAGTGAGCTAGAATACAAGGTAGAAAAAAACACCCAAGAATAGCAACAACTGTAAAAAATAAAATAAAATAAAAAACCTTAAAAAGCAGGAGGAGAGCCTAAGGGAGCTTTGGGACAACAAAAACGAAGCAACATCCACATAAATGGGGTGCCAAAAGGAGAGGAAACTGAGCAAGGAATAGAAAACCTGTTTGAAGAAATAATGACAGAAAACTTCCCTGATATTTGGAAGAAAAAACTCACACAAGTCCAAGAAGCACAAAGAATCCCAAAGAAGATGAACCCAAAAAGACTGACACCAAGACACGTCATAATTAAACTGGCAAACACCAATGACAAAGGGATCTCCCATTAGACTATCAACTGATTTCTCAACAGAAACACAGGCCAGAAGGGAATAAAATGAAATATACAAAGCTATGCAGAGCAAGGGACTGGATCCAAGAATACTAGACCCAGCAAGGCTATCATTCAAAATTGAAGGTGAAATCAAGAGCTTCACAGATAAAAAGGGGCTAAGGAAGTTTATTACCACCAAGCCAGCAATGCAAGAAATGCTAAAGGGAAGATGAGAGCCCATAGACACCTTGTCAAACCATCAGTCAATCTAGTCACTTGCTTAGGAAGAAACTTTATTATAGATTAAATGTTACTGCTGTCTTGGGCAATCACAGGTAGAAAACAAGCAAGAGAGCTGATATAAAAATCTCTTCTTATAATTGGTCTCAAAAGAAGGTATCTTTATTGTTTGATATGAAATATCATGATTTACACCAGCAGCACAGATACTTGAGTATATATTGCAGTAGGGAGTCTAAAGCCAAATTATCATCCTTGTTAAATATTCTTCTCATTGAGTCTCATCTGACAGAATGAAGGGCATCTGAATATTCCAAAACAGGAGGATGAACACTTGTAACAGTAATTAATACTGCTTGTCATTTCTTTCCTATTCCAGGGAGCACTGCACGTGGTACATTCACACTTCCTGATTGGTTGACTGTGACTCTCTCTGAACCTTAAATTATACTGGAAGTTACATGTGTCATTTCCTGGCTGAACATTTAATTGCCAGTGTGATTAGAAATGTTTGAGTACCCTTTTCTCTCCACACAGTAAGCAACCATATCTGAGATGGCGGATGATCTGTCACCGTGGTCACTGCATGACTCCGTGACACTGATGAGCAGAGGCTCTCTGCCAACCCATAGAGATGCTCACCAGGCTCTCCCTGGAGCTCTAAATCTTTATCTCCCCTGCCAGACTGTAAGCTCTGTGAGGATAAGAGCCATAACTAATTCACTTTTATATTCTCCATGAAGTATAGCACCCATATAGACAGCAGAAGCTCGATACTATTTGCTAAATGATTAAACGTATTTACAACTGATTCACCTTACAAAGTAATTAAAAA
>NW_005871183.1:2270-16966 GCF_000147115.1 Myotis lucifugus | reverse complement strand
AGCTAAAAATACAAACCTTTATCATGTAAATGAGATTTCACATCTTAGGGAAGACGCACTGATTCCCAATGATGCAAATTACTTTCCAGTATTGGTGAAAGGCCTAACCTCAAACCAGCTACTGGTCTTAATGGGAATGTACACTCATTCTGACATAGAGTAAGCTAGCTGACCAAAAGGATAATAATATCAAATGATGACCTGGATGAAAACAATTATTTCCATCTATTGGTTCATTTTCCCAGTGGCTATTTTTGTTTGGACCAATGTTGTCTCTTTATGTTGTGAAATGAAACTTCTAAACTTGAATGCTGCTTTCAAATAAACACATCATCTTTATTCCCTAATCCCCTTGTGTTCATTGTTTCATAATGTTAATAAATGCAGCAACTCCTCAGGGTTAAATCTCTTCTAAATAATTGGATCTGTAAAATGTGCTCCTTATATTCTTAGTTGAGCATTAGACTACAATATCTTCAGTTAAGGTACCATTTCCAAGTAATTTGTTGATGTATTTGATTAGCTGTCTCCCCTCCTCCATCAGAATTTCTATAACAAACACAGATGCAGGAGTCATTTTATTTCCCCAAACATGAGTAATAATTCCAGTATAATTAGTCAATATTTATAAACAAAATCTTGCAAAACATTTTTGTGCTTTTATTTTTATATCATCTTAATTATTCATCACTAATATTTTTCATAACTACTATTTTATTATATCTAGCTCATAAAAATGTATTTAATAAAAGCCAGGAAGAACCATTTTTCAAATATGTATGATTCCTCAAAGTTCTCTTAAATATTGCCTAAAATGATAGTTAAAACTGACTGTACCATTACTATGCCCAAATTCTCCTTTTTATACATCTATTCATGAGCAAACAAATGCTATTTCATAATCCACCCTTCCTTCTCTTCCTCAGAGGAAGCAAAAACCTACTTCCCTTTTTAATAACAGAATTTTTATTTTAATGGGTACATAAAATAAGAGTGTTAAGAAACTTTTCTTCTCCTTACATTTTGAAACTTTAATTAAAATGTCTCAGCTGATCTACCTGCTAATGATTATTTGAACAATGATGCAGAGAATCCTTTTTCTCAAAGGAATGAACACCTTCTAAGCCAAGAACAGCTTTGGGTCCAGATGTTACTGTTGTTCGTTCTCACCATTAATCACCAAACATTGCAGTAGGACCCACCATGGTTATTATTCAAACAGAGACTCAATTAAATTCTGAGGCAGTCCATTTAATCTTCATCAGCTCAAACAATGGCAACTTCATTTTTCTCAAACAAATGTTGGGTCAGAGAAGAGAAACTTCAGAGATTTTCATTTCATTGAATATTATTATAAAGTAAATGGATTTACAGTTTGACTTTAAACAAAGGAGAGCCATAGCACTTAGCTGGAAGGCGACGCTACAGGGAAAATAGAACATCCTGCACCAGTAGGCACAAGTTGCAGTAATTTTGTGATTTTTTTAAAAAAAAGAAAAAGATTCATTTGCTCCCTTAAAAGCTGTAATAACTTAAGAAATAAAGTATCTGCAGTGTGAAGATGGATGTGAAGCAGGGAAAGGAGGCAGGGAACTAGAATGGGAGGAGGGAAAGGGGATACATCTAACTCTCATATTATTCACTTCATCTAGACCACAGAGGAAATAGCTCCTCAGAAGGATCCTGTTAGAAAGCAGCCTGTGCATGATGAAAGAGGCATTTATAATTAAGGACAGCATCAAATTGCTGAGACCTTTCCTACTGTGGTCATGACTGACATTTTTCTTAAGTAAAGTAAATGCAGAGGGAGTGTTACCTAGATATCTTCAGCCATTAGTTTGGATCATGACTGCTTACTCCAAGGGTCTCCACTGGGATAATAAAACTTTATTTAGGAACCTTTTCTTCATCATCTCTATTAGTTAGAATTCTCCAGAGAAACTGAATTAATAACAGACAGACAAAAAGATATTATAAGAAAGCTCCACCTCACAGATGACATGGGAGCAGGGCCTTCCAAGTCACATCTCTGGCCTAACTACCAACCCACTACCACCTGATGCATCTACATCAGCAACCCTGGTAAAATCTCCAACCAGAATCTGGAGGTAAAGAAAGAAGAGAAAGGAGGAGGAGGAGGAGGAGGAGGAGGAGGAGGAGGAGGAGGAGGAGGAGGAGGAGGAGGAGTAGGAAGAAGAGAAGCACATTACATCCCCTAGCTGAAAAACTCTTCAATGGCTTCCCATTGCTCTTAGGAAAAATAGTACTTGAATAGGATGATGAGCCCCATTTCCCCTCCAGCCCATCTCACACAACCATACTCTCCTTTGCTCTGTCTGGTCAGGATACCTAGGCCATCCTTCAGCCCGTGTCCTTGCCATGGCCCTTCCTGCCATAGGACCATTGCTCATGCCACTCTCTCTGCTAGATAACTCATCCAAGAAGCGTTTACTACAATCATGTTCTTTCTTTTCTTTCTTTTTAAGATAAGAAACCTAATTTTATTTCTTTATCTATTAGATCCCCTAAGGAATCTCTATCACCTCTTTCTCAGGAGAGACCTCTGACCTCTCTAAGTAGGTCAGATCCCTTTACTAAAAGCCCTCATAACAATGTATGCCTCTGCTTCACAGCACCTGTCACAGTAGCAACTGTACATTTGTGGTAAGCCTATAAGATCCAAGAGGCCAAGAATAGCATCTACTTTTCTTCACCATTGTATCTCCATTGCTTGACAGAGTTCCTGAACATAGCAAACAGTAAAAATACTGTCTGGATCAACGAGTGACAGTATAGCAATCCAAGAAGAAGAAATAGAAACATGATCAAGAGCACTGAGGTAAAAAAAAAAAAGGGGGGGCATTGCATATATAAGGAATGGTGAGTAATCCAAGACAGTGGGTTAGAACTGAGATGATGCAAAGATAGGACTAAAAATAGTGGTCAGTGACAGATCAAAAAGGGCTAGAAATTCTAAGGAGCATAAGCTTTCAATTTTACAGGCAATGGGTAGCCATTGAAGGATTTTTGAGCAAAAGAAACAGAGTTAGAGATGGATCATCAGACAATGATTTCAGACATGACTACACATTGGATTCATTCAGAGACTTTAAAAAATGCCACTACCAGGGTCCAACCCCAAGAGATTCTGATTTCATTGGTATAGGGTATGGCCTGGACTTCAGTGTTAAAAGCTCCCAGATGATTCAGATATGCAGCAAATTTTGCAAACCACCACATTAGAAAAATCATTCTGGAATCTGTTTCTGTTCAATTGGAGAGGGCCACACTGATGGCACACAAACTGGTTAGGAGGCTTTCTTAATGCAAGCAGCCCATGATAACAATGTGATCTAAGGCAGACCTCAATAATGGAAGGATGGTTCTTCTTAAAAAATGTTATGATGATCAAATGTCAGACTAAGATGGGAAACTGGACGTGGGAAACAGGAAACAAATAATTGGAAAATGATTCCAGGGTTCCCAGTTCAGAGAGCAGCATAGATGGTTCTGGGACAAATTAACCATCGATATAGGAAAAGGGAACACATGAGAAGGAATGGAAGTTGGAAACAGAGGAAAAGAGAAGAAGATGCTGAGCCCATCTCCCAGTCAATTGGTCTTCGCCTTCCTTCCCTAGCCCCAGAGCCATCATCACTAAATTAAGCCAAGGTTAGTGCCTAACAACAATGCCTGTGGCCAGTGAAACTCAACAGATTTGGGCTGCCAAAGGACAACAGGACATTTATTCTACCTCTGATGGCCCTCTCCTGGGGCCTCCCTGTCTGAAGAGCCCAGATATAGAATTAGTTCCCAAGAGGGGTTCAGCACTTCAGCTGTCACTGGCCCCTGCCAAGAAAGAGAGGGGCACAGTTCAGGAGTGAAGATCCAATCACCATGAGCCCATAGATCACAATTGCCACCTCGACTCCTTGGATTGCGTCTCCCAGCAGATGGGAAGCCAGCGCGGAACCCAGCGCACAGATGCCATGTACTCACTCAGAGCATGAGTTAGCTGTGTGGTTCTTCTTTTTAATTTCTTATCCGATAACAAGCGTCCAGTCCCAAGATCAATATTGCCAGCACACTGCTGTGCACCCCACCGGGCATACTTTGTTGTCTCTATTACTCTTTTTAGAGAAATAATTGTCTGTGCACACACCTCTGTAAAAATTATTTATAGCTTATTCTTTCGCTCCCCAAATGAAACAATTAAAGGACATAATTTAAAAAAAAAAAAAAGGTTTGTCTCTGACCTTCACAGTAAAAGCTTGTTGGGGAAAGTTGCAGTTTTTTAAAAGTAAGGTTTGATCCCCTAGGACAGAGGCTGTGAAAGTGGAGAAGATGTGGCAGAGAGGGTATAAGTCAGTAATTCCTGTCTATAGCATGACTTGAGGACAAAATGCACCATCACATGTCCAAACTACCTTCAGAATGGCCCACTTTAGCAAAAATGCCACCCGATTCGCCTCTTGGCTGCCTGGAGAGACAGAAACAAGAGGTGTGCCAAGGCATTTGACAAGCTTCTCAGAGCCCTAAACTGGAAAAAATTTTCCTGACATATTTTCCTAGGGGGATGGAGATTTACTATTCTAATGCTGGCCTCAGGTAACTCACATCCATGAATTATTTTGGGTGCCTCTGAAGAATGTATGTAAGAGACTCCTTGCAGTAATCTTGCCTGCTTCTCTCCTTTCCTTTCCTTAAAAGTTTAGCAATGTCCCCCTGGAACCACAGAGTAGAGTCTACCCTCCCGTTGCCAGTCTTGTCACTGAAACATTCTTCCTCAAGCAATGGGAGAACTGGGTGATTCTTTTACAAAGCAGTGGGCTCTGGTTCTGCCAATTACAAACTTGGCCTTTGGCAAGTACTTAACCTCTGTAGACTTTGATCCCACCATCTATAAAATGGGTCCCATAGTACTTGACTGTTGTGAAGATTAAATACATAAAATGGGCATGTGTTATGCCTGGCCCAGCAATTGTCCCCACTATGTCAGCTGCTCTCGAGATTTTTATAAAAAGCAGTATAGCTTAGTGACGAAGAACATGAACTCCACAGCCAGCCTGCTGGGTTCAAATTCTGACTCCACCACTTCTCAGCTGTGTGATTAGGATATTTGTTAACTTCCCTATGCCTCTATGTTATTTAACCTACAGAAGAGGAATAATAATAGTATCTATCAAAAATAGTTATTGTGAAAATTAAAATATATATACATATATAAATATGTGTGTCCCCCAAAATTCACTTTCTGTGTGGAAAGAACAGGAAAGCCTTAAGTGAGGTTCAGACCCACTGATGTGGCACCGGGTAGAGTTCAGCCAGGAGGACACCATCACTGCCTGTGGCTAAGAGCCCCAAGGCCATTTGCCCAAAGCTTTTACTTTCTTTCTCCACTGTGGGAGCCAGACTCTAGAAACCTCCAGCTGTCATACATTTGGAAGAGAACTCAGAATAGAAAAACTGATGTGATTGAAGGACTGAAGATAAATACCCCAGGTTCACGACAAAAAAAAGAGGCAGGGAAAACATCTATGAATATTTGAAAGATCATACATCAAAGGAAGAAAGAAATGAGAAATTGCTTGCTGTTATCCGAGGAAAATTGTAAGCTGATAAAACGAAGCATCAAGAAGCTTAAGCTATTCAGAAGCACAGAGAATGTGTGGTGCAATCAGCCCAAAACAGGCTTTGCTCAGCCCCTTCTGGAAGGGGTGGAGACCTGCCAAACTGATCAGCCAGCTCAAGGAAGCAAATGTTCCTTTTAATTTCCAGTTGGGGTGTATTCAGTTTGCTCCATCACTATGCAGATTCTTTTCTTGAACAGTTTATAATGACAATGAAACTGACATTGAAAATGGATGCTCCCTATACTGTGGAGTGAACAAGACCCTTCTTAAGAGTTAACTTAAGCAGGTTTACAATCATCTAGTAAGTATGTGGGCTCTAGACATGTGCAGTAGCATTGGTCTCCTGAAGGGCCACTTTGGAATGAGAAGGGTAAAGGGAATGGTTATAATTGGGAAAGGGGAGAGGATATTTTGATGGGGAGAGGGAACTATAAAGGAAGACATAGAAGATACATTGACCAGAGCTGGTTTTGTCCATTGGGGTCCCTTAGATAGGATTTGGGTTCACTGGGCACAAGCATATCTACTTCAGGACCCTGAAGAAGCATGGCTGAGATGAGAAGAAGGCCTTTTGCCCAGCTTCTGCTGGGATCCAGCCTCATTCTGTTGCCCAGAGACATCACCCTCCCTGTGTTCACTGGACTCCATGATGTCAGTGCCAGCAAAAGTGCCTCTCCCAAGGGTTTGCAGGCAGCAGGTATGGACAGGTGGGAACCAGCACTGGGGAGAAAGAAGCTGAAGGACAGAAGTTAATGCTAGTGACTTAGGTCAAGTGACTGCCTTTCTGTAAAGACTCCCAGAAATAAGTGAGGAGATGCATTTTGAATGAAAAAGGCCTACACTCCTGTTACTTCTTGGACAGGATAATAATGAGATAATAGGTAAGGGAGCTGCACTTACACAGAATAAGTCATGCACGTTTTGCTGCATTGTCCATTCCAATTGCTTATTACTGCACAAAATTAGAGACAGTACCTCCTGGCAGAGGTTGCCCCTGGCTTGTCTTACTTGGTTTGCCTGAGTCTTCTTTTCTGGGCTCCAAGCTCTTCCAGGACCACACGCTCAGGCTGCTTATTAGTATCAGGACATTTCTCTCAGTCTCTCCCTTTGTTGTTCAATGTTCATGTTTTTTTGTACAGCAGCTTCATCAACTGCAGTTTTCTGGGTCTACAGAGACTCATTCCTGACTTGCTATGACAGGTATCTACTAATTGATTGGGTTCTCCTCCTGTGTGTACTCCTGCAGGGCAGCAATTTTCAGTTGGTGTGCCCCAGCAGGCACACCGGTGTGCCGCAGAATTTTTAAATCACACAATACCTGACTCTTTAGTTAGGGGCACTAACTTCTTTTCCCTTAGATTGTAAAAAAAAAAAAAATGACAACAGCCACACAACAATAACCGTTCCGTGTGAATGAGTCAAAATTATACCTTTTATGTGTGTCAGATCAGCAAAAACTATATATTTAGCATGCCACAGAATTTTAGTAATTAGTTTATGTGTGCCATGAGATGAAAAAAGTTGGAAATCACTGCTCTATGGGAATGGGTCTCTTATCCAGAGAACCGATTTTCGTGTTTTACATGATACTTCTTTGTCTCCTGTTTAGCCTGCCTCCCTCTGTTCTGCAGGAATTTTAGGTTCCATGCTGCAAAATGCAGGATGGATTTTTGGTGGAAAGTAAAAAAATTCCAAAGTTCCTATTACCTGGGGAAAAAAATGATCCCTGCTGTATAGAAGCAGTGGTGTCCAGAGTCACACCACCAAATGCTTCAGCACAGGGCAGCCTGGGAGGCAGTTCCTGCCCAGTATTTGTATCTGACTCATCTTCTGAATTGCCAAGTCTTTTACATTTACAAAATACAACTTTTAAAATTTTGTGTTTGAAACTACAGGAAACTAGTCTAAACGATAGAATAGCCACCATTTATTAAGCAGCTACTTTTTCCCAGAAGCATTTCTGGTTTCACAAGAACTCAAAATTAGCCCCATTTTATAGAAGAGATATCGAAAACTCAGAAGGTCTCAAAAACTGGCAGCTTCTTCAAGGTGAAACTGTAAGTAAGAGTGCTGGGACTCTAACCTGGAGTGTGTGAGCCCAAAGCCTGGTCTCATTCCCATTGTCACATTGCCCAGGAAGGAAATGATAGCATGCTACAACGTTCTAAAAGCTCAGGGCCATCCTGACGGTGCTAGGACAGACTTGTCTGGAAGAAATGATTAAGCATTAAATATTGTCTTTTTTTAATCTTTGCCAATTTGATCAAGAGAAATGGTGCTTAACTTTAGCTCATATTTCTTTGATTACTAATGGAAATGACTTCTTTCATTATTATTGGTCATTAATTTTCTTCTTCCAAGAATTACCTATTCATGTCTTTTGTTCTTTTTTCTATTGTGATTTGAAAGTTTCTCTTATCCATTTTAAGATTTCTTTATGCACTGAGGCCATGAATCACTTACCCATCCATCATATTCATCACGTTGTAAACATTTTAGCCCAATTTATCATCTTCCTTTTCATTTTGATTACAATGATCATTACTTTTAATTTTTATTATGATGATTATTTTTATTATTTATGTATAAAAGTTTAGAACACTTACACAATTAAATCTAAGTCTTTAGATTTAGCTTTGCATTTATGTTCCTTTATCTTTGTACCAAATTTTCTTAAGAGTGGTCAGGTCCAAGTGAGGTTATGTTACATTAACCAAACATCCATAAATTGATTGATAAAATAAAATACCAGTATATTAATTTACAATGAAAGCTATACTCTAGTAGTAACCCAAATTTGCTAAATACAAATCACTTTGCCCCATTCTCCTACATCTCATAGTCCATCTTGTAGAACTGCAGAACTTAGTAGTTCTATTATCATCTCTTTATAACATAGAAAGAGACTCAGGACTCAGAAATGACTCACATTATTAATGGCATAACAGAATGAGCATCCAAATCTCCTCTTCATGATTTGACTTTTAGAAAAAGAAGTGAAATGTATGTTTTGATAAGAACACAGTCCTTTGTGTGCCAAGCATGAAAAAGCAACACAAACATTTTGCTTTGCCAAACACATAGATCATTTAAAATGTTTAAAAAAAATGAGAAAAACAGATGTAAAATTGTCTAGGAAAATGGACACCTCAATGATTTGTTTGTCATCTTCTCCCTCCTAGCCTTAACATAATACTGCGGCGTATCCCATGACGCCTCATAAAGCGCACCATGCCACCAAATCACCAGCTTTTATGGAGCCCGTAATGAGCATAAGATACCTTAGTAGGAGTTATAAAAATGCAGACACTTCTAACATTAAAGAAACAAGTGGAAGTGTTTTGTAAACCAAAAATATTCAAATGCCTTGAGAAACTGGGATGTTTGGAACCAAAACTACTGCATAAATATCTACAGCTTTACCCAGACGCTACTTCTCTGGAAAATTTATAGCTATTTGCCATTTTTAATGCTCTAGCTCTGATTTGTTTAAAAATAGTTCACAAGTACCTCCAAGTCCCAAATGACTTTGCGAGGATAAGTTTTGGGCGGCGCTGGAGAAATCTGTACAGGCAAACAGACAAGACTGCCCTCCACCAGCAACCGCCTGCCAGTGTTTTTGCTCTGTTTCTAAGACTCCGCATGCCCTTGAATGACAAGTTTTGCTCATGTAAAAGTGAAAATATTTTCTCCTTCTACCTCTCCCACATTTGAAGGATTAAGATATTTCCAACTCTTCTGAGTTCTATAACTGTGAAAGCCCTTGGCATCTCAGATATTAATATGGCTCACAGAGATGTGACTTAAATAGCCTTTTTAAAATCAATCCATAATACTATGCTTATTTACTATTCCTTGACAGGTACCAGGTCTGATTGAAAAACAGTTTCTCCAAACATTAGGTATTTGGAACAGTCAGGTAAAGATAAGAAGAATGTATTAAAGGATTAAGGGCAAACAGAAAATGAAGATGAGGGCAGGACTGAGAAAATTAAAATAGCAATGAAGTGAGATTTTGAAAAGTGACATTTGTGAGGACAAATGAAATTAGCCAAATTTAACTCTATCTCTCATAGAGCACGTTTTCAGCCGTGTTTTAAACATGATTTCCCCTGCTGTGCAGTGACAAGTTTTGCCCAATTGTTCCTCATTCTGTGCTGCTAGAATTTCTATGCTACTCCACAGTGTTATTTGTTGCTGTTCAGGATAAAATGTATGTAACTTTCTCCTGGGGAAGGAACAGGGCAGGTGGCTTTGGACCATGTTCCACGGGGGAAAAATACAGAATCCCAATACAAATGGTACTTGCATTTCTATTCCTCACTCCCTATTCACCACTGATGTAAACATCTTCAAAAAGTGCTTATTTCCAAAAGCCTCTTTCCCTCTCTTTCAAAAGAAAATGGATTTTCAAATTTTTGAAAAGGACAGGGAACCCTGTGACTTCCCAATTAAAGGGCCCATTCAGCCCACATGGCAGCCACCGCCAGTTCCTGGGCTCGAGACAGCCAGGCTCTTACGCTGCCACTTTGTGAGATTAGCAGGGAAATGGCGGGCGTGTTGTCAGATGGACTATTGCACCATTTTGGTCCCCAAAAGAGATGCTAAGAGCTGTAGAGTTGTGGCATGCTGCTCAAGAAAGAAGATAGTCAGCTTTTGTAAAGAATTCACACATACTTCCCAGAATGCAGACACTTATTTTTCAACAGAGAAATGCAAAGTAGAGACCATTACCACTATCTATTCAGGGACATTACCCGCTTCCTGAAAAATCCTTCTCCAATAGACTGCCTACTAAATGCCTACAGAGCTTACCTGGACTGTATGCCAGTGACTCTCACAGTATGGGCCCCAGACCAGCAGCAGCAGCACCTGGGAACCTACTAGAAATGCAGATTCCCAGTTCCTGCCTCAGACCTACTGAATCAGAAACCCTGGGGGTGGGCCCAGCAATCTAACAAATCCTCCAAGTATGATGTGCACTAAAGTTTGAGAACCATTGCTTCATACAATGCTATTTTTAATCCTCAGTTGAGCATAGAAAACACGATTGTGATTTAGGGATAGCACACCTGGCCACAGCAAATAATTTCAACTCTACTATCTCTGACATTGCTTTTCAGCAATGTTGTCACAAAACCCTTTGAGAATCTGATGACAAACATTTGAGAATCTAGGGAGAAAATGCAAAAATGCATAAAGGCAATGTTTATCTTCAATTTTGGGAGGTTGCTTAACACCCTGAAGCTTGTTCATGTACCCCAGCGAAGGAGCATCTCCTTGATCATTTTCTGAGCCTTTCTATATGCTCTTTGCAATAATCTACAAAGTCAACAGGACAGGTGTTATTATTATTTACAGCAGAGGACCATGAAGCTTAGAAACATAAGGGTCTTGCCCCAAATCTCAGAGCTCCCTACAAGAGGAAGCTCATACTGGGGCTCAGTTCCATCTACAAACTCTTTGCTTTTCATTTTACCCCTGTCCCTCTCTGTCCCTGATTGAGAATGTTGTAAACAATAAGAACAGGAATAATAGTGATTGGCCTGATTTGCTAAAACAATATAGAAATGTTCTGTTTCTTAGTAGTAATAGTGAATTATTTTGAGTATGTGGAAAGAAGGACTCCACACACTCTTTCATAACTGGTTGAGGAGTCTGGAAAAAGGCCATTCAATGCACAGCTGTCCATTAAGCCTCATTTCCATCTCAAGATAGCTAAGCCGGTCAACATAGTCAAATCAGTTCAAATTCAGTTCATTGAAAATAAATCAGTCCATATGGGTTGTTGATGCCTGAAAGGCTCAATTTTCCACTTTTCAATTTGTTTCTTTGGCCCAATATAAACTTACTTTTAGTACTGAGGAATATCTTCAATTCAATTTCACAAACAGTTATGTGGCAGCCACTATATACAAAGAGCTGTAGGAGCTCTCAAGAAACTTACCAGTAAGTTAAGAACTCTAGGAGTGAGAAAAAGATGCGACCTGTCCACGAGGGTGTTGTTGCATTATCAGTATGGCAGCAATAATCCAGAAAGCACCTAACTTCTTGCCCATCCATTCCTGACTGTAACCAATATTCCATGCTGTCTTTTCTCCTGGACCTCCCAATTTGCTGTGTTCCATAGAAGCTTCTGTATCAAAGGCAAAAAAACAGCCCCAGCTATCGCAGTCTTGATTCTGTCTCTGTGGTTATATCTCTACCTCTGTTCACATGACTTTTATTTTACTGTTGATAGTATTAAAGATGCCTCTCATTCCCCCAATTTGATCCCCCTTTACCCTTCCCCAACCCACTCTTCCAGGTCTTCAACACCCTATTGTTCATGTCCAGGGGCTATGCATTTAAGTATATAAGTTCTTTGGTTTATCTCTCCTTATCCCCCACCCCATTCCCACATGGAGGTATGTTCCCATGGCTTTTAAAAATAGACCCCTGATTCCACAATCAGATTAGCTCCCTGAAGTGTCCGTGTGCCTATCCAGACCATCATTCTCACCTCTCATGGATATCATGTTATTGTTTGTGTCTCTCTGTCATCGTCATCATCATCATCATCATCATCATCATCATCAATTTTCCATATCATTCTTTACCATAAAACAGACTATAGCATCTCCAACCTAATGCATTTTGAAACTAAAATATATATTAATAAACACTGCCTTTATAATTATTCAAAGTGTGTATACATTTTTTGGAACACCCTATATTTCTGTCATGTCCATTAAAATTTTGCTCTGTGACCACAGAAACTTTTTTTGTTTACTGTTAAATCCATACTTTAAAATAACAACACAGCCATAAATTAGGTATTCGATTAATATTTGAATAAATAAATGAATATTATATTCAACTACTTATTATCTACTCACTCAACTCTAACCCAATTTTTTAGTGTAAATCAATTCTCTAATTCAGACTCTTGTTTGAATAAATATCTAAGGAAAACATAGCAAGTTCTCCTTTTTCTTTTACTTTTTATTTTAAAATTTATTATTTTTATTAAATTTTTAATCCTCATTTGAAGACATGCTTAGGGAAAAGAAGGGAGAGGGAGAGGGAGAGGAAGAGGGAGAGGGAGAGGGAGAGGGAGAGGGAGAGAGAGAGAGAGAGAGAGAGAGAGAGAGAGAGAGAGAGAGAAACATTGATTGGGTGCCTTCTGTATCTGACCAGGGATCGAACCACAACCCAGGTATGTGCCCTGACTGGGAATTAAACTGGCAACTTTTCAGAGCACAAGACAGTGCTCAACCAACTGAGCCGCTTCAGCCAGGCTCCCCTTTTTTCATCATTAATGTTGTAGGCTCTGATAATGACAGTGATGTTAATGATGATAATAGTATGATTATAAAAATGATAGTATTTATTGAACATCAATGATAACTTAAAAATAAACATTATCTCCAATTTTCATACAACTCTTCAAGTCATATATCATTGTCCCATTTTCACAGATAAGGAAATTGGGAGTTCAGAAATGTTATGTCAGAGCAAGGATCTACATGCAGCTACCTCAAGCTCCAATGTCTAGTTTTTTTTACTATATATTTTTAATTCATTTCAGAGAGATAAAAGAGAAGGGAGAGATAGAAACATCAATTATGAGAGAGAATCAGCTCCCACCTTCATGCCCCCTACTGGGAATGGAGCCTGCAACCCTGGAATATGCCCTGACAAGAAATCAAATTGTGACCTCCTGGTTCATGGGCTGACACTCAACCACTGAGCCACAACGGCCAGGGCAATGTCTGTACTTTTTTCAATCCCCATCTTTATTACTTACCATTGGCCCTTTCAACAGCCTTGATTCCTTATTGTTTTCTACAAAAAAAAAATGGTTTCTGAAAACCAAATATAAAAAATATCTATACATATAAAAAGGTAATATGCTAATTGCTGTTACAGTGTCCCCATAATGACCTATTTGCATATTGATGCGTGTGCAGCAGGGGGAGGCCAGAGCCAAGTTCCCTGGGGTCTGAGGACAGTGTCTGACAGGAGCCCGGACTGCAAAGAAGGAAGAGGAAGCGGCCACAGGGAGCTCTTCCAATCTCCCTGCATGGACACCCTACCCCAGCCCCTGCATCCCCAGGGAGATGGACGGATACCCTACCCCAGCCCCCGCTCCCCCGGGGGGGACAGGGAGGCTGACCGGATGGGGAGAAGACACAGCCTTGGGGGTAGCCGCAACCCACACCTTCGACTACCGATCTCTTCCCCTGCCACCCCCGCCACCCCCGCCAGGGGCGCCCATAACAAAAGCACCCCCGAGGCACCTGGCCCATGCCCGTCGCTGCTGGGCCCCCTCCACTGGGGCCAGGCACGCTTCTCCTCTCTACAACTCCAGACTTGGGTGGAGGCAGGCCTGAGCAGCCCCCCAGGGTCAGACCCTACCCCCCCCACAGCAGCAGTACCCGTCTCTGCAGCTGAAGGGTGCTGAACCTCGCTGGGGGCACAACTAAACCCGCCCTCCTAGCCCGCCTGGCTCTGCCCTGGCTTGGCCCCCACCCTGCTCCAGGAGATTGGAGCCTGGTCCTGAGCAGGTACAGCTGTGAAACAGCCACGTACAATTTAAAGAATGGCGCCAAGCAGGATGGTTTGACAGTTACTTCCCCTTCAGCCTCTCTGCCCCCCTAGCGCCCCCCTAATGCCCCGCCCCCCGCCAGCACTTTCAGGGACAACCACTGCTATAGGGCTGCTGGCTAGAACCCGCCCCTCCGAGGCCTGCAGAACCCTCTGTAAAGCTTCCATAACTACAGTCCCAGGAAACAATCATGCCCTCCTCCCCTAATCAGCACCTGCTCCTGCGAGGGTACCCGTGGGCAGTTGGGGGCAAGCAGGCTGGCAGGGAGGGGCAGTTGGGGGCAAGTGGGCCAGCAGGGGGGGGACAGTGGGGGTGATCTGGCCGGAGTGGGGGCAGTTACAGAAGATCAGGCAGGCAGGCAGAGTGGTTAGGGGCGATCAGGCAGGCAGGCAGGTGAGCGGTTAGGAGCCAGCAGTCCCAGATTGCGAGAGGGATATCCCAGATTGGTGAGGCGACAGGCCAGGCTGAGGGAC
>NW_005871183.1:0-2168 GCF_000147115.1 Myotis lucifugus | reverse complement strand
CAATGTCTGAGCTAGAATGTTTGGTTAGAGGTAATTTAGTCCAACTTTTTTACCTAGTCCACTCTATATTTTATAGAAAACTACAATCCACAGAGGTTAATTTGCCTAAAGTTGGCTTGCTGGAGTGAGAAAGGTTAGAAGCAGTGTTTTAGAAGTCAGATAACCTGGTTCAAAGCTAGGTTCTACCCCTTGTGTGTGATTTGGGGACAAGATTCTTAACCTCTCTAGCCCTTGGTTTCCTCACTTTGGAATGGCGATAATACCTACTTTATAGAGTTGTTTTACAAATTACAATTTTATATATATGTGTGTGAGATTTTAAATATATATAACCTAGCACAATACATTACAGCCATTATTAGGTAGTAAAGCTATTAGAAGAGCTCCAGTCCTCTAGAACTCACTTAAAGATATCTTATAAATCATTCTTTTCCTCAAACAGAACAAAATATTAACTTCCACAGGAAGATACCTACTGTTGAGTCAACGTTCAATCCCCAAATCCAATTTTTCAATCTTCTTTAAGACTATGGTTTAAAACAGTGTGAACCCTAATGAGAATACTGGGGATATTCTTGCTGCTTTCTAATTTTGGTACAGCACTGACTTTAATTGTTGCTTTCTAAGAAGGATATAAGAGAAAGAAAGACAAAGAAAGCCTTCTAAGGTGATGGAATGAACACTCTCAAACACTTGAATGTGGACGGCACTAAATTCTTAAGTATTTGAAAAGTACAGTTGAAAATATGAATATATATTTTTCAAGGCTTATCAACTTGGTACAGTAACAACAGACACTGTGCTCAGAAGAAAAGGAAATAATACTTTGGTTATGTTTACTAATACGCTTCAGGGTTGAGTTCAAAATGCCCTCCCACATAGTAAGCAAAGCCAGTTTCTCATAAAATCTGTAGAATAAGAAGTTTAAAAAGACAATAACACTTGAAAAATAATCAAAGGAACTGAGTAAATTTATCCATTCCCTGCTTAAGCCTTTCCATGGCTCCATATCATCCTAAGGAGAAAGCTCACACTCCCTAGTGTGGCATCAATGCCCCCCAGTTCGGGCCTCTATGTATTGCTTGGTCTTCATCTTTTGTCGTCCTACTTCTTCACTCTCTAAGTGGCAGCCCCTAGGCCTCCATAAATGCTCTTCCCTCTGCCTGGGATATGTGTTAATGGAAGAAAACAAAATGAAGATGCAACTGCTTCAAACTCTGGCAGAAGCAAGAGGAGCTTTTAAAAGTGAGGGGATTGTTTTAATAAGTGGAAATTATACTAATGGTTTGGGGCAAGAAGATCTGCATTTGACAACAGAAGCATTTAGCAACTTATGGCATGTAAAGTTAATTAAAAATACACAGAGGTAGAAAGTGATTGCCACCATGAAAATATGGAGTAAGTCAAACAGAATTGCATACTTTTAAAACTACATTATTCAAGTCAACCAGATTATACAAACAAGCGGGTTGCATGTGGGTTATGCCAAGAACTTCATTTTGCAGTCCTCTTTCTCACAGCCATGAGGATATAAAGGACTGCATTGAGGCTGCCGTTTTACCCTGTAAATGTAGTATACTAAAAAGTATTTGTAATGAACTAGATCACATGATTAACATATGACTTATGACATAAGAGGCACAACTTGAATATCTGTAAATTATAGAAATTACTGTCATAGTCCCTTTATAAATTGGTCTTGACCAAATGTTAATGCACAACCTAGTTACTGAATAACAAATTTTTGAAAGAATTCAATTATTTTTGAGTCACTACACACAAACGTGTACACATATACACACGCAGGGACTGAAAGAAGTTATACAGAAATAACATTTTTGTGGTAGAATTTAGGTTTTACCTAAATCCTCTAATTTTCTTTGTCATAGTAAAATTATCTTTGTAATATAAGCCATAGACCTAAGTCCTGCCATACTTGCTATATAATTTGGGCAAGTTACTTAAGCTTTCTTAGCTTCATTTAAAAAAATTGAGATCATAATTCTGTTCTCACCTGTTTGATATGATTAAATGACATATTTTATTTGAAAGTACCCAGTACACTCTAAAGCATGATACAAAAATAAATTATTGTTACAATGACATTAACATATACATATTTTCTTCTCAAATGCCATTTCCTGAGAGAGCGATCTTTCCAGATGTCC
>NW_005871182.1:3542576-3571866 GCF_000147115.1 Myotis lucifugus | reverse complement strand
CCAGGTTATAAAGGGTCTCGGTCGTCTATCTAAGGAATTCGGATATTTTTCCACAAGTAACAGGGACTCATTGGTGGGTTCTATGTACAGGGTGACATAATGAGAATTGTTTCCAAAAGGAAACCAGATGTAATACAGAATGTAGGTTAGAAGGGAGCCAAAAGACAAAAGCGGGAGGGCAGCTATAATTTTGGAAGCAAAGGTTTTCACGGGTTAAACTGAAGCAGAGATGATGAATAGAGAAGGGAGAGGGGCAGTGGGATGGAGGCAGAAACAACTTGATCAGGTACTGAGATGTCACAAATAAAGACGAAGGAGAGACAGTTTCCTTGCCTGGGTCCATGAAGGTGCCGGTGGCTGTAAATGGCAGGTCGGCCCAGCAACTGACAGAGGAGGGATGGCTGAGATCCTGGCTTTAGGGAAGAAAGGACACGCAGAAGAGCCAGCGGGGGCCCTGCTGAAGATCTCTTCTTCAAAGAGAAATGGTATTTCCCTCCAGACCGTGGCTTAGAAGCTGCGAGCAGTAAGTTTTGTGGCAGTGGGAAAAAGGCTTATCTTCCAACAATAACTCCATGCAGGGATCAATAGGACATGACCTGAGATAAGGTCAAATGTTAGCTGGACCATTTGCCAGAGAGAAACAACATGCAGTGCTGCAGGAGCGAAGCAGCAAGAGGCGGCATTGATACGCTCAGTAGGAGGACCGTGGAGAAGTTAGAACTTGTCTATTTTCTCTGACAGCAGGGATCCTGGAAGCAGTTACCCGCTACAATACTTTCCTTTGTGGGACACTGGAGCAGACTACGTGCTGTAATTGTGTAGGCATTCGCCTTGACAATGGAGCCGACAAGCCTGTCAGCCCACTAGACGGTGAGGGTGTTAACCCTGGCTTGCTTCCCGCCAGTAATAATAAGTCATGCCAGTGCTCCAGGAGGCTCCTTTTAAGTATTTAATATCAACAAGAATCATACATATCAGTGCAAAACACTGAGCATTCTAATGGAATGTTCTAGCTAATAGTTTTGCCATGTGATTGAGTCACAGAGAAATAAAATAAGTCTTGAAAGGAAAAGCTGGCATTTGGAGAGTCTATGAAATCCTCTGTTTCAGGTTATTGAGGGCACATGTTGAAAATACAAAATCCAAGGTCCCAGTTTACCTACTGAATTAAGATCTAAAGCAGGGTTTCTGTCTTGGCCCTATTTACATTTGGGGCTGGACAGCTCCTTGTTGTGGAACTGAACTGCCCTGTGTTATATAGGATGTTTAGCAGCATCTCTAGCCTGTACACACTAGATACTAGGAAGCAGTGCGCATGTGTGCGCACGCATGCACACACACACACACACACACACACACACACAAGCAGTTGTAACAATCAAAATGTCTTCAGACATTACCAAATGTTCCCTCTGGGGTAAAATCACCCTGTTGAGAACCACAGGCCTGGGAATCCCCTCCCTCCTTCATAATGGAAGTGTGGAATGGCACAGACTCAGTCATGAGTGGGGCACACTCCCAGCACTCTCCAGGACCACTTCCTTTAGTTTTTCGCTTTCTCTCTAATAAATTAATGTGGGGGAGCAGGGCAGAGGAAGGAACGTGTGTGTGTGTGTGTTGTGGGGCAGGGGTTCTCTCCCCTCTGCCTTGCATATGTTTATCTGTTTGTATAATCCCTGAATGTCACCCAGTGTCATCTACATGAGTTGGCATATAAGTGATGCACTTGTTGTATGGCTAAGGAGAGGGCATACACTGAGAAAAAGAATGAATGAATAAATTTTGCCCCCAAATCATGTACACAAAACTGCTATGCACTGAGGATTCAGAAATGAATAAAACACATCTCCTGGTCTCTAGTTTTACAAGGACAGATGAATGTTAACGTACAATAATGTGTTGCTTCTGGCAAAAAAAAAATCAACAGATAATGTCAAACCTTACTTGTGACTATTAAATTGATCTGATTAAAAGATACTGGGTTCAGATATTTGAGCAACCAGGCTACTGCTGTTCAACTCTCAGATTAGGTGATCTCTCTCTCTCTCTCTCTCTCTCTCTCTCTCTCTCTCTCTCCCTCTCCCCTCTCCCTCTCTCTCTCCCTCTCCCTCTCCCCTCTCCCTCTCCCTCCGCTCCCCCTCCCTCTCCTTCTCCCTCTCCCTCTCCCTCTCCCTCTCCCTCTCCCTCTCCCTCCGCTCCCCCTCCCTCTCCTTCTCCCTCTCCCTCTCCCTCTCCCTCTGTAAGTAGATGTACCTTCCCTGGACATAATCAAGTGGGGATAACCTTGATAATTGTCCCATTTAGAAGGAAGAGAGGGAGGGGATGAAGCCTAGTGAAGGCTGTAGCTGAGATAAAGGACAGGCACTGGAACTTTGCTTGTTTATGCATCTATGTGGGGCTTTGATCAACTGTCAAACTAATTGAAGCTGATTAATGGGTTTTTATTTGTTTTTAGTTTATTGAGTATATAAAACAATTTTAAGCCATTGATTAGGAATTATCACCATGCATAGTCTTGTTAATGATCTTTAAAAGCATGTATATATAGTTTATCAATATAAATAACTTGCATTAAGAATTTATTTTGTTAGATACAACCGATCAACTATTTATTGAGTGCTTAAAGTGACTGGGAGTAGTTATTGTGGTGGCTGCAGGAAGACATAAGACATGATGTCTGATAATAACACTTTATAAGTTAGTTGAGAAGATAGGAAATACACACATATAAAAGACAATTAAATTTTAAGGCGTTATATGCAAAAGGCCAAATGATCTACTGTAGAAAAACAGAGGCAAGAAAGATTTTAATTCCGGATGGTTGGTGATGACTTACCCAGAATATGGGGGATAAAAGGAGCTGTAAAAGATTCCTGGAATTCCTCTCATGTGGTAAGAAGGAGATAAAAACTCATCCATTGGGGAGACGGCATAGATAAAACCATGATTTCAAAATTGGACACAATGCCTACCTAAAACAGACTATAGTACCTGAGCTGGGGTATAAGTTGAACTGTCAGAAAGGGGCATTGCAGGCAGACTTGCCTGTCAGGCTTTGATGTATCGGGAGATATTGACAGTTTTTGATCATAGTCGCAGACTGAGGACAGTCATGTTTTAGAAAATAAATCTGTTGGCAGTGAAAATGGAGCACCTGATGGTGGTGATGTAAATATAACAAGCAAACAAAACTAAGTGCAATTTAAAAATGAAATCGATGGGTCTTAGAAACTGATGAAATAGTTTTAAAAAAGAGGGGGGATAAATATGGGTAGAAACTTGAGGTTTCAGACTGGGAGATTAAGGATATTGCTATCAGAAACCAAGGGAGGTCATCATGCTTAGTGAGATAAATCTGAGAGCGAAATGAGTTACTCAGCTTTAAAAATACTGAGTTATCAGTTATAGTATGTCTGATAATATTACATGGCAGATATTTTGGTGAATGGTGTTTAAAAGAGAATTCAATACTAAATATATAGTTCAGGGACTCATTCATATTGGATGACTGATAAAATAATAAAAAATGTTATTATAGAAGATAAGATTACTCAAAAAGGGCTAAGGATAGAACTTCAGGTATTGCCAGATCTGGAAGCATGAAAAAATATATAAAGCAGTTAAAGAATTAAAGATAGGAAGAGAGTTAGACAGCACAGCATTATAGAATGCAAGGGACTAGACAACTTCAAGGGACAGGAAGTGATTAAGAATGTTAAATGCTGCACAGACAGTAGGAAAAATACCTTGGAAAGCTCTTAGCACTTCTTTCTCATAAAGTACTTCAAGAACAGAGGCGGGGAAAAGGCTATGAATTACATGTGAATGGATTTATTAGTTAAAATAATCATGTGTCAATATTTTTAAATGAAGGAAGGCAATACTGCTACTACTAATAGAGATATTCTCACTCCCTTTACCTTTGTATTAAACATGAAAGAGTCAGAATTGTAGCAGGAACCAGAAGGAGCCAACAAGAAAAAGAAAAAAAGATTATTGTTTCCTTTATGAAATGTTTTTTATTCTAGTGATGTCTCTTTAAAAATAAAAATCAACGAATAAATGTCCATTTAAATTGATCTTCAGCTGGACTATACTACTGGTCTTCATATAAATTAGTGTTTCTTAGATTTAACTGTCCCTCTGGGATAAGACTGAGAAGCAGTATAATATTTTGTGAAGAGTGTCAAATAGCTTAGCTGTACAGAAATTCTTTCTCCGTTCTTTTTATTTTTGGTAGGATGGACAATGGAGGCTGCTATACATAATCTGAAAAGTAATAATACTAATTTGAGGCTGTGATAAAGCATATGTCTTTAGTTACATGTTGTTACTGGAATTTAAAGACTACTTTCTTTTATAGAACAATTTTAGTTTTTATTTTGTTGGTGTATTTGTTTTTTCTTATTAAAAAATTTTAATGTTGATGCTATTGCAGATACCCCCCATTAACTCCCCCTCTGCACACTTCCCCCACCGTCTCCCCCTCTCTTGGCCTTCAGCACATTATTGTCCATGTCCATGGGCCATGCATATATGTTCAATAGCTAATCCCTTCACCTTCTTTATCCATTAATCCACTCCTGTCCCCTCTGGCACCCATCAGTCTGTTCCATGTATCCATACTTCTGGTTTTATTTTGTTCATCAGTTTATTTTGTTCATTAGATTCCACACATTCCTGAGGTCATGTGGCATTTGTCTTTCTCAGACTGGCTTATTTCATTTAGCATAATACTCTCCAGTTCCAACCATGCTTTCGCAAAGGGTAAAAGATCCTTCTTTTTTACAGCCGCATAGTATTCCATTGTGTAGATGTACCACAGCTTTTTTATCCACTCATCTACTGATGGGCACTTGGGCTGTTTCTAGATCTTAGCTATTGTAAATTCTGCTGCTATGAACATAGGGGTGCATATATTCTTTCTGATTGGTTTCAGGACTTTTTGGATGTATTCCCAGAAGTGGGATCACTGGCTCAAAAGGCAGTTCCTTTTTTTTGAGGAAACACCATACTGTTTTCCACAGTGTCTGCACCAATCTGCATTCCCACCTACACTGCACTAGAGTTCCCTCAATGAAAGTTTCTTCTGTTCGCTGCCCTAAGTCTGCCTCTAATTCACTACACCTATTAAATTATTTTCCTCCTCTGTGATGAGGGAATATTAACACCAACCCTTGTTACTCCCAGTCCTGTGAGGATCAAATGAGACAAAGATGTCAGTATTTGGTTATCTATGAAATGTCACATGTGTTGTTATTATGAACTATTTCTCGACTGTAAGCGTCAGGGAGGCAGAGAGGTCCTATTTTGTTCCTATGGAGCAATAGTACTTACCATAGTGTCTGACATAAACTAATAAATCAATAACTATTTTTCAATTTAATTATTCCCTGAGAAGTATAATCATAGAAAGGGTTGTGTATAAAAGTATCAATAAAATACATATGGAACAAGATAAAAGATTGTGAAAACAGAGGCTGGCGCAGCACTCACAAGCATGCTGATCTAGTCCTGTCTTTATGAGACTGTGTGAACCAGCGGACATCTGTCCTGTCTGCTGAAAGCTTTCCAGAGAAGGAGATAGCACGGTTTCCGCTGTGCTTTTCATTTCATGTCTAACAGCCTTTCCAGCCTTTATCCCAAACTACAGACTGTGTATTAGTAAACCTGGAAATATAGCCAAAGGATCACATCCACAGAATAGAGTTCATAAAAATTCAACAAAAGGCAGGGATGAGAGACAGAAAATAGACCAAATGTGAAAATAGGGTGGTAATGCCAAACAACGTGGAAGCAAAGAATTGCAAAGCAAAGTTTGCAGGGAAAAGTCTATTTTCACTGGAGTTCATGGACACACTTTACTGAGATACCCGAAGGATGTTCAAATAAATCTGACTTCAGAATAGAAGTAATACTCTGTAGTATTTAAATTATTTCACTAGAGCTCCTAACATAGTTACATTTATGAACGGAGATGGGTGGGTGAATGGCCAGCTGTGAAAAGGGAGAAGGGATAGTCTAGCTAATAAAACAAAAATGCAAAACACAGTAACATGATGGAAGACCTGTTTCCCTTCCCACCCAGCTCTCAAACATCCTCAAATAAATGTCATAGTGATGCCATTTTCAGTGGCTTATAGCTCAATATTGCTTTCAGCTGATTATCAAATAATGACTTCTTTGACATTAATTAATAACTTATTACCTGATAATATATTTTTATTTGACCCTCATTCCCACCAGATAGGCAATACTGTGCCTATTAAAAGCAGAAATGGTGGTATGATGGGCAGTGGAATTAATTAGGAAGAGGGCACAGCTAAAGAAGTGCTGGGTAGGATGCCTCATTCCCAACATAAATCATAGCCAGGCCTTTTCTCACCTCTCACATCAGCCAGTGTTCTCTTGGAAAAATACCAAAGGATGCCCTATGGTATCATTCACACCCTCTGGGGGGCCACTGGTAGAATAAAGACTCAAATTGGGTCAGTCACAAGGGTAAAATATGCTGAGACAGACAACAAGTCAATGGGAATTTTGATTTTAAAAGGTCAGGGAATGCATGTGGGATGCCCAGAGATGTTCATTTCAGGGACTTTCTGAAGAACTAGCAGGCCTTCAGAAAAGCTAGGAAACTGCTTCTGGGTTTAGTAATTTAAATTTAATCATAAATTTATGGGGGATTATGTGGAAGACTAAGAGAAATAATCTAAGTCTGAAGTTTAAGCATCTTACACTTTATTTTCTGTAACAATGTTAAATTGAATTCAAAGTGTACTTAGTGATTGTGTTCATGTACTTGATGTGATGAGTAGTACAAGAATGAGTACATCATATTTCCTTCCCTCCCAAACTAGGCAACAGGGGTATAATTCAAGGGGCATCAGGTAAAAGTCTTAAGTGAAGTCCAATAAAGTCAGGTAATTCCAAGGAACGAGACTACATCAAATCAATAAATCAGAAGTTTTCCCAGGACAAATGATGGTTGACATAGATTTTGTAAATGGATAAAATTTTTATACATTTAGGAGAGTGGTAGGGGCATTATCTCTATCATTTGCTGAGGACAGAATAAATGCTCACAAAATGTACACCAAATGAATTAACCCACTTTAAAAAAATCTGAGAAACAGAGCTGGTATAAGGGTACAATCTTTTAGCTATAGATAAGAATCTAATTTAAAAAACAACCATGGTAACTATAGTTGATAACACTGTATTATATAATTAAAATTCGCTAAGAAGGTAGATTTCAAACATTTTCAAAGCCAAGCAAAAACAATTTATAACTAAAATTGTAATTTAAAACCTTCCTACATAGAAAATTTTGGTGCCAAATAGGTTGACTGGTGAATTCAATTAAAAATTTAAGGAAATAATAAAGATCAATTCTATGGAAACTCAAAAAATTGAGAATGGAACTATGAGGTCAGCATTGGTGATTGGTTTGATTCACAAAGCAATACACTGTTGAGTAAAATAAAGCAGTAGAAATGGTTAAGCAGAATGGTGGATTAGGGGGTGAGTGGAGAACAAATCAACTATAAGCATTTGGAGGAATAGAGAGTATAGAGGTCAGGATGAGAATGAGGAGAGGAAAGTGATGGAATATGAGGTGAAATCCTGGGGGTCAGAAAGAATAATTTAAAATTTTAAGATTTTAGAACAGTTCTCAATGATAATATAGTCCAAATCCTGATTACTAATCTGATGTATGTAAATATCAGGGTAATTTATGAAGTCATCTAAAATACTGATGGAACAAAGTGAAAAAATTAGTGTGCCAGTGCTAAATTAGAGTGGACTAGGGAAGGCTATTCCCAGGTGTGTCCAAAGATGACAACAAAGATGGGAAGAGCAGTCTGTTTCTGGGTCATATCTGTAATTTACCAAGTAATTACTGCATGCCAGCCATTATTTTTGTCACATACCTTCATTATGGCATTTTACCTTCACTATGGAGTTGTTAAATAGGTATTAACCTCAGTTTATTAGCTACCAAGATTAATATATTACCCAAGATCGCCCATCTACACAGTGACGGAGACAGAACATAAACAGATGTCTGTTACTTAAAAGCCCATATTCTACCTAAGGTCACAAAAGAATCTGTGGGAAAACTGTAAAATTCTGGCACAGAACATTTATTTCTACTGCTTTAGGTTGAGTGTAATTATTTGTCTATGAACCCATAAACTTAATACATATACCTCCTTAGTCCATCTAATTTTACTTCTAGGCTGTAGCTACAGAAAGTCAAATATTTTAAGGCATTGTAAAAATCATTACCTCTGATTACTTACACTAAACTAATAAAATAATTAAAAATAATTTTTTAATATTTATACTATAAAATATAATTCGTAAATTTTTAAACTTTTATAATATTCAAATTACATGCAAATAAAACATTGCTAAGATGATCAGTAGTGATTGAAAGTATAGTATTGATACATGTGATGATAATATATTGATGAACATGAATCCTTTATTACTCCATTAATCATTAATGAGTAGCCACCATTTTATTAGATTGCTTTATTTTAGACTAAAGATTGATGATATATGATAATGTGAGCTAGAATTTTGAGTAATTTCAATAAACAAGTAAGTTACTAAACACTATTTTATTTGGGCTAAAGAAATCACCTCTCCTTTAAGATGATGTTCCTCCAGTTTGCCACTAATGAAGAATTAACAAGGAACCAACAGGATGAAGCTGAAAGACATTTTCCCAGGTTTATGGACTCAAGGCCAGCATGTAATGGGCTCTGGATCTCTCTACCTAGTATGGCTTAGTTCATGGGAGGATTTACAGGCAGGGTCAGCAGATACATGAATCCCTTCCCTCACCCCCAACACCACTACCACCTACAACCTTTAAAAAGACCTGACACAGCCAGAGCACACCTGGATACACCTTGGGGTTAAACTACAGGACTGGGACCCAGCCCTGACCAGTCTCCATTTTCATAGGACAAAAGTGAGAGCAGGCTTTTAAGAGGAGGATAAATAATCTGAACTTCAGTTCCTAAAACACTCCTTCTGCTCAAGGAAGTGCTGGAAAATGCTAACTGCCCAGAGGCTGCAGAAAAAAAATCAGCTTCCCACATGAAGATCTCTGGCTACCTGGGCTCCTGATGACTTTCACACGTGTTTCCCCTATCACATGACTCAGGCCAGCTCGCTGCTCCCTGACCCCACCACAGTTCTGTCAGCACACCCTTGTGCACAGGCTGCTGCTCCCCACCTCCTCTTCTGCAATCTCCTCACCCACCCTGGAATGTCATCGCCTCCTCTTTCATCTTCCATCCATTCATGACCTCAACCCTGATCTTCTTCCATCCATTATGACCAGGACCCAGCCTCTTCTCAAACCCTTCCTTAAGACTTCAGGTCAAATTAACCACTGTTCCTCTAATTTGTAAAGTGTGAATCTTGAAAGGGTCTTTCAAATGTAAATGTCATCTGGTCCCTTCTTGTCCTTGAAGAGTCATTAAAGAGCAGGAATCTCTGGGGAAAGCCAGGAAATTGTTTCCTGAAGGCAGGAGAGGGAACATGGAGAGATTTGAGCTGATAAATAGATAGCTTGAAATCACGTCCATGTTTATGCTTTGTAAAGACTGCCAATGCTGAAAGAGGCAGTCTAAAATTATTAATAGAAAAAAAGACAAATCCCAAATGTTTCCTTTTCCCAGCATTGTATCTAGCTAAAAATGATTGTGAGAAGTGCTGTCAGCAATACGGTGCTGTCAGTCCTATTATTTTTCTGAGATGACAGCTCTATAACTCACATTTTCCTGAAGTGGATTAATTCATTCTATGTGCATTTTGTGAGCACTTATTCTGCTCTCCGCACAGTAGAATCACACAATGTAAGAGCTGGAAGGGGCCTTGGGAATCATCTCACGCCCCCTCCCCCTATTATTTTTCTGTAAAAAATCACAGTGGGGGTGTGACAAGTAAAATAGTTGCACAGCTTCTCATTTGCTGCCTTGTAATAGGTGAAAAAATAAACGTGTTGATACTTATATTCTGGGGTAGACCACAGCCTGCAGACATTTCTAACGTGTGGGGGCTAGTTGGACTTGAACATTCTTAACAGTTACTAACTCCTTAACCCAGCTCATCCTCCTCAGGAGAAACCACTGGATCATGACGCAGAAGGCTGGGCCACACCTGGTCACACCTGGCTACATGTAGAAATCTGGCAATTTAATACACGGGATCTGTCTGAGCTCAAGTTTTTCAGCTGCAGAATGGAGAAAAATAATACTTGTCCCCACAAGTTAAAGGGTGCCTTATTGTACAATATGTCTAATTAAGTGATGAACTGAGAAAATATCAGAATACCTCTTAGCCTTTGTAAATGCTAATTGATTGCTATAGGGAAATTTTTGTCACTGTTAGGAAAGGGCAATTTAAATTGCCTTCTGAGAAAATCCTTTCTGATTTTTCTATGTAGTCTACTTTGGTTTTGACAATAGATTGAGGAGACTTTAGGGATGTGACAAATAAGTTGTTTTTTTTTTTCATTTTAGACCACTATCATTTTTATATTTCTCTGTTTGGGAAAGTAAATAAAATGTCTTTATTCCTGAGTTAATTGACCAGAAAGATGAAACAACTGTTCCTGAAACTGATGGTCATGCCCTTAGAAAACTAAAAAGACCTGAGGCAATTAGTTAAATGAGGGGGAAAAACAAATGTTCAAAATAGGATATTAAAGAAAAAAAGCAATAAAAATCTTTTATAAGGGAAGAAACTTAACAGGAAGGAAGGTATGCTATTTTTGTTATAAATAAGAGAACTATACTCTTGATTCTTTTTTCTTTTAGCTCACTGAAAGATGGAGTGATTTGCTGTGGTTTCTGAATCAATCTGGTCTTGATTTGTTGATGACATTTTAAAAGAGACTTTGGAAATGCACACAATCAATGGTTTTGTTATTGGCGGGGTGTCCTCTGTCCTATTACTGATGGAAGTGGAGCTCTTCAGGAGCCCGAGGAATGAAAATTTCCCGAGGCCCCCACGGGAGGATGAGGTATCATGGAAAGCTTTATTTCTGTGGAATTAAACCCCTGGTTTCCAAGGTCCCATCTCCCTCCATCCCGTCATGGAAAAGGCCCCACTTTGTCTTCAGTGGGGCTAAGAGCAATGCCGTGCCCAGAGGAGTTTCCATTCCATTAGTCCAGCACCTGGTTCGCTTAACTTGTGTTCTCAGCTGTAGTCATTGTGTGTGGGGTCCGCATAGCCCTAGGCCATGTGGCTTCTAGGACCACATGGCAGGTTAGTGCGAGTCACAGAGCAAGTGAGTGCAAGGAAGCAGGAGTGAAGCAAGAGGAAAGACAGAGAGAACTCCTTTGTCTCTGGATTATAACCAGGAGTTTAACCAATGAACAGTTTCACATACTTGCAGTGACTCCACCCTCCTGGCCAATGATCTTTGTTCCCCAGGGCAGACTGACAAGCAAACACCTTCCCTACATCATCTTAACTTCACTGCACATGTGTTCATCTTCCCCTTTGTTGGATCCCTTTCCCCAGTGATTTCTAGGGAAGGGGCCAGTGGTTCCCTGTGGAGCATGAAGCTGTCCAGATAACCATGTTTATAATGTCTAGCCTTCCCTTTGCTCTCTTCCTATATTATTATTAGCTAGCTAGTTATGATGGTAACAGTTTCCGTCTTTACCTCCCTAGTTAATACTGATGTGCCCCTGTAGGAAATAAATTCCTATGGAAACAGAGTTTCTCTGCTGAGTCAGCATCAAGGCCCTTCCTATGTGGTTCTGGACCTCCCTTTATCATAGCAGTAATCACAATGGAAATATTGCATTGATCTCTTTGTAAATCTCCTGTGTCATGAAAGCCCTGAGAGTAGGGTATTAAATGTGATGAAACAGAGATCCCAAATCAGTTGATCACTACAGCCTAGCTCATGGCTTATCTAGTGAGACAAAGGGTTTGCCTAGTTGCCTTATTCTTCCCTTTTTATGTTTCCCCACAAAAATCTCAATCAACCCCATATATTCCTCCATTCCTTTCCATATACCTATCTCTCTGTTGTTCCAAAGCCTAAAGATAGAGCTAATTCTCACAAGAGATGGTGACTCTTAACTTTAACCATGACCATATAGAAGGGAAGAAGATGAGTGTCTCCTTTTCTGGTACATCAAAATTCTCTAAAAGTAGACACTGAAAAGTAGCAGTTGAAATTATGTATCGAGTATTAATTATTTAGCCAAATTTTTCCATTAGCATTTGATTGAGGACTTTCATGCTTTGAGTAAATATATTCTCTAGGAAAACATAGCATCATGGAAAAAAAACAATCCTTATATGAAAAATAGATTTTGACCTTCAGTCTTTACCTTCTTAATATATTTTTAGAGTATTTTGCTTGCATGGCTCTTTTGTAATTGTCCATTACCTAAAGAGTCAA
Source organism: Myotis lucifugus (assembly GCF_000147115.1). Taxonomy (NCBI): domain Eukaryota; kingdom Metazoa; phylum Chordata; class Mammalia; order Chiroptera; family Vespertilionidae; genus Myotis; species Myotis lucifugus. Next base: position 3,559,421 of record NW_005871182.1, on the reverse strand, counting down.
AAAAGAAAGATTGCAGTCTTGGGAATGTATAAAGAAGGGATTAAATTTGCATAATTAGAAAGCATCGCGTAGCTTTCCCATCAGACTATATCAAAACTCTCATTTTCCTGTCATTTTTTGCCAAGCCAGCACACTGTTACTATGCCTACCTATTGTCACCTGACTAAGTCTTGTGCTATTATCTACATCATCAAAGAGAATTCAATTGTTGCTGTTGATGGAGCATGTCATTCCTTGCTCCTTATGCTGAGTGCACACAGTGACATATTTAACTAGGGAAACACCATTATGTTTGCCAAAAAGCCCTCCAGCAATGATAATGTTAGGTTAGGGGAGATGAATAGAAAGCCTAGGAACAGTCAATCACTTAGTGAACTCTTAAGTATATTTACCTAAAAGAAATGTCAATCCAAAAGGTAGATATAATGAATATAGCACATGCACACATGGGATAGAATAAATAATAGATACAAATGCTCAGTGACAACATATGGATTCAGAGTTCTATGAAAGTTGCTGGCATGTTAAAATTAAAGTCCATGTTGCAGTATTTCCCTTGTGAAGAAATGATAAATGTGAGGTATTAGAAAACATTTCTTTTCCATTTTATATTCTGAAATAAGAAGGAATGGCTTGGTTTCACCATTGTATTAAGCAATAAAGAGAGTTCAAAATGGTTCAAATGTGGAGATAAGCCCTTCAAAGATAGGTGAGCTGTCAAATTGTCTTTGTTTTCCTGAAGATTGTGAACATATCATATTGGAGATTGTGAACATATCAAGTATTTTAAGAAAACCAATAAAAAATAACATTATTTACTAGTAGGGGAAAAGGGAGCTGGGGACGGCACTTAGTTGAAAAAAACAAGACACAACTAAATGTGGATAAAATGCCTTGTACTGCTGTTCCCATGACACCTTATCCACACTCCATCCAGCTTCAATACCACCAATCCACATGCCCTTCTAGTTCACAGACACTGTTGTCTACTTTTTCTCCTTGAGACATACAACCTTACAAAGCCTGACAAAATTATTTAATTTTTCTGTGCCTACATCAAAATATCCCTAAAGGAGGTGATCTCCCTCACCTGGATAGATTATGAGAAGAGAGTATTTTTGACCTACATCGCTAATGAGAGGGAAAGTGTTCATGAGAACAAGACAATAACTTTTAAAACTTTCTCTTCCCTGTAGTTGAAGGCATATTCATTTTAAATTAATGAACTTTTAAAAATAAGCTGTTTCCTTTGATGTCTAAGTCAGAGGAAAACTCATGTGCTCCTACCTGCATCATGTACATGAGAGGTTTTCTTTGGAATTGATCAGCGCAGAACCAGCTTGCTATGGCTAGCTAACTCATACTCTATATAAAGAAGTGTCCAGGAATAATAATAGGAATTATTACAGTTATGATTGAGCAAATACCTCCATGTTCCAGGTATTGTACTCTGTAATCACTTTTGCCTGAGTGGGATTATCCTACTCTTCTTCCCATATAAGTCAATTATTAATTATACCCAATTTCCACTAATCCATCTCTTACAGGTCTTGGCTTTTTATTCTCATACATTTGGATTCATTCCCTTCCTATTTATTATAACTGTCTCTTGTGATGAATGACAAGGGTAATCTATTCCAGCGGAAAATTTTACTAATGGTTGATGGTTCCTTTTTTTTTTTTTATCTGCACATCACTATGGCCCTTCTGTTAATTCTCTAGCAAGTGTTTTCTGATAGAGAGAAATGATTATATCTGGGATGAGATGCCTATCAGACAGTTGTTGTTTGTAATGGGCTGGAGCCCTTTATCCTTAATCAAGAAGAAATAGGAGGGAGGCAATGGGTTTTGCTGAGTCTGTTTGTAAGGGATATACTTTGCCTCAGATTCTGGACACAAAACTATTGGAAATGGGAATTACATGAATTGCTCTGAATTTTTTCTGCTGGAAGAAGAGAAAGTTTGGGAACACATACTTCCCTCCCCTGTTTGCTGCATTTTTCTTTTTTTTTATTTTAATATTTTTTTAAAATATATTTTATTGATTTCCCACAGACAGGAAGGGAGAGGGATAGAGAGTCAGAAACATCGATGAGAGAGAAACATCGATCAGCTGCCTCCTGCACACCTCCTACTGGGGATGTGCCCACAACCAAGGCACATGCCCCTGACCGGAACCGAACCCGGGACCCTTGAGTCCGCAGGCTGACGCTCTATCCACTGAGCCAAACCGGTCAGGCGTTTGCTGCATTTTTCACTCCTCCCAGCTGTCCCCAGAAATGTTGCTTGATGCTACACAAATATTTTACTAATTCCGGGAGGCAACATGGCAGGTGAAGAAACAGGAATTATAGGACACAGATTTAGGTTTAAATCCCAGGTCAATCCCTGCCAGCTTTGTGACATTGACAGTTTATTAACCTCTCTAAGCACCCCATTTCTCATCTATAAAAAGGAGATTTTAATACATACTTTGCAAGGGGATCATGAAAATATAATGAAATGACATAAGTGAAGTACATAATATAGTTTTCAGACCATAAAAGATGCTCAAAATATGTTTAGTTCCCTGTTCTCACTCAATCATTTTATAGGTGCTGCTTATGTTTTTTATGCTTTGTTGTCGTGCAACCCAAGAATATCACAGAGTACCTTCAGTGCTCTCACTGGGCTAGGCTAGATTAATTTTGCTGATTATACACCTGGAATTCTTTTCATACTATGTACAGTTTAGAGTGTGCTGATAGCATGCTGTTAATGTTAGGTCATAACTTTAAACTACTGAGAGAGAGTTCATGGATGTGAAAGGTGACTCTTGGCAGGACAATGGCAAAGCTATTTGGGGGCTCAAAGACTCTGGCAGCTCCCTGAAAGGCAGCAGGTGAAGGCCTAATTCATCCATGCTTTGAGTCAGCTCTGGCAATGAACACCAATGGAAAAGGACAGATACCATTGAGAAAAACTATCTACTAAATGTTATCCTTGTGCTTCTAAACACAGAAGGACTAAGTTTGCTAGGTAGAGGTGTGGGGAGATGCTACCTTAAGTTTATGAGATGGTGTGACAATCTGCTGCTCTCAGCCTAGTAAGAGTGTGATTTCTCTTCCTTAAACAACTCCTGAGAATTTTCTGCTCTACCCTGCAGGTAGAAGAATTAGATGCAAGCTGAGTCATTTTGATTATAATGTAGAAAATTCAAGATTCAATTGTTGGTTGGAGTGCTTGTTTAAATGGCAGCTGATGCTAAATGGAACTGCTCTAAGTGTCCAGAATGCACATCCTACATCACCTAATGCTTCCTCTATCCTTCTCCCTCCTTCCCCAACTCTTTTCATCTCCCTTACTTTCCCCCCTTTCCTTAAAACATGAGGGACAATTATTGGGTGGATGTCTGTAACTAGGCAACAGTTCACACCACTTACCACCACCACCACTACCACCATTTCAATAGCATGGCTACAGCCTAAGTTCTCCCCACTTGCCCTTTTATGCCTTCATTTTTCTCTCATAAAGAGGGAGAATCAATGAGATAAGAAGTTTATTGACCTAAGAGGAATATGTCCTGACCCCTACTCTCCAAGTGATTCCCAGAGAGACAGTAAGATTCCAGGAAGAGATGTTGCTTGATGCATCTTGACAGACCAGGCCATAGATAACCTCACAGGTTTCAGAGTGTGATGAAGACTTTGAGGGGCCCTCATGACACCTACCTCTACTGTTCATGCCCTCTAATCCTCTTCCTTTGAGTGAGGGCAGGAACTGTGACTTGCTTTTGACCAATTGAATAGAACAAAGGTGATGGACCATCACTCTTGTGATAATATAAGATTGAAACACATCTTTTCCTTGCTGCCTTTGGGGAAGCAAGAGGCCATGTTGGGAAGACCAGATAACAGTCAGCAAAACTGTTCAACACCCACAAGGAAATCAATGCTCTCCTCAACCATATGAACTTAGAACTTACACCTGAGCCTCAAATGAAGTTGCAACCCTAGCTGACACTTTGATGGCAACCTCATGAGACTTTTAATCAGAGGGCCCAAGGAAGCTGCATAAGACTCCTGGTCTACAAAAGTGTGACATAGTAAGCAGGGATTGTGGCAATGTTATTATGCAGCACTAGATAACAGAGAGAACACAAATGGAAAGAGGGAAACAAACCCGAGAAACAGGTAGAAAGGGATAGGTAGAAGGAACTCTTCAGCTGCAACTGATTATTGAGAAGTAGGTAGAACAAAAGAAATTTTCACAGATTGTCATCCTTGGAAAGCAGACTCAGAAATGGACTTTTATTAGGCAGTGATCTTGAGATCAACACCTGTGGAAGGGAGGTGGAAGAACTGGCTAGGACAGAGGGAAAAGTGGAGTTGTTATACAAAACCTATAAAGGCATCAGCCAACCCCATAAACTCCAGAACTAGCAAGACCTTTCAAAGATACCATGCACTGAACAAGAATGGCGGAGTCTTGATATTGCCACAGTGAACTGTCACTGAATGTATGCAGGCCCAGGAAAATCAGGACCTTGGGTAATGTGGCATCAATTGAAAGCTTTCTTCTGACAGTAGTCTTGGCAACTGGGGATATCTGCCCTTCTTTGTCTCTTTTGTTTTGAAATACATATTTTTTATTGATTTCAGAAGGGAAGGGAGAGAGAGAGAAATAGAAAAATCAGTGATGAGAGAGAATCATTGATTGGCTGCCTCCTTCATGCCCCACATCAAGGATTGAGCCCACAAACGGGTATGTGCCCTGACCAAGAATCAAACTGTGATCTTCTGGTTCATAGATAGATGCTCAACCACTGAGCAACACTGGCCTGGCTAACTGCCCTTCTTTGAAAAGGGATCTGGACCTGGCATCACCATGTCCATTACAGATATGCACCTGAATGAACTTATGACTGAAGCACAAGTTTTATACCACCTTACCTGGGCAACATAGGCTCCCTCTAACACTGACACTGCCTTGCCAATGGGATGATCTCAAATGATTATCATTAATGATTAACACCCTGTCACCAAGTCGGAATAGAAAAATCAATATCTAAACCAAGTTGTTATAGAAAAGTTATTATATTCCCTGCATGCCTGACTGAGCTCATGGACTGAGGCTCCACAGCTGTTGCAGTAGCTATTTTATTCACACCAGGAGCACAAAAGATGGCGGTATCAGTTCCCAGTAGAGGAACTGAGAGAGAGTTCATGTGTGAGAAGGAACTGGTGGCACTCTCATAAAGAGAGATTGAAGAAAACCAAATGAAGATACTAGTACAAATGTGCAGGCAGGGTTAAGGTTAAGGGGACACGTGAGGGACATATAGTATCCTGGGGCCAACAAGAACATAATGTCACTACCTTTCTTAGGCTGGTAAAGTCAGGGTGAGAAAGTCATAACTGTAACTCAAACAAAAAAAGGATTATTACAGTACAGGAGTTGTGGCTTTAGACAGAAGAGTAGACAGTGCCCCCAATAAAAACCCAAAACAAAAAACACCTATATCTTTCCCCTCCCAAACTCACATATCCTGCCAATACCTCCCATTGGCCAAAACCAACAAGAAGTCAGAGGCAAGTAGCCCAGGTCATGCATCCCAAAGTTGCTAATCTCCCAGGTCACTGAGCGTCATGAGCGGATCTGAAGAGGCAAAGTGGAGAACGAGCACCATGAGGTAGAAATTGAAGGAGAACATCTTAAGCTAAGGAAATAAGATGAATAAAGGCAGAGAAATGGGAATTGCCAGAACCCTTTCAAACAACAGTCAGTAGTCTGATGCATTTGGCGTCTGAGCACCTTGAGATACAGCAGACTTGGTTCAGAAAGAAAGAAGAGGGAGGAATTGAGAGGATCCTGGTTCAGAGGCTCACATCAGGAAATCCAGAAGATTGTAACAAAATAGGACAGGACAGATTTCCGTATTATAATCCAACAGTCTTATCCCCAGTATTTACTTCTGGGAATTAGGATTGGAGAAGGTGACTGGTCTGGTGATTTTCTAGGTAGTAATGAGTCATCTATAATAATAAAAGGGTAATATGCTAATTAGACCAGACGTCTTCTGGACGTCATTCCAGATGTCCTCCCTGACCAAGCTGGGGTGGAGGGAAGCCAGCCTGGATCCCCGGTGCCTGCCGGCAGCCAGAGGAGGGAAGCCCAGGTCCTGGGTGCCAGAGGGAAGCCAGTGCTGCAGCCAGGGAAAGGGAGGCCTACTCTTGCACGAACTTTTGTGCATCAGGCCTCTAGTGTTGTAAGTTTGTATTGATTTGCACTTGGCCATCCCCATCAAGTTCTACACGTTCTGTTACTTAATGTTTTCAACAGAGAACAGACGGCTAATCATTGGTCTGGATGACTCCGATTTTCCTTCAATGTTGAGGGACGGAAAAGGCTCCAGTAAATGGGATATGCCAGGTGCTTTCACACTGTTGCCAGGTGGGAAAAGTCCTGTGTGGGGGGTAAAATCACACAGGCGAGTGTTGCAGCTAATTAATTGGATGACAACCGGTCCCTCAAGTCTCTTCCCGCATTATTGCTTTCCTGGCTTTTCACACCCATCATGTCAACACATGTTTCCCCAGTCTGTTAGCTCATTCCTTTGCTAGCGATCTAACATTAATTTACCAACAAATTGTTTAACCTTTCTCCATCTTTTTAGTTTTATTTTTTTTGTCTTCTTTGATATTTGTAATATCCCCTGGGGTAATATCCCCGGAGAATTCTATTGACATACACTTTCTCCAGTGCACAGCAAGTCACATTTTAAAATGGTTACAGTTTTCTTCTGAAACATGCCATTTCATTTTTTTTTTATATTTTCTTCTCTCTCAAAGATAGGACATTAGTCTTGTTGACAACTATTTGGTGTCAAGAATTCTACCATAATGCTATGTACATTTCATTTGTGAACTTGCTTCTCACATAAACCTCATGAAGAAAGTACTTTGTCACACTTCTTCATACAACCTTATGGTTCAAAGTGATCATGTAATATGTCCAAAATCACATAACCAAGTTATTTTAGAGCCAGAATTTAAACTCAGGTCTCTCTTTTCCCCTATGCCAGACGTTGTAAAGCCCTTTACCATTCTTCTTTGCTTTCCATGGGTAGCGAATATGCCCATTCTTAGATGAATATGGAAACATGAGCCATTAACATTTTAGTGTGAATATATTATTAACTCTTCCAAGAGTATTTTCATTTTATCTGAGGTCTTAAAAAAATAACTCTAAGGAACAAATCCAAGACTGCTTTTCAGGCATTGCAATAGGCTGCAGCAGTTACTTTTGGATAAAGAAGTCTTTGGGGGATTCAAAATTTAGCAGGCAGCTCCTGATCTTCCTTATAGAACTAATTTAATTGTTTCATCAGTAAGAGTTGTCAGAGACTGAGCATTTTGTTTTGCACAGCAGTGTAACATTTTACTTTCCCGAACAGGATACGACTCAGTTTTCACCATGGTCTTAACTCAATGCTGAAAAGGAGTGCTGTGGACTATCACCACCAGCAGTGGCCACAGTCCCATCCCCTTACACACATGGTGACAAACGTAACTTGAGACATTCTATATTACCAAAATACCAAGTTGTCTTCCTGGAACCATATGAAGGTCAAGACTAAGATTCTGATTTTTAAGACTTCTGGCCTGGAAAAAACTCACAGCGACTGTAGAGGTTCCTTTTTCATATCAGGCCCTCTGCCAGGAACATTCCTAATTACCATATCAGAAATGTCTACATAATGTTCATCCTATCCATTAGATTTTTTTTCCTTTCAGTTGTATATTATTCAGTTCCTGATTTTTTAATTTAATTGTCTCCATCTTTATTGAAATATAATTGGCGTATACTATTGTATAAGTTTAAAGTGGGCACTGTGATTATGTGATTTTTAATAGTTTCCAGTTAAGTGATGAGATTCTAATTCTCAATATTATGTTTGCAATTACTTGAGTATATTAATCAGATAGCATTCTGAAGATGATATAAATAACTCCATTACCTAACTTTCTATGAGTCAATTTCCACTGTCTTTTCAAAAACTTTCCAGTTTACATTGAATCTGATCTTCAAATGTATGCCTGATTATTTTTGACTAAGTGCTGCCTAAGCATTGTTAGAGAAATAATGTAAAGCTCTCTACAATAGTATAGTCTTTGGGAGAATTTGCTTTTATCTCTGATATGCAGCTAGATTAGGAAAAATCAACTAAATCCAGGGACTGATAAGATTCAAAACTCAGATTCAGCCCTTTTGAAGGATGATCTTTATCTGAATTTCCCTTAAAAGTGCCCTCCTCTTTAGAAATTCCTGAACTTCGATTTTTATTCTCCTATTCCTGTGAACCTACAGAAAGTTCTACTTAGTTTTTCGGGTTTAACCATCCATAGTCAGCTCAAGGGGAAGAGTAATACAAAATATTTAGTTTTTTAAGTCTTGGGGCTTCTTTTCTCCTCTAGATATTATCCAAACACATACTTGCTACCTTGGTAGCTCTACCATTTCCTAAAACAACTTGTTTACATCAAATCTAGCTTTTTAACTTGTTCTCAGAGGAGAAAGATCTGGCTTAGAACTTCCTGTTTTATCATTGCCTGAAGCAGAGTTCCCTGTTTTGTTTTTCAATTAAAGAGAGGTTTGAGTGAAATTAACTCTTTTAGTTGTATAATTATGAATGTGTAATTTACCTGTGAATATGAATGGGGTGACTATTCATACTCACCCTATTCTGGGTGGTCAAAACAGAAAATTTCACTTTTCAGTGACCAGAGCCCAGTTTTATCTAGGTGCAGAAGAGCACTTAGGTAAAACGCAGTATCCCACTATCCTACTTTCTCCTAACAATGGGCCAGAATTTCCCACAATGTAATGATAACTATATATCCCTCTCCCCATTTATATATATATATATACACACCTGTGTGTGCATGTGTCTGCGTATGTAACATGCAGCAAGTAACTGCTATCAGTAAGTTTTTAAGTAAGGGGATGCTGTTATAAAATGTCTGAATAGCACACAGCTCCAAAGCTATTATTTAACCTACTAGAAGCCCATTGCATGAAGATTCATGCAATAGGCCTTCCTTCGTCCCTCCCCTGGCTGCCGGCACCAGTTTGCCTCCAGCATCCGGGACCCAGGCTTTTGGTTCGGCCACAGTGGAGAAGTCAAGTCTCTTCAGTCTTCAGTCTTCACTCTGGCCGGAGCCTTCAATCTTCATTCCTGCATATGCAAATTAACCACCATCTTTGTTGGGTTAATTTGCATAGTCGCTCTGATTGGCTGGTGGGCGTAGAGGAGTGAGACCAATTTGCATGTTTCTCTTTTATTAGTGTAGATGCCAAAATAATTTATAAACTTTCAACAACTGCAAAAGTTTTCTTGGGCAATGATGTGAATTTTTTAGCAACAAATATTTTCTTGGTTCTTCAGAGCATCTGTTCACTGGAGGAAAGCCATGTCTTCAGTATGCTTTGCGTTTGCAAACCAGCAAACAGAAACAGAAATAGCTAACTCAGAAAGTTAAATGGATTAAACACTTGCCAGGAGAACTCGCCTTTGAGTAGCTATCAAAGAGAATAACACTTTCTGTACTACTACAAACAAATAATAGCAACAACAAATAGTACATTTATTGAGTGCTTCCTGCAAATTAGAAATTCTAAGAGTTTATGAGCAGTACTCCACTTAAACTTTACAATCATTCTGTGAAGTAACTGTTCCTTTTTTCATCTTAGAAATAACAATGATAAAATTCAAAGATATCAACTCACTTGCCCAAAATCACACAGCTTATGTACTTCAGGTCTGTAAAACCCTAGGGCTATACTCCTAACTACTATGCTCTAGTCTATTTTAGTGAAGGTATCCAGCCATAAAATCACATAGCAAATCATAATACCTTAAAGAATGGAGACACAGAGCAGAAGTGGGATATTGGGGTCAAACCCAATATCCCATTGTCCTACTTCCTCCTAACAACAGACCAGAATTACCCACATCTTATAGTGATCAGCCTCTCTCTCTCTCTCTCTCTCTCTCTCTCTCTCTCTCTCTCTCTCTCTCCACACACACACACACACACACACACACACACCAGTGATCGTGTTGATAGTTCATTTACTTGTATAAATTCAGTCAATTTTCAGGCAACAATTTTGAAGTTAAATACCATGGTGCTGTATGAAGCGGACAACTTTTTCATTTATTAATAGACAATCTCACTTGAATTATTTAACCTCTTCCACCTAAAAGTCAGTTTCCTCAGCTAAAAATATGGAGATGATAATACTACTTTCTCATGAATGTGATTATATTAAGTATAATAAACTATATACCTGGTACATTGCAGGCATTCGATATTCCAGGTGTTGTTTCACCTTAGAGAAACATGATTAAATTAGCATCCTACATATACATTTAAAGACATCCTGACTTTATGGACTCTACTTTTTTGGTTTCCAATCTTAGGGATGAGGAAGGTACCCAAGCTGGGTACCCATGTGAGTGGGGCAGGGGGGACAGGTTGGCTTTTCACCTGGAACAACACAGCCTTCGGAGGAAGCACTTAAACCAGGGTCTGTATGGCAAACCCAGGTTTTAATTGAGAAAACAATGGTAAGCACTTGGACCAAAGGCCCTATACAGTATTCTAAAATGAGGGGGGAAAATGGATCAGAAGCTAAAGAATCAATACTAGAATGTACTGTCAACCATGGTAGCAGTGGAAGCTGTTCAGAACTAAAAGCTTGATCAAAATATACTACATGGTGCTCTCTTCGGCAGCACATATACTAAAATTAGAACAGTACAGAGAAGATTAGCATGGCCAATGCACAAGGATGACACACAAATTCATGAAGTGTTCCATAAAAAAAAATAATTAAAAAAAGATACTAGATGTGTTCCTGTTTCTTAGGCTCCAGGGAAGTGGAATGAGGACAAGGGACAATGTAAGGCTGGAAAACTCTAAAAACCATAGTAAATGCCTTTGTGCCCAAACTGGGTAAGCAGTGTACTAGTAAGCACACCCCTTAATGAGTGCTGAGAAATAATGCCAATTCTTTTATAAAAATTCATTATCAGCATTATTCTGCTTTTATAAATTCAATGGTGTTGTCCGGCCTGTGTGGCTCTATGGTTGAGCATCGACCTATGAACCAGGAGGTCACAGTTCTATTCCCGGTCAGGACACATGCCCGGGTTGCGGGCTCAAGCCCCAGTGTGGGACATGCAGGAGGCAGCCAATCAATGATTCTCTCTCATCATTGATGTCTCTATCTCTCTCTCCCTCTTCCTTCCTCTCTGAAAGCAATAAAAATATATATTTTAAAGTAAATAAAATAAATTCAAAGGTGCTTTCCCTGGTGAAATAACACCAATCCATATCCTCTTCTGACTATCAGAAATGATATGAATAGATCCCAGCTTGGTATAAGTAATCTGATTTTTAGATGTCTTATTTTTAAAAAGAGTTGGAAACTTAAGGTAAATGTTCTCCTTATACAGACTCCTAGGATATAGGTTGAAATATTTTCAGCATGTTCCCATGACCTTCTCTCTGTAGTGTTGAAAACACCAAACATCTGGATCCATTCCCTATGACCTCTGCCACAGGTCCAGCACCAGGGACAACTGTGTATTTCAGTAACCGTGGCTCATGTTACTTGGGCATTTTGCTTTTTAGAAGCATGCTTCGGCCAGGAATGCACACCCAGCTGCTATTGTCTTAACCCATTTAAGTATTTTTATAAAGCATGTGGCTTTATAACTAGTCATTAATAAAAGGAATCTAAAATAAACAATATTTCCAACAACAACAAAACTCTATTAACCTGTGTAAACATTCTATGTGAAGGTATTTTCTCAACAATTCATTACTGAAAATAGGTTTTTACAGGACAGACCTTCAATTCGCCCCTTGGCTGGGCATCTCTGCCTCTACTTGCTAACAGCATGATGGGCTCCATGACTGTCCTTAGGAGCTGTAGTTAACATTTTATTTTTAGCTGCTCCTTTTACTGGACTGTTCTCAGTCCATATGGAATGGACAGGCTAGGATATTCGTGGCCTTGGAAACCTTCTCAATTCCTCTGGAAACTTTTATTATCGGTATAAGCAGTTGTTATGCTTCTTATTTGTCTGTTTGGCTTTTTGTTTCAATTAAGATAATTTTGAAGTAGATCCAGTTATAGTTCAAGCCCTAGTCAATCTCCATGGTCTAGACCAGCGGTTCTCAACCTGTGGGTCGAGACCCCTTTGGGGGTCGAACGACCCTTTCACAGGGGTCGCCTAAGACCATCAGAAAACACATATGTAATTACATATTGTTTTTGTGATTAATCACTATGCTTTAATTATGTTCAATTTGTAACAATGAAATTGGGGGTCACCACAACATGAGGAACTGTATTAAGAGGTCACGGTATTAGGAAGTTGAGAACCACTGGTCTAGGCAAAGTGCAGGCAATTTTTGGTATTCCATTCATAATATAATGGGTCACTTCTTTGATGCGTTAGCTTTCCTGGAATCTGACAGGAAAAAGTAATGGTTGTCAGGCAAGAATGATTTCGTATAACCAATACATATAATAAAAAAGAACATAAATTAAATAGATATAATGTGATATATCTTGCATTTATTTCATTTTCTCTTGCTCTAAGCCCTCTACAATGAATGCCTGAACATGTCATGTGTGATTTTCATTATAATGTATTGGCACCATTTTATAGGTGACATTTTTTAAAAACGGTTTCTCTGCTTTTAGTTTGTGTTCAGTTGAAATAGTAAAGAGTTGTTCCTTGATGTTTACTACCATGGAGAGTTCCAGCAAGTGAAACGTGTCATAGGCGATGTGTACAATGCAGGCACAGCTGTATATCATCCCTGTGTCGTTGGGTTTTCATGCCTGAGCCATTTGCATGCTTTACTAGGAACACATTTTAAAATGATGGAAACATTGAGAATATGATACATGATTCACAATACACTTCTTGCGGCCTAAACAAAATTTTTCTAACAGAAAGAAAAGGTTGACTTATGGTATTAAATAGTGTATGAATTTATTTCTAGAGTAAACCATTTTATACTTTAAATTTAACATACTGACTTACTCTTGTGTGAATGTCAAAGTGGGGGAGGGTTGGGAGCTTCTATTTTTAATTTTCCAGACTCTAGGCTTACATTTTGAGATGCTATATGTATTTAATGTATTTCAGTTCATAGACTTTTTCTTTATTATTAATTAATAACCTTGGAGTAACCCTGGGAATGTGGTTTCTGTGAGGTACAATGTATCACGTTGTATAACAAGGAGGGCATGGATGATCATTAGTTTTCATAAGGCCCTTAGTCCTTTTCAACACAAAACCGACTGCCTTGAGCAAGGTCCGTTTCTGGCAATTCAATTTCCCCAAAAAATCTCTCCCTAAACATCCAACTTCCCATTATGGACTTGCTGTTCTGGGCTGTCTTGCTAACGTTCACTTTCTCTGATTTCTACTTCTTCTATTAGTCCCTTAATTTTGGATATTATAATCCTCCCTGTCTTTGATCATATTCTTGGTTTTGTGTCTTTTCCAGCATATAACACTCCCTAAATGTTTTATGAGATTTCTGATGTCAGCCATGTGCTCCCAGGGTCTTACCACCTGGACTAACCTCTGGCTAGAAATAGTGATTTATACATTTGACACTTAAAAATCCATGCTTTTACAAATAAATCTGTAGGCTAAAACCAACTATGATCCTTGAGCAATGCTTTCATGCTCATTACATGGGGCAGGCTGGTTACCCATGCTACTTGCAGGGTGAGAATGGGCACGTCTGGGCTCCCTCTGAGAGGAGAAAAAAGACAAGCACAAAGGGAATGATTCCCAACAATTGATCAATAAAGGGATTGCTAGCAATAAATTTAGGTCTGGAACTAGTGTTCCAGATGGGAAGAACTAAGATTTAAAAATAAGGAAGGCTTAGCAGGACATATTCAAATAGGCCTCAAAACTAGACACACAGCAAGTGGGTAAGTGTTGGCCATTGAGGGGGTGAACCAAGTGTGAAACAAGGTGTGGGGTGAGGAAAGCAGATTCTGCAAATGTGGGAGCCCCTTTGGGAAATGTAATTGCAGGGTTCCATAGGGCATGGATAGGGTGTGTTCTTCAAGAAGCAAAGATAATCCAGACCCTCGTTGAAACTTTTCACAGGCTACACGTCACAATACTTGAGTCCCAAGTGTCCAATCAGCTCCTTATCAGTGTGCACACGCCAGTTACTTAACCTCTATAGGTGTCAGTCCTCCTGAGTAAATGTGGATAATAAAGTTGTCTGTATGCTCATCACAGCACCATTGTGAGAGTCCCATAAACAGTGGAAGTGTAGGTGCTTTGGGGTGATAAAAAAGGTTTTTAAATGTAAGACACTATTATTAGGTTAAATTATGTCATCAAGAATTCCTTTTTTAGTTTATCCTTCTTTTTTGGGGGGATGTTGAGAAGCTGACACCTGACTCTTTGCAGAATATAGCATTATCTGCTGAGCAACACAAAGACCAACATCAGAAAACACAATAATTAACTGTCCATTTACCTAAGCCAGTGTAGACAGAAAATCAATAAGGCTATGCATATAAAAGGCAAGTTTCCTGCTAAAACTCCAGAGTAATAAAGAAAATGTGTTGAACAATTGAAATCTTTCGTGTCAGAGAAAAGGAGCGAAATGACCTCGATGCAAAGCACTGGAAGATACCAAAAGCAAAATAGTGGAGGAAGGGTGTCCTATGTACCTTTTCTGTTGTTCACGGCCAAAGGGCTGAAAGTACAGTGTTGTTCCTTATCTAGGGCCTGCTCCTTCCTGCCCTGAACATTATTGTCATATGTTTCATGTTCTTCAAAGCAGTTTCTGTACAGTAAAAGTAACCCTCGGGCACTCTAACATGTGACTACCCATGAACTATTTTCATACTTTTCCCAAAGAAACAGAGCAGAGCAGGCAAGACACGAAGTGCTCTTTAGGCTAAAACATTCTCATCAAGGATTTCTGGTGCTGCAGAATTGTAACAGCCTGTCCCCATGGTGGGGGGAAGGGACAGGAGGGAATCCACTTCTATTTAAGCAACCCATTGACTATTTTCTATTAGGAATATCCCATATGTATACTTTACATTTTTAAAAATATATTTTATTGATTTTTTACAGAGAGGAAGGGAGAGGGATAGAGAGTTAGAAACATCGATGGGAGAGAAACATCAATCAGCTGCCTCCTGCACATCTCCTATTGGGGATGTGCCCACAGCCAAGGTACATGCCCTTGACCAGAATCGAACCTGGGACCTTCCAGTCTGCAGGCCGACGCTCTATCCACTGAGCCAAACCAGTTAGGGCATATACTTTACATTTTTATTTTGTAGATATGTATGAATATGTGTACGTGTGTATGTATGTATTTTGTTGGTATTTGAAAGCTTTAGGCAGGAGCAAGGCCCCCTCCAGGCTATCATAGGTCCACCTGGACTTCCTGGCCTCTCCATGTAAATTGAATCCAAATTTGACAACCTCTATGTCCAGTAAGTGTATAAGTGTATGTTGTACCTTCCTTCTCTCCCTGAATTATGGTCCTTAAAACAGAAGATCTCACCTACACCATCCGTGTCAGCAACCCCATCATCCCTCACTGCTTTTATTTTATTCTGAAGCCTTTGCCATGACTTAACACATTATATTTATCTCCTTGTGGTCTGCGTTTCCTCAATACTACTTGTACTCCAAGAAGGCAGAGGTTTTCCTCCACTGTATCCCCAGCACCTTTCCAGGTGGCGGCCATATAAAAAGTGGGCAATAAATATTGTTGAATGGCTGAATGAATGAGCTCTAAGAGCATGTGTCTGTCACTCTCATATGCTGTCCATCACTTTTGACTTTGGTTTTTTTTATTATTTATGTAGCTATCTTCTTTGCGATATATCATAAAGTAAGCTCCTTGAGGACATAAATCTGATGATTTTCGTCTTTATGCCCCTGTTATCTAGGAAATTGCATGCAAATGGTAGAGGCTTAGTTAATGTTTTAGTAAATGGACCAACAAGATTTCTAAGTTAACCTGTATATGATGTGAAAATAGACTCAAGCATGTTTTTAGTTGTTTCTTTGTAGGAAAATGGATTGTAGAAGAATGAATTTAATTAGAGATGATAATCCATAGCTTTAAATATTCCACCTTCAGGTTTTTTTTCCATCCCGAATTTGGCCTTCTGATCCTCTTAGACTAAAAGCCTACTGAATTAAGAAGCCAGATGATGCCATCAAAACCCCATCTATGCAAGGAACAGCTGCTCTGAGCTCCTTGCTGTTAGGTTGCCCCAAATATGAAGGATGGCACAGGACTGCCTTGTGTAAAAATAAGTCTACTGTCTTCTCATCCTCCCCTGATATTCCAATACGACTGTAGCTAAATATTTCTTCTCAGCATGTCTTAGCCCTTTACTGTACTTCTTTATGCATTTTACACTATTGGATTCTCCTCTTCTCACTTGCTAATTTTTGAGTGTTGCATTACCAAAACTTTGCTGTTACCTCTGAATTGTTGAAAGGCTATTCTTCCAGTAACTTCTGTGCTAGTCCAGAAACTACATTCCCCGGGTCCATTTATGTTTGTGAGCTCTCCTGGTAAGTGCCAGTGGAATTGGTGAATGAATTTATTGACTTTTCTTTAAACCACTGCTATTTTAGTAGTATCTTTGAGGTTTTGCTATAAATGTCTTAAACTATTTTCCCACTCTCTGGACAAAAAAATGTGCTTAATATTAACTATTCAATAGTTAACTATTCTTATGTGAAACTGAAGAATTAGCCCTCTA